>NC_085870.1:29154146-29299146 GCF_034702125.1 Engraulis encrasicolus
AGCCTCCATAGGTGGACAAAATGCACTGAGTACAGTGTACGGCCCTAATTGGAAAGGGAGCCTGGGTGCAGGCTCTTCACTGCGAGGGCAAGGTCATGATTGATTGGCTGCTTCCCACAAAAATGGTTCGCTAACGACCTCCTCAGTGCTCTCAGCACACCCGGACTGAGATGGGATATTTACTCAGGTTCGCTCTACGCACATCTCACACAACTTGAGGGAACTCAATAACCACTCTTGAGACCTTAACTGTGTACTGTAATATGTTCATCATATCTTGATAAATAAGAGTGACTAAAGAAGTGGGACGGTCATCAAAGGGGGAAATCAATTTTTAACACCAATTTTCAACAACAGAAGGTAGTTAAAATAGACTAAAAAACACGTCAATCTGCTTCCTTGTCTGTTTTGGATTGCTGGTACATAAAAAGAGCAGACTCTCCTCAGGCATTTAGACGTATTAGGCCGTGGACGGACCATCCATCTGTACGCCGCAGAGTCTGTTTGGGCCGAGATATAAAGATGCTCATCTTTACATCATGCGCCTTGAGATGGCGCGCGCACTGCCGCACCGCACCGCACCGCACCGAGGCTCTCCTGGAACCCGTCATTTAGCAACGGTGGCTGTGCCTCTCTCCGCGCCGAGAAGCCGGCCAGATGGCTCGCAGCGGGGCTCTGTCACAAACAAGCAGAAGAAAATGGCTGAGAAGTGTGAGCCTCGTCAGCTCGCACAGCCCCCCTGCACCACCATACCACCCCCATCACACACACACACACACACACACACACCTCCCCACTCCACTCTACTCCCCATCCCACCCCACGCCTCCTCCCCGAAGCAACTCATTTCAATCCGAACAGAGACACGGCCAGATGAAACGTATCTGGTGCCGCGAGGTATTAGTGGGTTTTAAATAGATTTAAGGAGGTGCACGTCTGTAGAGGATTCGCGACTTTGGAATAATACTATTTTTCAGGCTATTCAGAGATTTCCAGGGTATTGTATGACCACGGGGCCTTCATTAAAACGCATTAAGACATCATTCCATATAGAAAGGTGGTCCGAACACCTATACATAACCCAGTCGCACTTTTCCTGGAATAAATGAGTGCATGTTAAATTTATGAGAATAAATGAAGTGTGGGCTTGTTCAGATGTGCGTTTTTGTCACACTTCATTATAAGGCTAACAAGGATTAGAAAGGAAGAGAAGAGAAGAGAAGAGAAGAGAAGAGAAGAGAAGAGAAGAGAAGAGAAGAGAAGAAAAGAAAAGAAAAGAAAAGAAAAGAAAAGAAAAGAAAAGAAAAGAAAAAAGAAGACAAGAGATAGGAGGGGAGGGCCAGAGAAAACTGGAGAATGGAAAAGAAGCGAAGAGAGGAGAAGAGAGGAGAGGAGACATGTGAGGAGAGGAGAGTAAAAGAAAAGAGGAAAGGAGGGAAACTCACTTTAAAAGGTTTTTGCCCCTTTTGCCACTCTGAATGTCAAATCAAATGATATCATCAAGGCAATTGAACAGCAGTGCAGATGTCATAGATGTCAGACATTGTAATTACATGATTACACGGTTCAGATGATTATTCACACATGAGTGATGATGCTTTCAGAGCAGCTTCCAAACACAACCACTGTCTGACAGAAAGTGTGGCTTTGATATGTACAACCAGCCCAAGGGCCATATCACTCTGACTGGGTTTTTAGATGCAGTTTATTGCCTATCAATATTTGGACATGGATTTTTGCTCTCGCTACATCTCAGTCTTTTGAGGGTTTCAGCAAGGCCATCCAAAATGTCTGGCTTTTATTGTGTATACTGTGTATAAAGTTGTACAGGCCTTGTCTATCTGAAACGAAATCTTTACTTTCAGCTTGGGATCAAACAATTATGTCTGTCTGTCTGTCTGTCTGTCTGCCTGTCTGTCTGTCTGTCTGTCTGCCTGTCTATGAAAAAGAAACACATGAAACTTACAAAATGATTCACATATTCACATAAGTCTTCCATAGTCCATACTGCCTACACACACATTCCTACTAGGATGCACACAATGTTGCAAGGTTTCGAATTGTATTGCATGCTTGTTGTACAGAATATGTAAACACACTGCATACTTGATAGTATCAAGGGCAGGGCTATTCAAATGGTGGCCCTGGGGCCAGATAAGGCCCTTGGACAGCAAGGTTCTGGCCCCCCAGAAGCCCCTTCAAATACAGAATCGTTTTTTTTTTAATTTAGAGATAAAAGTATGGGCTCCTTTATCATAATGAAACGGGACACGGGACGTTAAAATGCAGGAAATTACATCTAATAAATGCAGAATTTTCTGGGGGAGGACCCCCAGACCCAGACCCAGACCCAGAGAGAAGAAAAAATGTATTGGATGTTTTTTGTATTTTGATGTTTACATATGCAAATGAGGGCATACATCATATTTAGCATATACGTATGTAAGTTTGAGTAATTTTTAGCAAAACAATAAAATGTTCAAATTCACATTTTTTGCTTTAGATGAGGGACAAGTATGTGCAAGATGTAAATAAATTTGAATGAACCCCAAAAAATAATTTATATAATGGTATTTCTATATAAACTCCTTGGGGTCATAAATGACCCCGCTCGGTCAGATTAGTCGCAAAAACAGGTCGGTCGCTTGAGGGATAATGCAAGGTTTATTTGGCTTGAGAGAGGGAGAGAGGAGGTCATTAGGCACAAAAGGCCTGTCCACAGGCCTCCTCGCCCCCTCTCTCCAAAGGTGTGAACAGCAGGACAGGTAGGCTACAGGCAGAAGAGAGCCTAACAAAGGCCAGCATCTGAATTTACAGAGAATTTACAGGAAGTGAGGTCATATTGAATGATCCAATAGCAAGGGCAAATTCAGATAATCAGTTGGGGAGGGCAGTTTCAAACCTGAGGCCAGAGAACAAAGGCAAAGTTTATTTGGCCCCTCACAGACTTAAAGAGTCATTCAAACACAGATTAAACAATACATGGACATTGAAATGATATGTAATGAGATTGGGGGACAATATCCAGATACCATTATACTATATATGGTGTATGTGGCAATAATGTATGAGATCTTTAATGTCTAATATGCTAGATAAGAAATGTACATTTTGTATAATCTGACACAAGCATTGTATGGAATGCGGACATATGAGGTAATTCAGAAATAGCACACTTTTTGTCGTAGGCTACATGGTAAAATGGGTAAATTTACTTCATGTATACTTTTCCTGTCTTTCAAGCACTTACAGATAAAGCCTTTTTCGATGTAGAGCTCCATTCCAAAAAACAAATTATTTCCGTAATTCCATCAAAAATGTTAAACTTTCATAGATTCATGACCCCCATTTTAAACTATGACAATAAGTAATTTGCTTATTCTTATATTTTGGGCTTTCAGTTAACAAAAACAATATGAATAGGATTTAGAAAAACATGAATATTGTAGTGAAATCACCATTTTCTTTAAAAAAAAAGGAAGATATTCAGATCAAATCAGTCGAAATATGGTACTTTCCAAACAACATGTCAATGTTCGATACTTGGTGAGGAATGTCTTTGTTCACAGCCATGATGTGCCTTAGCATTAGAGTCAATGGCAGTGGCATTGCATGGCGTTATGGAGCCAGATATCCTTGATGCTTTGCTGTCAGATGCTTTTTGTTTTGGATCTGGTGACCCTCATTTCCCTCTTGATTATACCCCATAGATTACCATACCACGTTCTGGTGCTTTGGTGGTATGGGCATTCTAAATCACCAGATCTAAAACCCCACGGAGAATCTATGGGATGCTACCAAGAGGAATTACAGGGACAATAGACACTCTGGTACAGGTAATCTGGGTTCCATAACTACGGTGAAATGGGGCCTACCAGAGGCAATCAGCCACAGTCAAGCTTTAAACATTAAACCAGGCTTGGTATTAGAAATGAATAGCATTGGCCATTGACTTCTACACAATATTCTAATTTTGTAAAATGCTGTTTTCATGGTTTTTCTGAGCTGGAAGCCTAAAATATGTGCAAATAAACATAGCCTGAAACAGCTTATTATGGCAGCAATGTGTCCATAATCTATGATATAAACTTATATAAGAAATAAGCTTTTCCATGACATTCTATTTTTCAAAGGAGCTGTATGCTCCACATTCACCTATTCACACTTACTGTACATTCACCGGTGTCAGTGCCTGCCACTTAGGTGGGGCAGGCCTGAGGCATAAGTGAACTATGTGATGGCTTAGGGCCCCCACGCCATCACCTTGGGCCGGCCCTGCACTTAGGGTAACACCCAGCCAGCCAGCAGGAGCAATTCTTTTAGGTGTTTTGCCCAAGGACACGTCGACGGAGTCAGGCAGAGCTGGTCTAGATTCTGCAACCTTTTGAACCCTACATCGAATGTCGAATGTTCAGAAGAACACAATATTCAGCACTCAGAAACATGGCCAAAGTAAGACAGGCTGAAACCTGACAACAATTCCAAGAAACTAAATAGAAGACTGGATCAAGAAATCTCTGAAGACAGATTTTTTTTGATGATTTTATGAATAAGTGAAAGTGACTGATAATGGACCAGATGAGTTCATGCCTGGATCGCTAATGTGTGAGCTCCACTCAGATACCAACAACATCCTGCATAAAGATCAATGTCTTCTTGAAAGATGCAAACTTTTCCTCTAACTCCTTGGGAAATATTTTTTCTAGAATCTGGTAGCAGGTACCGGTAGATGAGTTTTAGCCAACCTTATATTTAATGATACCACAAAATTCCAATATCCTACCACCACATTGTTGGTGTCTGAATGAAGCTCTTTATGCATTATGGATTTAGCCATGGACTCATACACCCTGTCTTTCAAAAGTCACTTTCATCAGTTCATAATACCTTTGAAAACTCTTACTGTCTTAAAAAAAAACCTGTCTTATTTCTTCTATCTATCTATATACTACAGCACTTGTGCACTACATAAGCAATAATGCACCACATAAGTGCACTACACAAAAACTCTAATTCACTACATAAAACTTAATTTTAAGAGGGATAAAGCTTCCGTATGAGCGACTTCTGAAGCCAATTAATTGATTTAAGGCAGGTTACTAACTGTTGTTCCAACAACATAGATAGGCGACAAAACTTCTGACAAAGGCTGCATAACACTGCACCTTACAGGTCACTATTTACTTGGACAATCAATTCATGGCAGTACCTTTTGCATCTCATTGAATTACAATTATATCCTACATTTAAAAAAAATAAAATAAACGATGTATTCTACAAAAGTGTGCAATATTCTTGATTTGTCAATTTTGTGTGTGTATGCAGATGTGTGCTTGCACCCATTTCTGATATGTGCATGGCTTATGCATATCCTTGCATGTGCTTTTTTGTTTGTCTGGCCTAAGTCGTATGCATGTGCCTCCTCTGTCTGTTTGTCTTAATGCCATCTTGGTGAGGACTACCTCAGAAGAGTTTTCATACCTCAGTGGGACCTTCCTGGTTAAATAAAGGTCAAATGAAAAAATCTTTAATCTATCTGCTACACATCTTAATTTCCTTTTAGAATGATAAAGTAACTCAACTCTCCACTCCACATGGCCTGTGCCACAAAACTTGTGAACTGTGTTATACTGTCATCTTGTGGTTAAAGGGAGTTATGACTGTTGTAGAGACGATTGGTGACTAGATGAACCACAATGGCCTTGAAAAAAAAGCTTAGTATTGCAACTCAGCTGTCATAGTATTCAAGTCATAAAGATAAAGGAGAGTATGAAAATATTATGTCAGTCTTGTAACACAAATAGGCCCATAATGCAGCATCAAAGCGAGTGTTGACAGGACATTTCATGTCCTGAGATGAAGTTGACATGGTGGACAATTGTAATCGGTAAGTGATTTTTAACTTCTCCTTACAAAATGTTATTGTAAGATAAAACATTCAAAATGATTCAAAACAATACCACCACTCTAACCCTAAAACTCACACCAGGGTCATTTCATGTGAAATCAGACACTTTGGGACCCGAACGACACAGATTTCAATCATACTTGGTGTGCCTTTTTAGTAGCAAGGTAGCAGCCCAGAACTGCATTGGTTTGAATCTGACATGAATATTCAGGGAGAAACAGACTAGCAAAGGTTTACAAATGAGGGTAGGACACTATACATTCAGCCATGATTATATCAGTCAGTGTTAGTCACAAAAAGATGTCTGTGGTGTTGTTTGAAAGCTCTTTTCTGGCTCTACATATTACACAATCAGCTTGGAATACAACAATCCCCAGACTATGAATTATGATAAATTGAAAAAATAAAACTCAAAACTAAAAAACTCACATTTTAAAATGTTCAGTTCCTTGTCCAAACGTAGCCGGCAATGTTATGAACAACACCTGAAATGTTGGTGTTTGGTTCTTTATTAATTTCAGAGATAATGGGACTCAAAAATATGGCATCATACAAATCACCTAGTTATAATATGGTAATACCATAGTAATATCACATGACAGCATGTCTATCGGAATATGTGAAGGACGGAGATGGTCCATGAGAATGCTGGAAGTTCAGTTTCACCTCTCCAGTGCTCGGCATACATTCTTCAACACATGCTAGCCACTAGTTGCCATCATATACAGCTACAACATACCCTTTGATGCTTGCACATACAGAAAATTCCTTTACAGAGCTTATTCTTTCAAAACTGCCTTCTCTGAATGCTGAAAATGGTCTTGCTTCCACTGTGTCCATTGACAATGGGCAGAAGCTGTGTAGTTTTTGAGTGCGTTACAGTGCGACCTTGCCACCGTGCTTGTTTCCTCGTACCAGGAAGTAATGTGTCATGATGACATGACTGACAACAGCATTATATTTCAATGTCTTGCAAAAGCTCAATTGTAAAGTGTTTTTCTTATTTGCAATCGGGATGGTGAATGAAAAACAGTTCCTCAAAAGTTGTTGTGGCTAGGCTGACAGCTGGGAAACTTTATCGTTTTCTCCACGGAGGATGGGCCAAGGTCGCATATTGTAACGCACTCTTTGAGTACCTGGAATAGGACCGACGAGGGTGCAGGGCCCACCGGGACAATGCCCGTTATGCCAGATGGCCAGTCCAGTCTTGACCCTGACACTACTCTATTACTACTTCATTAGAACTCATTTCAACCTTTATGTCCCATTATCTCTGAAATGAATAAAGAACCAAACACCAGAATTCCAGGTTTTGTTCATGGCATTGCAGGCTACGTTAAAAAAAGGAACTGGCCATTTTAAAATATGAGTTTTTTAGATATTATTTTTTTTATTTTTCAATTTATCATAATTCATATTCTGAGGGTTGTTGTATTCCAAGCCGATTGTGTAGTATGTAGAGCCAGAAAAGAGCTTTCAAACAACACCACAGACAGCTTTTTGTGACTAACACTGACTGATATAATCAAGGCTGAATGTATAGTGTCCTACCCTCACATGTGAACCCTTCCTAGTCTGTTTCTCCCTTAATATTCATGTCAGATTCAAACCAATGCAGTTCTGGGCTGCTACCTTGCTACAAAAAAGGCACACCAAGTATGATTGAAATCTGTGTCAGTCGGGTCCCAAATTGTCTGATTTCACGTGAAATGAACCATCACCAAGACAACACGAAGGCATCTGATTGGCTTGAACCTTCTATTAAGCATTGATCAATATCCGTAAATGACCCAATTACACAAACTACAGTTTAGTCAACCGACTTGTGGAGGAAGACAGAAATGCATCTTTAAATCAAAGACTGTCTGGATGTATTCTTGACCATCTGAAGCTAGTTATTGGCATATAGCCGGCTAGTCCATAACGGGAAAAAAGGGGGGAAAAAAGAGTGAACTTCCTCTGCATGTTACCATGGAAACGTTTCACCTCACTCCAGTGCACACTGCATAAAATATGCTGCAAGCTCTGAAAACCGCAAATCATCTCATTTAAACTGCACTAAAACACACATATTTTCATCATGGAAATTTCTTTTTGCTGAAAAAACATGTGAACACACACATGATGCAACTTGAGCTTCATCAGGAAGACCTACAGTAAAATGGATGACTCTCTCCAACAGCTGCCTTTATTACAGAGAAATATTCACATCTATTTTGCACTTCAACATTTCTCCAGCTATCTCAAGATCGTGTGGGTAGTCAACCATTCACAGTCCACAGTCTCACAGTCAAGACACGAAATACTTGGGTAACACTTTATTTTAGGGATACATCTATTAGCACTAATACATGCAATGTTAATGCCTACATAAGTAACTGGTAAGGCATGTACTAAGGAAACGCTAAGGCCTATTAGGTCCTTACTAAAGTTAAATTGGTAATAAATCCCTTATTGTGCATGAACAAGACATTTGCGAATACATGCCTAACAAATGTTTGATTTTGCTTTGTACAAACCTTACAAGTTACTTACACAGGTACATTGTATGTATTAGTGCTAATAGATGTATCCCTAAAATAAAGTGTTACCAACACTTGAATGTTTACATTTGCAACAACGTCTCACACGTGCCATAGTCTTACAAAAATGAACCCGTCACATCTCATTATGATCGTTCAAAGTCATTTAAGAAGCAATTTGCATCTTATCCTACAAACCAGCCTCTTGTGTTGGTGTTTCCATGGGGTTTTTGTCCCATCAAAAATGAGGTGTACATAACTGAGAGTCTGGTTGATAATCGAGATACAGTATGTAATGTCACAGAAGTGCACACCCCTCACATTTCTGGAGATTTGTTTATCTTGGTATCATCAGACTACACAACATGGTTCTAGCAATCCATATATCCTTACTTTTAGTCTCTGGTGAGACCAAGATAAACACATTTGCTTTAGATGGTGTCAAGATTTCCTCTCTCAATCCTCTCTATGGGATTTTAACAGGGATAGACAAGGATAACAAATGGGTTGGGCATTTTCAATGCACACTAGTCCACCAGGTATCCAGAGAGACAATGCAAAGCATGAGCTATGTTGACTGCAACAGCCAAAATGCTTCATTGCTTCATTTATATCTCACCATCTTGGAGAAGCCTCTGCAGTGGCATGAGGACTGAAACCAGTGTTTCCCGCATATATTTTGTTAGTCAAGGTGGTGGGGCGTTAAAAGTATATATTTTTTGGTTCTGCAACTTTTGAAATTACATTCACAACATGAAATCTTTTCAGGAGACCTAGTCAGGTGTTTCTTGTCAAGGTGGCCGCCTTAGCAATAAAGTGCTGGGGGAAACCCTGGATACCATTGAGGGGGAGGACAGGTCAAAATCATGAATTGTCCACCAGGCAAATGCCCTGTATGCCCTGTAGGCCTACTGACTTTTGTGAGGTACATTTTCAGACATTAATGGCTGTATTTCAAATCATTTGTGTGAACAATACATTGTAGCGGCTATGTAAGTTGTATGCAGTCTACTGTTCTTTATGTCAAAGTGACCTTTCCTGTATGTTGTCGCATAAAAGGATGAACTTACAAATCTGTAGAAATATGGGTGTGAGTGCTGTGGCATACTGTAGCAATAGGTCTACTATATTTCCCTGCACAGTTATGCCATCACAGACTCACAGTCTAATGCTATAAATGATTCCCATGGTTTCTATCTAGGGGCATCAAAGTCTGATTATCATGACTTTCAAATCTCTTCGAGATTTGGTCTGACCAAGAGCATAACAACTATGTTCTCAAACGGCATGGTTGACCCACCTCTCCCTTGTTTTGCTACTGGTCGAGGGCAGAAAAGGCTGAGCCAACGTTTAAACCAAACATTTTTCTTAGTCTCAATAGAACGTCTGTGCTTAAACCACGTCATTGCCTTGAACATGCCTATACCCAGGACCGTTGGAGATGCTCAGAGTTAATTGATTCCCGCCAAAGTGGGTGCAGTTCCCCAGCCTTGTGGAGCTCAGAATGTACCTGGACAAACTCTTTGCCTGAGTAGTATCAGAGCCGAAAGTGTTGCGTCATTACGAGGGCAGAGCCTGGGTAGGGGCATCAGATCATTTGACAAAAACTGAAAACTGTTTGTTTAAATGCACTGGTCTTAGTGTTCTCTTGCTTGCAATGCAACGTTTCCTTTAAATTTGGGATTTTCCTTCAGTGAACTCACAGTTGCCCCAAATTATATAACTTTTTAGCATGTATCAATGTATTATCACATCTGCCGGGCATCTTATGATCCCATCAAACATACTAATAATATCCATACTGATCCATTTTAAAAAATCAACATTACCTACTGCTCATTAAATATGAAACATGAAAGAAACTTGAGTTTAGTCTGTGGAATAGATGGCTCCTGGTGTGTGTGTGTGTGCATGTGTGCGTGTGTGTGTGTGTGTGTGTGTGTGTGTGTGTGTGTGTGTGTGTGTGTGTGTGTGTGTGTGTGTGTGTGTGTGTGTGTGTGTGTGTGTGTGTGTGTGTGTGTTTGTGTGTGTGCCTGGTAGCATGTAAGAGGATGCTCCTTCCGTCCACTAACATTAATGGAGGAGAAACCGAAGTGAAACGTGGAGGCGTCAGAGCATGATCTGGTTCCACTGATTCCCTTGATAAGAGGATGTGTGATGGGTATCAACTGTAAGTAATCAAATAAATCAAGCAGCGAAGACACAAACACCCTGATGGATGGAACGCATTGAAATTCCTCCCCAAGTGGCTCAAGTTGATAAGTAGTTTGCAGTTAAACAAAACGTAAAGTTGCTGTTTTTTTTGTTTTTTACATATAACCCTTTCGTTAAACTGTACAACACTATTTACAAGGGAAATTCAAGGATATCTCTTTTGTCCTATGCTATTATTCGGTGTTAATATTGTTGGTGCAATTTTACACACTTTAGGCAATAGATGGAGTGCATGTGGGATTATCCTGTTGGTCCTCTTGCCTGTTTTGTTTCCACTAAAATACACAGTTTTCTAAGGCCAAAAACAAACAAAACCCAAAATGAATACAGAATAAACCATTCAATTAAAGTCTGGATGCTTAATTGCACATGCATTATCATACAGCCTAGCTATAGACTAAACCACACCCACTCCAGATAGTGCACAATACATTTTGCAGGCTCTCATCCCAATCGGAACATTTCCAAAGAATATCAAGAGATTGAAAACATTTCTTAGATCCATTTCGGACCTAAGCAAAAACAGATTGGCCTAGGCCTATTCAATGAGCCTCTTTTTGTTTTCTTAATAGTATCTTCTCAGCCAAGCCGGGCAGGGGAGGATGGTAAGTAGTTGAGAACTGGCATTTTGATGAACATATGAAACAACCAATTGAAATGTTAATGATCTTTCGAAAAGGCCAATCGTCGTCCCCCGGCTTCATCCTCCAGAAAAAGCTAATGGATATGGGCGGTGTTTCGGCCAATCTTATCCGCCCACCGGCGTAGGGTTAGGTTGCACATAGGTTGCAGTTTCAGTTTGTTTTATTCACCATTTTGAGTAGCAGAAGGTAAAATTAAACACAATTCTTTCATAGGATAGAATTGCATTTTACAATTTATCTGGGGAAGGCGTTTGTGATTTGATATTTATTTTTACGCAATTTCACATTGCCCCTCGTGTCGCAGAACTGGACGCTGTTGGCTCTATCTTACTGCTTTTCTTCTGTGCTCTTTTACATTTGTAACCTCTACAGTATTCCAGCAAAATGTCCAGACCCGTGAGGTATGTGCGTTTCAGATGTCCTCCATTCTCATTGCATTGCATGCATGCATTCTGGGTCCTTCGTAGACTGACGCATGCTCTAGACATGTCGAGCATTTAGCTATTATCTGCCTCTTTTAAGGAGAATGGAACACATTAATGCTGTTCTTCAGATAGCATTTGCTAGCCACAGACATTGCATTGCGGATAGAGGGTGATTGCTGGTCAGATGTCTTTTTTACGCGCGAGCTCTAAATGTGTGCAGCGAGATGGTGAGCAGAGACGCGAGCCATCTCCAGCATCATCGGCGCGCAGAACACATGCTGATTATAAGCGAAGCGCAAATATTGGGATTTTCTGATCATGGGGGAAGGCTGATGGCAAAGTATAGAGCAAACATGGCCACCCATTCATCCCTGCTGGGTTCCACAAGACTATTAACCTGGACTGGCTCACTGGCATGTTGAGACAGTGCTGCGTCTCCAAACTATCATCGCATGCTACTAACTTCGCCATGTTGGGTGCATGGAGTCTGGGCAAGCATACACATTTGATTTCATACAAACTTACAATGAATGTGATCTGGAGCCTGGCAGGTTTGGTTTACACGCATTAGAAGAAAGGAGCCGCCACCGCTGCTCATTTCCACGCTGATAGTGGTGAATTAACCCTGTTGGAATGATGTCAGAAGGGGCGGGTCAGAGCAGAAAGTCACCACACCCCCCTCACATCGAATATCGAGAGTCATCCTATTGAATCAAATCTTTACGTTTCTTTTTAACTTACCGGCATTAAGTCGCGTTTACAATGTATTGTTGTATAGAAGTAGGCCTAGCGAGAGTGTTTCTTTGTTGCATGCTACAATGTGAATGTGGTTTGCAACACTGTGTCAGGTCAGGAGTATTCTTCCAACTAGCCTACATCAAATGGCATTTCAGCTTTGGGTCGACGACTTCTACAGAAAGGCTCCATGTAGTTCCAAATTGTTAAATGGGTTCGTGTAGGCTCGACCAGGCACATAATAAGATGGCTGACTTGAGAAAAAGACGTTTGTTTTGTGTTACTTTCCATGAAAAGCGCGTTCTTTCCCGCCCCTCCCCCTTGAAGTTGCTCTGATAGACTGGGACTTGAAATTGCCATTGTCATTAGTGCTTTCCCCCCATACAGAGAATCAATGGAATTATTGACGTTGTATGGCATCTAGCCTGTGAGGATGTGTCATCATTTCATCCAAGAATTGCGAAGTCTTTCAAAACTTACTGATCAAATTCCTTTAGGCTTCCAGCTCACTCTATAATCCAAAACAGCTCAAACACCCCTGTGGCCATAGCCTTCCAGTAAAGATAATTGTAGCAAGACCTGCTTCTGTATGTGCATGCTTGTTTGTTCGTCCAAGGGAAATGGATCTGAAAAGTGATGCAGAATTTAAAAAATCTTTCCAAACATTTTGTGAAGCACGTAACTGTAACTAGCATGTGTGTACAAATATACTGTCAAAGCTGCTTTTCCACTGGAGAATGCTACCTAGCTAGGGTCTGTACATTCTTTTAGATGATGATATGTCTACCTCCTCCACTGAAGGCAACTTATAAAAATGTAAAACCACTGAATGATAACTGGAAAATGTTTAAAAAGTTCAATGGCCATGCTGCAGCTTATATTCATTACCAGACTTAGTTATTCTCGTATCACCTTTACGCAACTAATTGTTTTCTCCCAGAGAGTTGATGTATGATTTCCAAATCTCAGCTGTTTATTTCTAGCTGTTTGTTTTTCTGGCTCCTCTAAAACAACTGCCATCATCTTGTGAAAAATAGCCTCATGGAGCTGGAATAGTGTGTCATGAAGTTTAATGAGGCGCCACCTCCTTGACTGCAGAGCTGAGGATCCCTGAACAGCGTTGCATAATGCAGTGGCTGGAATTAAAACATAAGAAAATGTGGTGGATGGTGTACTGATTCTACTGCAGTTGAATCAGTAGCATGCAGACTCCTGTCCATTGCATATTTTGTGCATGTGTGATTGTTTTTTAAAATGTTAAAAGGCTAAATATGAAATGCAAGAAAAGATTTTGGCCAAAGGAACGAACCTGGGTTTTTATCATTATTCTACGTTAGAGAGATTTAAGTTTTCCAATGGGTCCTCTGCTCCTCTCCATGATTTAAAGGTGTGTTTGTTCAGTTCAGTTTGATGCATTTTGAAGACCATCTGCTTTCTTCTCATTCTGTTGGTACTTGTGATTCACTCAACAGGAATCGGAAGGTGGTGAACTACTCTCAATTCAATGAATCAGACGGTAAGAGGGCGCTCTATCCATCTCCACGCTTTAGTGCAGGGATATTCAATTAAAAGTCACTGAGGGCCAGTATTTCAAATTCCTCCCAGTAAAGGGGCTGAAAACACACGCGCACACACACACACACACACACACACACCCGTTTTAGATAAGATATGTGAATGCATTGGAGAGATATCCCAAACCTGAAGTTTGAATGATTGCAAATTACGCACGGTCACAGATAGCGTGGCGGGCCAGAACCTTGCTGTCCAAGGGCCGCATCTGGCCCCGTGGCCACCATTTGAATAGGCCTGCTTTAGTGGGTACAGAAAAAGCCATAAATAAAGTTACCACCATCAGGGCTCCCATCTGCTTCTTTTTTAGTTTTGAAGTTTCTGTGTTTATATACTGTACACTAGGGGTGGTACGGTTCACAAAATTCACGGTTCGGTTCATATCGCGGTGTCAAGGTCACGGTTTTCGGTTCTCTACGGTTCTTTTTGTTTAGGTCGTATACGCTAATGTTTTAATCAGAGAGACTGGATAAGATACTCCTAGAGTCTCTGTTTTACATATTTTTCTGGGCAGTACATGAATTGCGGTTTGCGATGGATTGCACGGTTCGGTTCGGTATGTGTGTGAATTGTACGGTTTCGGTTTTCGGTGCGGTTTGTGCCATCCCTACTGTACACTGACCTGAAGCATCAACATTTCAAAAAACACATTCATATGAGCTGTGGTGTTGGGGACTTAATGTATGCCTCAGTCCAGTACCAAGACTGGTTAACATCTTTGTGTTGGTTCTATGATGCCCTCTTTCTTATGCACACTTTTTTTTTGCTCTGGTCATTCATTGTACTACATGTTGCACGGAGGCGTCTTTATGGATGTGACAAATAAACCTCCTTAAATCCTTGAATCCTTGACAAACATTCTTGGCTTAAATCAATATTTACCCAGCATAACAGAAGGGATGACCTTTGAGACTATTAGACTTTTTAGTAATGATATAACGGAGGGTTAATTAATTATTTTTTCCTTCTTCTGTTTGCTATTTCTGTAGAGTTGCCTGGATTAACATTTTTTGTTTCAGAGGGGCCAACACATTTTCAAAAAACTGTTTTTATAATCGATACCTTTTGATTGAACTGACTTAATGTTGTCTTTTTTTCTCTCCAGTTTATCTCAGAGTAGTGATGTTGCCATTTATTCAGGGTATAAATGAAAGCTGGCTATGTGTAGTCTGTTGCAGTGTCGTAAGCACATTTTTACACAGTGTGCTCATGGACCTGTGTTTTGGCTTGCTGGAGCTAATGGTGATAGAGCTGTGGTTGTAGGATATAGTGTGCACTCTAGCACCGATTATGCAAGGGACATGACAGAGAGGGAGACAGAACATCCCATTTAGGACTGTTGATCTGTCTCAAAGGGCTTGTAGTAGGCCTACAAAGTGATAATAACAGTAATGGGTCTTTCCTGGTATCTGTCTTCCACACAATGTAGTGCTGTGTAAAGTGAGCCGTTCATCAAATGAATGAGTGTGTGGTACAAACAAACTGGTCACGTTCTAGTTTAATACACGCATGAATGTCAGATTTTTTACCTATGCAATGTAAAGATAGAAGAGAAACTGAAGTAAATGTACAAATGTGTGCTAATTTCTTCGTTAGTACCAGTGTTTGGTTTTGAGAATGTAGCCCAAAGAAATGCTCATTTTCACACAGTCCACTGTGTGATAATTGAGTTACTTTAAATTCTTTCATGTCAAAAAAGCTTTGAATTAGTGTTTTCTGTGCTTTGATTCAAAGGTGCTTTTGATGCTGCCATGAAGGTTTTGGTTGTTTTACCAGACCTACTTCTGAGATGAAGTAATTAACAAAGGGTTATCAAGTCATAGACAAAGGGATCCATAGTTAATGAACAACATGAACAAACTGAAATGGTTTATTTTGTGCCAAATCAGGAGGCATGCTTTATGAGCAGTTAACACGAAGTATCAGTGTTGGAGCTGTGTATGTGAAAAGATGTTGCAATATGCTTTGAAGACCATTAAAATGTCAGTTCCATTCAAATTAATTCAAGCATTAAGCATTTCATACTATTAGTAACAGAGAAAACACAGTAAACACATTATGTTTGGAAAAAAAAACAAATCTATAGTGAGAAGACCTAAATGGATTTTGTAGGCTTAGAAGGCTTCAGGTAATGCTGGAACTGCTGGTGCTCAATCATGTGCTGGAGATCCACAGAAGAGAGGAATTGAAAGAGGCACTCTGAGGAGATGCATTTTGGAAAAGAACATCTCATGTACAATCCAAACAATGATGGTCGACTGACAGGCTGCCAGAGGGGCAAACATTTTATGTGGGAATTTAGTGCAGGACTCGGGACGGATTAACATGGACATGTCCACTTAACGCCATCTGAGAAATATGGCCGCAGAGCATTGGTCAAGATGTTAAAGTTTGTGTTAGATGCATCAGGATGGCTGTTTCCCATTTACATGTTCTGAGAGTTTGTACAAATCTTAGAACAATTCTCATAGAATTTGTTTTGGTTTGGAGTTGCTCATGCAAGCCTTAGTTATGGTTTTTAACAGCTGTTGTTTACAAACTGAAAAGAGCTTGGGAAGTGATGTCACTTCATTTATTGTGTTGTATTGTATTATATTGTACCAAAAATGCATCATGTGGGTTTTATTTTGTGATTTCATGCAATTGTTTTGTGCTGTATAAGACTTGTGTGTTTTGGTATGTGTGCATGTTTTTGGCTTCATGTAGATGAAGAGTATCGTGGCAAGAAACCCAGGAAAGTCCGAGAGGTGAAGCACAAGGTGTCCAAGAACTCCCAAGAGGACAGGTATGATGCCACTCGGTTATGGATGACGCCTCTGTCTCCTACAAAATGGCGTCTCTGTGAACTCTGCAATTGGCAAAGTTGTAGTTGCCTGCATCTAGTAAAAAACGCGCCCAGCTTTCAGTGTGTGTGTGTTTTTTTACCCCAACTTTCTGTCGAGTAAACAAGTTTTCACTGCATCTCGAAGGAATTTTAATCTTGTTTCCGTGCTGTTGCGTTAAGTGATGGAAAACTGCCTTCTTGCCATTTACTGCAATCACGTCCAACTTCATGAAGAGTGAAGGTGGCATGAGTATTTGAGGACACATGCTGTGTCCTGCTCAGTGCAATGTCATGTTTACGACTGCATGCAACACATAGTATACACGCAAATCCTCAGTCCTTAGCCAGTGCTCTAACAGCCATGATTTGTGTTTGTTGTACCAGCACAACTGTGGGGGGAGCTGCAAGATCAAGTACTCATAACTGTGTTTGTCAGTCTTGGACCACAATTGGTGTCATCACTGACAATGATCCATAGAATGAATACTTCATCCTTTACATATCACAAACTATCAAAACACACCAGCATATTATTGACTGTTTTTAATATCTGTTTTTTTTCCCACCAGTGAGGACTCGGATGATAAGCACTCCAAATCCAAAAGCGACTCTGCAGGTGAGTCTTCGGGTTTTTTTTTTCCCTCAGCTCTGTGTCTGGTCTACATGTGGGGGTCTGTTTGCTCCATGCTCAGGTGCCCTCTGTTTGTGCTCTGGATTTTTAGTGCCTTTTTTATAGGTCTTGTGAGTTACATAAATTGCTCAGTAGAGTGCAGTAACGTGTTGGAGGTTGCCGCTAACTCTTAGCACATGGATGAGGAAAACCAAGCGTTGGCAGTGCTGGCATTTACACTTAGTCCCCCATTAGATCTTCCATCGAATGTTTGGCTCATTGATTGTGATAAACTATTGTAGTTTAGTGTTGTATTTAATAATCATTAGTATTGTCTAATGAATGTGCATTATTGGTTAATTGCGTATTTCATCACATTGAAAACCACATCCTCATCTGCTGAACAAATAGTCTACTGTACATGCCAAGATTCTGTCCACATACCAAATACTTGGCTTACATAGAACATGTTGTACAACATGGTGCAGACGCAGACAACAGTCTACAGTACTACTTACATGAACTCAAAAATTACCGAAACAGACACACATACACACGTGTGCGCGCACACATAAAAAATAGAAAACATTTAATTAGTTAAAGGTGCGCTATGTAATATTAGTATTTTTATTAGTAGTATATTATTAGTACCTTTTTCATGAATATTTACCACCACCATCCAATTTTAAGTATTCATTATGGATGGAAAATGTACACTTTTTATACATGAAAAGGGGAATCTTCTCCATTGTCCGCCATTTTGAATTTCCAGAAATAGACATTTTTAGTTGAAAGTCTTACTGTACTTTGGTCATACTAGTACATATTAATTCATTATTAAGTAAATATTCATTAAAACATCATTTGTCAGTAAATACCACAGTTCCAATTAGCTGCCTAATTGCAATACCTACTCTGGCAACCATCCTACACAGTGCACCTTTTAAATAAAACCTGTGAAGAATTCTGCTTATTATATGTGTACCTTGTTTATATTTAGCATACTTGGTTAGAATTGTTTGACGAGTATAATATAATGAGATGCATGTAGTAAATTAGATACTATTTGTGTCCTAGATGACTTTGGCAGTGATGAGGATAACAACTTTGGGGGAGAGGATGGTGGAAGTGATTATGACGCCAAAAAAGCCGCCAAAAAGGGAAAGAAAGGAGGGAAGGTCGAGAAACCCAGCAAGCGCTCGGTGAAGAGGAAACGAGGTGGAGGTAAGAACTGAAGGAGGAAAAAATATTTCGTGCCGTCAGCTTCCCTGTGCATGTGTATTCTGTTCAATATGACATTGTTTTACAAATTTGCATTCAAGTCAGTCTGGCTGAGCACAGACTGTCCTCAGAAAACTGCATGTTATTTTACGTGATGTGTGTTATTATATCCCCGAAACGCGGAGCGTCGGGGATGTAATGGTTTTGCGTGCGCCGCCGCCGCGTCCGCGTCCGCGTCCGCCGCCGCGTCCGCCGCCGCCGCGTCCGCCGCCGCGTAAGGTCTTTCGTGTTAACGCGATAACTTTTGAACGGATGTTTGGATTTGTCCCAGATTTTTTGGGTGAATGCTCTAGGGCAGGTTCATGAACTGATTCGAGTTCGGAGGTCAACACTTTCAAGATGGCTGAATTCAAGATGGCCGAATTTTTATTTGGTCCATAACTTCTGACCGGGTGGATGGATTTGTCCCAGATTTGGTGTGTGAATGCTCTAGGGTAGGTTCATGAACTGCTTCCAGTTGGGAGGTCAACACTTTCAAGATGGCTGAATTCAAGATGGCCGAATTTTTGTTTGGTCCATAACTTCTGACCGGGTGGATGGATTTGTCACAGATTTGGTGTGTGAATGCTCTAGGGTAGGTTCATGAACGGATTCGAGTTTGGATGTCAACACTTTCAAGATGGCTGAATTCAAGATGGCCAAATTATTCTTTGGCCCATAACTACTGACCGGGTGGATGGATTTGTCCCAGATTTTGTGTGTGAATGCTCTAGGGTAGGTTCATGAACTGATTCGAGTTTGGAAGACAACACTTTCAAAATGGCGGAATTTTCATTTGGCCCATAACTTCTGACTGGGTGGATTGATTTGCCCGGTAACACCTTATTTTAATGGTTCACCATTTCAGTGAATCTACCATATTAGGTACAGTGTAATAACCAATGTAACAATATTTAATACCATGTAATACTAGTGTAATACCAGTGTAACAATATGCAATATCAGGTACAGTGTAATAACGAGTGTAACAGTATGCAATACCATGTAATATAGTGTAATACCAGTGTAACAATATGCAATACCATGTAATACCACTTACGCACAAACACATGATGTAAGTAAAAAAAATACATTGTATTAAATATTGTTACACTGGTTATTACACTGTACCTAATGTGGTATATCCACTGAACCATTAAAACAGTATTACCATTTGCCCCATTTTTTGCTTCATTTTCACAATAGTCGTTTGGTATTAAGCCTATGCACGTCATGTCACGTCTGTATGTATCATATACGTTTACGAAATGGTGGACGGGAGTGGTAGGAATGATGGGGGACTGGAAGCGTCGCGTTTCGGGGATATACCTTAAGCAGTCGAAGGCGACTGCACAGGCAGTCTAGTTTTGATGATGCAGTTCAAGAGTGACAAACATAGCATGGATGAGATACTTCTTCCAATACTGTATTCATGAACAGTAAACACAACCAAAGAAAGTGCAAAAACTCTGCTCACAAAACTCAAACCCACCCCTAACCTACCCCAGCCTGTAACATGGCGTGATATGACTTGCAAAAAGCTAAATCAAAGCCACATTGGGCAGTTTTTTTTTTTAAAGGAAGTAAAGTTATAGTTAAAAAAAGTGTGGTGATGTGGTACCATGAGTGGGCTTGCATCTCCATGGGGACCCGGGTTCAAGTTTGACCTGGGTCATTTCCCAACCATACGCCCCCTCTCTCCCCTACTCTCTTCCTGCCCTTCACTGTCCCATCTACAAACCCCAACTCAGATTACGTAAATTGGGACACTTGGTAAGCTGTGAATAAAAGATCAAAATGCTATACTTTTCAAAACATTCATACATTAGATGGAGAACATTACCAAAATAAAATATTAATTGTTGAAACAGAGACAAAATATTGTTCAGGGGCGCATGCACTGTATTGCCAAAAGTATTCGCTGAACTGCCTTGACTCATATGAACTTAAGTGCCATTCAATTCCTAGCCCTTACGGTTCAATATGACATTGGTCCTCCTTCTGCAGCTATTACAGCTAGAGATGCACCAGATCCTGATTTTTAGGATCCTGCCGGATACCGGATCCACTGCTTAAGATCCTGCCGGATCCGGAACCGGATACCGGATCCTACGAAAGGGTTGAAACACATAGCCAACTCGCACACGTGGGCCCTTTTTATTACGCTGGCGCAAAATATTTTTAAGACTCATTGGCTTACTGCCACACTGCCTTCAACGGCCGCTTCCAAAGGGCTTTCACTCCATGCAGCGATTGGGGTTGTGAAAGACTAACTGAAAAGCCTAGGCTACGTAAAAAGTAGAGATGCCCCAGATCCTGATTTTTAGGTAACTGCTGGATACCGGATCCACTGCTTAAGATCCTGCCGGATCCGGATAGTCTGAAAAACCCTATTATCCTGCCGGATCCGGAACCGGATCTTGGATCCTGTACATCTCTAATTACAGCCTTAACTCTTTTTGGAAGGCTGTCCACACAAATGAGGAATGTGTTTGGGCATTGAAATGCATTGTGTGTTTAGCGAATACTTTTGGCAAGATGGTGCTCATTTCAAAATGCAACATGTCTGAAATAGGTTGGGACAGGACCAACGCAATACAATAAACATCAGAATAAGCTAAAACAGCACAAGGAAACGCATTGGAAAATGAATTGTATATTTTGACATTCTTTGTACTATTCTCCATCTAATGTAAGAATCCGATGTTATGAAAACAACAGTATATTGTTGTTATTCACAATTTACCTGTACCAGTTTTCCACCAGAACCCGGCTGTGCTGTGCCGTGCTGTGTTGAGCTGAGCAGGGCTGTCAAATCAGAATGGTTTGCTTTTCCATTCGAAAACGTGCAGCCGCCGAGAAGGTGGCACCTAAGGCAGCACCTAAGGGACCATCTGACATTATGGAAAGCTAAAAAGTGTCTACACCAGCAAAAAAACATTTGCAGAGCATTTTTTCAGTTTTCCTTGTTCTATTTTGCGCTGTTGCCACATGCACTTCTGCAGATAAAGTGAGCCAATGATGAACACAAGATATTGATGGTTGAAATACACTCTCACTGGCCTGGGTTATTGTTGAGGATATCCAGCTCAGCTGCTTTTCTAAAGCAGCGGTTCTCAAACTTTGTTTTCCTGCGCACCCCCTTGTATATTTGAATGGTTCGCTTACAGCCTTACTGCCACAACCCACTGCAAAACTTGTATTAATATTGGGATAATTATTGGGATTTGATTAGTTTGACCAGCATTGAGGACTTAGCAGGCTACATGTCACTCTCGGGCAGAAACTCCACTTTTATTATTTTATTATCTCCACAATTGTATTTATTTATAAATCACTATTTTCTAAATAAACATTTCAACATCAAAGTTGGTTAGCCAATTAAATGTACTTATCAAATATATGTCCATGGAGACTGACCAGTAGAGCTGATTTATATTTTGATAACAGATATAGTAATACAAAAGAAGTGGAGATAGGAATGTGGACAAAACAACAAGACTATACTTTGTCGGAGAAAGCGACTGCATGGTGGATTATACAACTGCTGCTGAAACGCGAATGGAAGAATTTACACAGAGGAGGGAAAGACAACAGGGATGAATAGCCCTGGCTAGATGCAATCGTTTTACTCTTTCTGCCTTCATCCGTAGTTTGTTATGGTGCCTTTTTTAAAGTCCCGCGTTAAGACATGGGGCGTGAGGTCACGCCTCTTGACCAATCAGTGGGCTGGTTGTCAACATACTGTTCAGCTCGCTTCAGCCAGCAAGCTGGCTTTAGAGCTGAGTTAAGCGCAAGTTGAAACGCAAAATGTTGGCGGCTGAGTTGAGCTGTACTGGGAAAATATGTGCAGTGGAAATGACCCACTGGTGTCCTAGGGGTTAGTACAATATATAGGCATAAGCAACCATCAAGTCTTGGAAGTCTTTTGCATGTTGCGTTAATGCCGTGGTGCCTGATGATGCTGTACTGTATGCTGTGTTTATGTCCAGATGACAGCGACGACGATAAGGAGGTCAGCCGGAAGGTGCGACAGGTGCGGCAGGCGGCATCCAAAGCCGTGTCCAAACAGAGAGAGATTCTGACGGCCGGGGGCGGCAGTGAGGATGAGGAGCACGAGGAGGAAGAGCCGACCGCCATGGACCGTAAGAGTCACCATCTCAATCGTCACCATCTCATTACCCAGAATTCCCTGTTCTCCGTTACTTGATTTTCTGACTTTGTTAACGTAACGCATGATTGTTGCTTTCTGCTCCCTGTTGGGTGTTATATACTGTACTGTTCTTTGAAGTATACTGCATGGTACCTGGGCAGCTGTGGCCTAATGGGCTTTAGATCTGAGGGTTGCCGTTTCGATTAACCCTTCCACTCCCTACCTCACTCCATGGCTGTTGAAGTTACCTTGAGCAAGGCACCTAACCCCATGCTGCTCCAGGGACTATAACCAATGCCCTGTACACTCGCCTCCAAAAGAGTTGTCGCCTATCCATCTGTTTGGAATAACAGCTAATAACCTGACTTTCAATTAATCACTTGGCTTCAGAAGTCACTCATATGAAAGCTACAACCCTCCCGAATGAAAATGTATGTACAAAAATACATTTCATGCACCAAAGAAAGATTGACCCTTTATTGAACACAGACAGGGCAGATTTTCACAAGACAAAAGTTTTGTCGCCTATCGAACATAATGTGAAAATGAGCAGATAAGTCACTTCAAAACACTTCAAATACGCAGAGTGGGTGTCATACTTAATCACTGAATCACTCTCACCTCTCCAGAAAATCAACGTTGGCCTTAGGTGTATGTTTAGGGTCATTGTAATCATGGAAAGCAACACGATGAAAATCAATGGAGTTCAATGAGAGATGGTGACATATTTGCTATTCGTAGAGGAATACATTTTTAACTTCATGATTTAATCCATGATAAAAGCCCTCAAACACCTGCAGCATGCATGCAGCTCCTCATAAGAGCTGTATCTGTACCATGTTTCACTTTATACACCATTTCTCTTTTTTCATATTCTTCATCTCCAACACCCTATAGTTTTGATGCTATCAGTTCTAAAATGGTTGATCTTGGGATCTTGACTTCAGAGTATGAGTCCCATTAGCCTTCATTTTTGTCAGAATTAGGCCTGACATACTCTTGGCTGGCTTTTTTGAGACAGGACAGTGGGAGAGACTTCTTTGGTGTTAAAGGTGAAGAATTTGGAAAAAAGACATGGTGCCTAAAGTCAAACATGGGAGGGATACAACTCTTATGTGGAGCTGCATGCATGCTGCTGGTGTGTGAGGGCTTTTATCATTGATTACATCATGAAGTTAAAAATGTATTGCTCTACGAATAGCAAATATGTCACCATCTTTCATTGAACTCCATTGATTTGCTTTCCATGATTACAATAACCTTAAACATACACCTAAGGCCAAAGTTGATTTTCTGGAGAGGTGTGAGTGAATCAGTGATTAAGTATGACACCCGATCTGGATATTTGAAGTGTTTTGAAGTGACTTATCTGCTCATTTTCACATTATGTTCGATAGGCGACAAAACTTTTGTCTTGTCAAAATGTGCCCTATCTGTGTTCATTAAAGGGTCAATCTTTCTTTGGTGCATGAAATTTATTTTGTACATACATTTTCAATCGAGAGGGTTGTAGCTTTCATATAAGTGACTTCTGAAGCCAAGTGATTATTTGAAAGTCAGGTTATTAGCTGTTATTCGAAACAGATGGGTAGGCGACAACTCTTTTGGAGGCGAGTGTACTTACAATATCTGTGAGGCGCTTTGGATAAAAGCGTCAGCTAATTGTAGTGTAATGTAATGTAATGTAATGTAATGGTACCTCAGTTATGGAGCAGTAGAATCATGCTATTAGATAGTTAAATTAGCTTTGAAACATTCTGATGATTCCATTATTTCCTTCTTTCTCCCCCATCACTGCCAAGCTAATTCAAGTCATTGAACCTACAGATATAGTCTGAACCATTTGTTGGCCGTCTTTGTTTCCTTGTAGAAGAGTCGGCCAGTGACGACGACTTCATGGTGGACGATGATGACGACAGCGACTACGGCCGCTCCAAGAAGAAGGGTGGCAAGAAGGTGGTGAGCAGCGGCAGGAGGGGCCGGCCCGAGAAGAAGGAGAAGAAGTCTCCCAAGCCCAGACTAAAGGCCACAGGTAACACCTCTCTCATCTCACCATGCGATGCTCACCATAGGCTAATGCAAAATTAACACATCTCTTGCCATGTCAGTGGCGTGCACAGACATTTGGGGGGGGGCAGGTGCTGAAGGGGCAGGGGGGTATTGGGGGCATGTGGAACAACCGGCTGCCTTAGTAGGCTATAGAGGCTACAGTGGTGCTCATATGTTTACATACCCCAGCAGAATATACGCTTTCTTTCTTTGCTGGGGTATGTAAACATATGAGCACCACTGTATATAAAGCCTCTTTTTCTGTTTTTTTTTTCTGGTTTTACTATGGATGGGTATGTGTTTGAGTAAAACAAACATTGTTATTTCATTCTATAAACTACCGACAACATTTCCTCTGAATTTGAAATGAAAATATTGTCATTTAGAGCATTTATTTGCAAAACAATTACAAATGATCTAAACACAAACGATGCAATGTTTTCACATCTGAAGAAAACAAGATGATATTCACTTTAAAACAATATGAAAGTAATGTTTTAACTGATTAAGAGTTGAGAAATCAATATTTGGTAGAATAACCCTGGACGAGCAAAAAGTCAAACAAGTGTGCCGTAAACTTCTTTCTTCTGAAGTATTGAATATATAGCGTTTAGCGGCACCTAAAGGCTGTGCATGGGTCTTTGAACTGTTAAATCTGTAGTTCACGTTGTGAAATGTCTCTTGACATGCAGTTGTGGAAATATCTTGGATACAGATGTAGTTCTCCAGCTAGTTTACTTTACTAGTTAATGTAAATGTGTATGTGTACAGTATGTAGTTGTACATGTGTAATTTGTAATCTGCCGTTCCGCAGTGACGCCTAGCCCCATGAAGGCCAAGGGCAAAGGCCGACCCGGCGCAACCAAAGCCCAGGAGAAGTCGTCTCCTAAGGACGAGGACGAAGACGATGAGGCAGACAGCGCCCAGGAGGACGACGACCAGGAGCAGGAGGACGAGGGGAAGGACAGCCCTCCCCCCGCCAAAAAGAAGAGCGAGCCTGCTAAAGATGACAAGGATGACGAGGACGAGGACGATGAAGAGGAGAACGGCTCGGACGAAGACGGCGCGTCTGGGGACGACTAGGCAGTCCATGGATGCATTTCTCAAAAGCATAGTTGTTAGTCGTTAGCAACTTGGGTAGTTGCCAATGGGAAATTGCACTGCAAACAACAAAGTAGCTTCTGTAGTTAGCAACTACGCTTTCGAGAAATGCACCCTAGTTCTGCAGCCCGTCTCCAGTTACTCCCCACTTCTTTTCCTTTCCTCCAACTTGCATTTCACCCTCTCCCCATCCCTTTTTTGTTTATATTTTGTTTTTGTCAAGGGTTTGTGCAGACAAGTTGCCTGGCTCAGTGAGTTAAGCCTCTCTGGATCTCATTTTATTTTTTGTTTTTAACATGTTTTTTTCCAAAGGCTTTTCAGTGTCTGCAGACAATTGTATGTGTGTATGTGACCGTGCATGGAAAGGGGGTCTGTCATGGTTTTTATTTATCGACAGAAATGCATGGGGGCCGACCGCTGTAGCTGACGCTAATTTTTATTCTCTCTTGCACACAAGTGTGTTGGTTTTCCTTTTTGGGGGTTTGTTTTGTGTGCTTCGATTTGTTTTGTGTGTGTGTGTGTGTGTGTGTGTGTGTGTGTGTCTTGTATGTTACAAAAACCTAAAGCTGTAAAAGGTCTCTGGAAATGTCTCTGAACCTCTGCTTCCTTGTCCATCTTTTTGCTGTCCATCATCTCTTGAATAACCTTATTTGGTTATGTGGAGGGAAACTGTTATGCTGCTCTGATGGCCACCGTAGATTTATTTTCTTGGTATTTTATATAATTCTCAGCTGAAATGTCAGTTCATTCATGCTTACAGTTCAATTTTGGCATCTTCTCTGTTGTGAAGTTGCTCGCTTGATGCTGTCAAAAGACATAGGATCGTGTAATGGACATGGTTGAGTGTGGGTCATTTTCTATTATTATTATTATTATTTTTCGTTTTGAGGATCATCCTTACCCGTATATATTTTGCCTTGGCTCTGTTTGTCTGTGAAATCACCTTTGGAAACACACAGGTTTTCCTTTATGTGTGCTTGAACATAAACCTCTGGAAAAGTTGTTCTCAACCTTTTATCAACTTCTGTAAATCAAAGGTACATATATGACCAGCCTTTTTTAAAGCCCATAATGAATGCAATGAATTGTTTTGGGGTTTTTTTTGTCTTGTAAAATTTGGGTTTCAGAGTGGATTGAACTAACAGTGCTTGCATTCACTTAAGGAAGGTCCTAAAATTTGCCTGTGTCCAAAGAAAGTCTGACAGTGGATGTGTGTAGACCCACATGTTTCCCCTGACAAGCAGGGTTTTAGCTGTATTTGCTTCAGTGGCGTCAACTTTCTTTTAAACTAGGACACGTTTTTAAATGACTGTCCAAATAGATATTGTGATCCCTGGCTGGAGTTGTGATGTGATGTGGGCCATGGTCCTATTGTGGCCATCGTAGGGTCATGGTCCTCCAAAGACACAGGTCCAAGCTCTGTTTTCAATAGTATGGACAGTGTGTCACAACCAATAACTGTGTCTCTACCCATAGCTGGGATTGGCGATGAATTAAGTCGTCTGCCCATTGTAGCCCTTCATAATTGATTTTGATTGGTTGGTTTATTGTGAGATCTTAATCTGATTGGCTGGCTTTGGTATAACGGGGTTGTGTGACCCGAAGGATGTCCTCTGTGGATGTCCTCACAAAGGTCGCGCTCCGCAATGCTGCAAAAGGGTGTTCTTGAAACGGTTCCTGGTCACACATGGTTTTCATTCTAGGCAAAAAGAGAAAAAAGAGCCTTCTTGCATGTGGGTCAAGCCACTGGGCCAGGCACATCCTCAGTATTTTAGTACCGAAGTTTTGCTTGTGTTGGTTTGGGGGAAATACAGAAAAAATGTTTTGTTTCGAATTTTGTTTGTTTTTTTATAATTCCTCTTCAGAATTTTTGTAATGTTTGTTTTTTAAGAAAAGAAATAAAAAAATGTATTGTGATTTTAAAGAGAAGGCATACCCTATCTATCTTTTGACTGAAACCTCTCAAAGTATTCTTACCCTTCTTTTCCTGCGTTACTGCTTTAGAGTCTCTTCTCTCTGTGTCCAGTTTGGGTCATTTTTGTACTTCATTGCGTGTGCACAAGTGTAACATTACCAACCATCTATTTGGCTTAAAGCACTCCCATGCAGATATTCCATGCCCTTCCTGTGAAACAGCACTGATTTGTGGTGTGTGTTTCTTTGCCTGTCGTATTTCTTTAGAAAAATGAAATCATAAGCAGGGCACCTTTTTTTTTTAAGCGTTGAGTTTTAGCTGTGATGATGACATTTTGAAAGAATGTGAGAAGAAATTTGAATGAAATGGTTGAGACATTATGTACACAGTACATGGCTATGTTTACATGATGTTTTTAATTCCGAATGAATAATTCAGAATTAAATAGTTCTATCAAGTTTATTTTATCTTTCATTTAATTCTGAATTGTGAAGCGTTTACGTGACGTTTTCAAAGTGGAATTGAGCTTTATTCAGAATTAAATTGAGTTAATTCTGAATTAAATGTCTCATGTAAACGTAGTGAGTATGGCCCTCACCTTTTAGTTCCTGCATCAGACCAGCAGCTTAGCTTTTTAGGGCTGTGCTCCAGGTCAACTGTGAATAAACGCTGGCGCTGATGTGGCATTGAACCATGAATGTAGATATTTAAATATTGCTCCATGGCAGTTAACTGCCAGTGCCACCTCGTCTGCAAACTTCATGTGGATGCCACCAAACCCGTTCTTGTTCTCACCCAGCCTAAAGAAACAAGTATGTTCCGGGTACAGAACGGGCTGCTTTTATTAACAAATGTGATATGCTGGCATGCTTTACTTTTGAGAATACCTAAGATGTGTTGCTGTTCTCTTCTTTTGTCCAGTCTCCAATCATGCAAATAAACAGCTTGAGCAATAGACTGGCTCCATTTGAGCATTTGCACAAGAGGCTGCAAATCCTTGAGAACAGCAGTTAGTGATCATCGTGTTGAGTAGGTATTTTGGTACAGTGTTTTCTAGGGTTGGCATCAGTCCAGGTCCTGAAATGAGATTTCTGTCTGCTGAATTAATTACAGCTATCTTTTCTTGTTAACCAAGAAATACTGCTAGAATATCATGACATTTGTGGAAGGTGGAAGGCAGGTGCATTTGTATTTTTCACTCTTTGATCATAATGTCTAATTTCTCCTTGCTTCTAGATAATCTCATTTTAAAATTTGTAACGTTCCCTTGGTGGTCACAGTTTGGCCTCATGAGACTAGGGCTAGTACTGACACTTGGCAAAATGCTTAGTCTTATAAGACATGCGCAAGTTGCAGATAGGAATAACTGCAAGATCTGGCATAGGCGAAAAGCATAGTAATGGAACATTCTCTTCCCCCTTATAATTTTGATTCTTTGTAGTGTTCATACCTGCCCCAAACAGTTTTTACCCTCTCAACAGTGTTTCATTATCCAGAAATGTGAATGGTTGCTTCAAGTATAGTGTACCACAAATTCAGGACTTGGGTAGTCCTGGACAAGAAGAATCTATTAATTTGCAGGGTACTAGCTTCCTTGTGAAAGTCACTGACTGTTCAGTGCTTCTCAAGTTCCTATGGACTCTGGTGGTGTAAAGGGTTTTTTTTAAGTCCTCTTTGAATTGAATGTACTCATTAGTGCCAGAAAAGCCATATTGCACCACCCTTGAGCTGCTCCCTGATTTTAATCCAAGTGCAGGTCTTTCTTGTGCAAAGGTCAATGCGTTAGTTGTATAGGAAGGGGCCGGTCAGTCAACTGCCTTTTAAAGACTGTGTAAACAATTCACCCCCACACACCCCAGTCTTTCTTTACAAAACAAAAAATGAAGCAGAAAAAAATCACAATGGGCTTTCTTTTGTTAGTGCTTGTTTGTGGCGTGCCCTCTTCAGCCTCTCCAACTGTCCCCATGATGTATGTGTGAAATGAAGAAGCTGAATTTCTCTTGTAAAGGGTGTTTGCAGAGCGTTTCTTTTTTTGTGCATGTTTATGGGGGTGGGAGTCCTGAAGGCAATACTGTGGGCTTTAGGATCAAATGACAAAACCACTCTGTTGATGATTAATGGATACCTGCCTCCAATAAAGTAAACCTAATTTTTTACTGATTTAACTGCTTTGTAATCCTGTTGTTGGTAAAGCCTCTTAAAATTTTACTTTAAAAAGCTTTGGTTGTGATAAACCTTCAGTCATCTTTATAAGAGATGGGTAAGTGAGGCTGAATCTGTCATGAAACAAAGATTTAACTCCTTTTGTCAACGGGCGTCCACCAGGGGTCGCCGGCGACCCAATTTTGATAAATAAAGTTTGCTGCACGTTTATGCAACTAATTTTGAAAATGCAGTCGCAACCGCCATTCCCCTAGCTCGTATGACGTCTGAACTAGGTCGAGTTGGAAAATCACCGATGCCGACCAAATGGCTAGCTAGCATTAGCCAAGTTAGCTGGGTAGGCAACCTCCATAGGATTGAATGGGACATGCCACGCTCCCCAAAACATCGTTCAGAAATGTGTTTTAAGACCGCGTGTGGGCACAAATAAAGCCATAAAGTCATTCTTTACCTTTCAGTAGTCTGGAAAGTGGTCTTGGTTGTTTTGAAATGCCCAGGGAAATCGTACAGCTGCGTAATCCCTTCATCGCGAAAAAAAGTACTTTTTCCTCATAGAAATCCAATGGCATGTCCGTCGACATTTACTGGTCACTGGTTTATGGTTTTGCACGCAATGTCATACATGAGGAAACTCGTGAAGGGGTTCTCCGTGACACCATATGGTCATTTTTTGTCATAAACAGACTATTTCCCAAATATAGCCCGATCAAGCTGCCTAGTACAGCCTCCAACTATGGAGATGTGAAAGCCACACGCCGACATTATATGCTGATATCTCAATCAGCGTTACACTATGCCATCGAGGCATTACTGAACTAAACCTATACAGTTTGACGAACACTAAGAGTGGCTCTATAGCCTTAGTTAGTCAACCATGCCTTGGTAGGAAGCACGCGTAATGTCGTGCGTACGTGGCTACGGACATTGGCGTTCTAAGTAGCACTGTGTTTAGCCAGCTACGACGCATGACTGGTCGGGTGCACAGCGATCCACGTCCCTTGAAAGTAATAGTATACCGTTTTATTGTCATTTGAAGCAGTAATATGCCCTGTTTGGACCATCGATTGTGTTTGTAGCGACATATAATAGTGCCTCCCCCCTGTAAATGTAGCATTAGCGTATAGGGGCCTGTTGACACATAGCAAGCTGGAAATGCCTTGGGCGCTAATCTCGCGATGGCGGATGGGGTCAAAGTCGGTCGGCGATAGTCGAGAGAGTTGGGGAAGACATTTCTGGTCTTGTACTGCCATCCATTGGTTATTTATGGTCACTGCACTGTTAAAATGCGATGAATGGGTCAGATGTCAGATAACGTTCCAATAATGGCCATATGAATAACATTGGCATCGAAATTCAAACGCAATAAGATGTTTAACATGTATTTACACAATGTCAAACCATAAAAACCCACAAAATTACCCTCCTTTGTCTATTTAATTCGTTTAAGCATGACGAGCTTTTTGAACATTTTGAAACGCCAATTGCACCCTATACATATGCATGCACAGCACCAAAAAAAAAATAAAAAAATAAAAAAAAATTAAATTTTTTCTTCACTTAACCATCTGAAATGGACATTTTATGACATAAATAAACAACTAGGGGTGAATGGTTGTTTTGGCCATTTTGTCTTCTTTCATTTAAGCCACCATGGACCTCTCAACTATTTATACAACTTGAAATAATTAATGCTGAATGCAGTATCAACAAAACGCCTCAGAATTCCATAAAATCCCCTGCTGCAATAAGAGGTTAAAAAAGGACACTGAGCAATAAGTAAGTACACCCTCGCATTCAATAGGTGGTTGACACTCCTTTAGCTGCAATAACCTTAACCAGATGTTTCCTGTAGTTGCATATGAAATAAGCAAAACAAAATGGATGAATCGTGTCTCCCTCCTCTTAACAAAATTGCCCCACTTCAGCAAGGTGCCGGGGGGTGTCTGAAGGGCATAGCTTATTGAGGTCATATTACTGTATATCAATGGGGTTTATGTCAGGGTTTTGACTGGACTATAACTTTTTTCCTCCCGCTGTACACTGTAATATTACACTAAAGACAAATGACAAACCTTGCAGCAGAAATAAAGAAGAAGCTCTGAGGTAATGTTGACAGTAGTTAAGTCAATGTGTTAAGACTACATTTTTACTAAATTCAGTGTGATACATAACATATAGGGTATTGGTTAAACGAGACAATAAGAGGAACTCAATCTACTTTCCCATTTGTTTTTTGTTGTTTTTTTAGGGGGTCTTTTTAGACTATTTGATAGGACAGTGTGAAAGGTGGACAGGAAGCGAATTGGGAGAGAGACGGGGAAGGGGCGGCAAAGGTCCCAGGCAGGAAAGGTCAGCCACATGGCAGGCGAGTGCCCTACCGGTTGGCCACGGCAGGGCTCTACTTTCCCATTTGTGCAATGTACTTCAATATGATGAGTCATCTTTAAGGGACAATAACCAATAGCCTAAGTCGTATAACATTTCTGCATGTATTTTTAGTATCTTGTGGCCTTGATACTAGTCATACTAGTAAGAAATCCTGAAATACCCTTGAGAAAGCTATCTCCTCCTCATTTGTTCAGGGACTTAACTGAGGAATAAATAACTAAGGTGCTTTTGATAAGATTGCCTGTTAACTCTAAAATAAAAGATAATATATAAAAAATTATACCTAGTGAATGAAATGTAAATGTTCTACAGGTGCTGCAATTGCAGTTCTACTTTGCAGCAAGCAAACTGTCAAACCAAGTGTAATTCAGTTGTAGATCAATGGCCATTCCCTTGTATGTAGAGACCAAAACACTGAAATAACCAAGTGCACAAAGAACAACATCACCAAAAACCTCAAGTCTATTATGTCCTGATCGATTGCTTCAGTTGACTGCATTTTAATGGACCATTCTTGCCAAAATGGTTTCAAAAGAGGAAAATACTTTCAGCTTAAACAACTCCACTGACTTCTTCGGTCCCCCAGTTGAGAGATGGTAAAATTAAAACAGCAACCTCTGCTGTTAAAAGTGCTGAGCCAGTGTCAGTTTTAATACCGCTAACTGCCACTTTGTCAAACAAAAACGGACACATTTTTATCCACAGAGTCTCTTTCACTTCATTAATTTGTACAGACAATTTCGTATAGCCAAATCACTTCTATCAATCAATCACTCTCTGACTTATTATGACTCTTGTAAGAATCCAGTAGCACAGTGTAACTCAGTGATACACATGATAGTCAATTGTTTAGGCTTCTTATGTTACTACTGATACATTGTGTCTGAAGCCAGGACAGTCAAACACAAGGCACAGAAACAGCACAACTGGAGAGAGACCATGCACGTCAGCTGGTTGAGAGTTGATAGTTGATAATAACTTGTGTTATATCCAGTTAACTTTTACATAATATTAATATAACTTAAAAAGCCATTTACAAAGGACACACACACACACACACACACACACACACACACACACACACACACACACACACACACACACACACACACACACACACACACACACACACACACACACACACACACACACACACACACACACACACACGGATGAGATGGGGGATGAGAATTCCAGGGATAGCACATAATTTCAAGGAGTATAGTGTGTGTGTGTGTGTGTGTGTGTGTGTGTGTGTGTGTGTGTGTGTGTGTGTGTGTGTGTGTGTGTGTGTGTGTGTGTGTGTGTGTGTGTGTGTGTGTGTGTGTGTGTGTGTGTGTGTACGTGTGTGTGTGTACTCTGCTGGCCTTGATCTGAATTTGTGGAAAGATAAGCCTGCACCATGGTCACAACACAAGTCTAAAGATACGGTGACATGACCACAAAGTGATACTGCAAGTCTGTGTTTAATGATACATAACAGCTCATTTTAAGGCCATCAGAAACATAACATTATGATTGCATGGCTTCAATAGGACACATGCCATGACTGCAGACCAACTATAACACAAGATAGTAGACTACAAGGAAAGAATGCTGATGTGCATAAGAAATGCTGATGCTCATAAGATATAATTTTTCTGTGGAATTCATGAGCAATGTGCGTCTTCAGTGATCTTTCAACAGGAATTGTTGATGCATGTCCTTAATGATTAATCACGGCGTGCTGCACGCCTGTGTTGGGCAATCAGCTGAGAGCGGAAGCTAAGCCACTGATTTCCAAGCACACTGGTTTCCTGAGGACGGCATTTCCTTGATATTTTTCTGACTGCCTTGCCAGTCTTTTGTTGAGGAGTTGGAGGCAACTCTTTTGACAGGTGGGTGCTATTGAATCGTTTCAAATGGTCTTATTTTTGTCACCTCTGATGTAATGTTAAACTGTAAAGCCACGAAAGTTGAATGGGTAGTAGTGCCCATTCAGTTGCCCATGTATTCAAAGGCTGTCTAATGCGGTGTTGGCACTATAGAGCTAACTGGATTGAATTTGGGCTTTTAGATTCTTATCCATGCAGTTATGTGCCATGAAGACATTCGTAAGATCAGCGAGATTGATAAGATTCATATTGTCTATCCAGGTGCTAATAATAGTAACAGTTCTGAAACTACGAGCAGAGGTTGACGTGGTGTGTCTAAGCTTGAATCACGTCACGTCAGTACCTAGCTGGCATGCTTAAAGGAGTGTAGTCCTCGGGACCAAGACGTCAGCAGGTACACCCAGAGAGAAGCTCCACCTCCCTGCCTACCTGTTGACAGGTGAGACAACGTGTGCTCTGCTGTGGCCTAACCCACTTCTCTTGTTCTTCCCTCAGGGGTATGTGGGAAATGAAGAAAATCCTGTTGTTGTATTACTACGCTATGCTTCATGGCTTTTGCAGACAGACATATTTTCCCTAAGTCATCAAAGCCTTGGTCCCTCCCCTTCCTGTATGTTAAGTTTTACTTGATATGAGTTGTGGAGATGCTGCCATTCAACACAGACACACACGTTGCCTTGGTACCTGGCTCCACGGATGAAGCTTGACAGCGCTGAAGAACTCACTTTCAATTGGCCAATGGAACTGAGAACAGTATGTAGAACACTTTCCATTCATTTTGTTGTTTCAATCATTCATTTTTTTCCTCTGTGTGGGTGTTTTGGATATAGTATTTACAATACTAGGTGTACACTCAATAGGTTTACAATTCTTTAATAACTCAATTAGTCAAGACATGGTACTATAAATGTCTTGTCTAAAGCACCCTTCAACAGTGTGAGTGCTGTTGGAGATGTAATGATCCAGGTGAAAATAACTGACATGTTATTCAACAACTTTTCAGTCCATTTATAATGGACAGAATGAATGTCAACATTGGGCTTTTGTGTGAATGTGTCAGGTGTTTGATATTTTATGCTTGTTACACACTGGTTTACAGTAATTTGCTAAATGGCCTTTATTTTTAGTAAATGAATAATCATCCCTGTGCAGCTGTACGTAACTAACAGCTCCTCTTTTATAGCGGTGCTGGCCACTGTGCAAACAAGAAACCCGTTTCCTTATACAGAGAGTTGAACTTCCAATGAAAGCCACGTACGCTCGAGCAAACAGTCCTTGACTGGCCAGTCAAAGATATCAGCTGTGCTGTAAGAGTTCAGCTGCTGGAGCAGATCATTTTGTCACTGCATCTGTACTTTGTGGACGCTCTGTGAGACATGAATCATGACTGATCTGCTCTAATCTGAAGCTGATTGATGTAACTTTTGTACTTAACATGTTTGACCTACGGACCCAGTCTGTGACTTTAGGGGTGTAGTTGTTGAAATTTTGTTGCTTTAGGTGCAGTGCACCTTTCTGTGGCAAATGCCTCCTGGCACCTCCTCATAGTGTAAACCCACCTGTTTCCTTTGTCCTTGTGAGTTACAAAGAAACATGACTTGTGAAATTTTAATATAGGAGTGTTTGTTTGCACATTGTGGTGGATTTAGAACAGGTTTATCAAGTAAGTCAGGAAAACTGCAACAAAAGTGTCTTATGTGCCAGTTGTCTTATGTCCCATCCACTAGAATGTGCACTGTCATCTAGAAGTTTATTAACACATCCCCATATCTTTGTCAGCACTGTGGAATGGATTGGTTAGAAGAGAGTAATACGAAAGGGAAAAGTTGGTTAACTTGCCTGGTTTCACTTCCCCCCTCAGGAGTGAATTTAAACTTATGGATGCACAGTGACGACTCCTCAAAGTGGACAGCACTCCGTCAGCAGCAGCAGCAGCACTCCTTCGCATGTGTGGGGCTCAGCCAGGGCATCATGGGTAACCACCATCTATGTGACCGTCAAGCCAGTCAGCAGCAGCAGCAGCTCTCCTCTCATTCCTTTAAGGCAGCAGCAACAGTAGCAGTAGCACTTGCAGAAGCGGCAGCCGCACGCAGACGGACTTCTCCCCGCGTCTCGACCTTGTGAGGAGCAAACAGGAAGCTTTGGTATTGGGGCCTCGAGGAGGGAGCGGAGTGGCCCAGAGAGGGGGGTGAGTGAGGAGAAGTGAAATCCTCGCTGCTGTGGCCATGCACAGCCAGCTCTCCCTGCTGCTTCTGGTCAACGTGATGACATGCGGCCTGGAGGTGTGTCTGGCGGTGGGCACCATCTACATCCCCCCCCTCCTACTGGAGGCCGGCCTGGAGGAACGATACATGACCATGGTACTGGGTGAGTACTGTACTGCAGCAGAAGGAGAAAGAAGAGAGAGAGAGAGAGAGAGAGAGAGAGAGAGGAGAGAGAGAGAGAGAGGGAGAGAGAGAGAGAGAGAGAGAGAGAGAGAGAGAGAGAGAAAGAGAGAGAGAGAGAGAGAGAGAGAGAGAGAGAGAGAGAGAGAGACTTTAACAAAAACGTGTAATTTCATTGACCAGATTGAGCTGTCATGCAGCACAAAAGTACATGTTGCAAAAAGACAAGTTTACTTCAGACTTTCTCAAAAAAAGTCGCTGACACTAGGAAACCAAATGTGGTGTGGGGGAAAAGGAACTAATGTTGTCTTCTCACGGTATGATATGACATCATCCTTGGTCCTGTTCTGGTCACTGATAGACAGGGTATTGACCTGGGGTCATTCTGAATCAAAACAAATAGTACTCTGAGATTGTGTCAAAAATTAATCTTTCAATGTCAAACTCAAAATTAAACCTGATTATCTCTTTTGCAAAACAACTCTTACATAACATGTAGGGGTTTTGGTAGGGATGTGGATGTTGCTGGGATTCTAGTGTGGGCTTGGCAGCCCAGCAATAATGGCAGACAAAGTATGAAATAAAAATATTAAAACATGAAATATGGAAATGGTTGAAATGTCAACCACTTTATAATGCCTTTGTGCTCTTAAACGTTGAGAAAGTATTCAAAAAGCATTTGAAATGCTGTGTCTATATCCAGTTTTCTTTTAGTGCTCTGTTTGTGATCCTTTTTTCCTAGTGCTTGCGACTACAGTCCTAAAGCAAGAAAGAGGCAAATTGTCTCAAGTGTGCAGATAATTTTAAGTTGTGGCTTCGTGGTTCTGAGAGGTTGAAATGCTAAAAAAGCCAAGACCTATACTTGGGCTCATTCTTGGGCCTATATTTACATTTACTTATTTGGCAGCAACTGGTATCCACAGCAACTTTTTTTTTTAAGCCAGGCAGACTATCGTACAAGCAAAACAATTGGCCAAGTGGCCCAGTCTCATAATGAGTGCCATATAAACAGGCCTTGTTTTGGTCAGGGAAAACCATTAGCAGCTTTTACAACCCTGGCTTTTGAGTCTCCGCACTCCCTATCCATCCGTCCATGGCTGAAGTGTCCTTAAAGGTGCATTGTGGAAGATTGTGGCGAGAGTAGGTATTGCAACTATGCTACTCATCGAAACTGTGCTGCCTACTGTCAAATTTGATCTTTTCATTAATATTTGCTAAGTAATTAACTAATATTTACTGGTATGACCAAAGTACAGTAAGTTTTGCAGCTAAAAATGTCTATTTCTGGACATTCAAAATGGCGGACCATGGAGAAGATCCCCCTTTTCATGCCTGAAAAGTGCCATTTTTCCAGTCATAATGAATACTTTGTGGAAAATGTAATATTTCTGAATTGGGAACATGAATTCTGGAAATAAACTACTAGAAATATTACACAGTGCACCTTTAAAGGACCAATTTGAATATGCTGTTGTATTGCTCACGCTACCCTTGACTTGTCAGTACCCGGTGATGCCACATTTTTCTGCTCAGCCCTTTCCGAGATATGAGCTATTCTAATGGGGACAGTGTTTGTTTACATTTTTTTTTTTTAAATGAACGTAGGCCTACTCCAAATATTTTCCCAAAAGGTACCGCTGTTTGCTAGTTATCTGCTGATGTTGTATAACCTTTTGGATGTTTTTTGGAATGAATAAACGAGGATCTCGGCAAAGGCTGAAGAAGAAGGAAAAAAAAGTCTATGGTAGGGTGAGCATTACAACTGCATGTTGAAATTGCCTGAAGTTATCCTTTAAGCAAGACACCCAATCCTAGTAAATTGCTTCAACACTATAACCAATACCTTGCACCTCAACTCTTTTTTATGAACATGACCTGGATGAATGAGAACCTTCACAGACATCAGAGCCTGATTCTCCCTCATCATGCCATTCCGTTTCCCCATGCAGGAGTGGGTCCGGTGCTGGGCCTCATCTTTGTGCCCCTGATAGGCTCCGCCAGTGACACCTGGAGGAGCCGCTTCGGCCGGCGGCGCCCCTTCATCTGGGCCCTGAGCCTGGGCGTCCTTCTGGCCCTGGTGCTCATCCCCCACGCCTCCTCCCTGGCTGAGCTGCTGGCTCTCCAAAGCCACTGGTGGCCCGAGGTCTCCCTGCTGGTGCTGGGCATCATCCTGCTGCAGTTCTGCGGGCAGGCCTGCTTCACGCCCCTGGAGGCCCTGGTGAGCGACCTGTTCCCCGGTGAGCAGGACAGCCGCTGGGCCTTCACCGTCTTCTCCCTGCTGCTGAGCCTGGGGGGCTGCCTGGGGTACCTGCTGCCGGCCGTGGACTGGAACACGGGGGTGGCCGCCGCCTACATCAGCAGCCAGGAGACTTTCATCTACGCCCTGCTCACGCTCATGTTCCTGGCGTGCCTGCTCAGCACGCTCTTCATCTCCGAGGAGACGGCGGTGAGCGTGGAGGCCGGCGGGAGGCCCGGCGCGGGCAGGAAGCTCCGGCGTTGCTGCGGGCTGGTGGTTCCCCTCCTGACCCCCCAGCGTCTGCTGAGCGCGGCGGGCGGGCTGCTGGCCGTGCTGCCCCACTCGCTGCAGATGTATCGCGGCATGCCCCGGGTGCTGTGCCGCCTCTTCCTGGCCGACCTGTGCAGCTGGATGGCACTGGAGAGCTTCATGCTCTTCTACACGGACTACGTCGGGGAGGGGCTGTACAACGGCCTGCCCAGCGCCAAGCCAGGAACCAGAGGGAGGCAGCTTTATGAAGAAGGTGAGTCGGAAGGGGCATATTATGTGTAGTAATTATGTATATTATAGGCATATTACTGTATATGTAGTCAGCTTTGTCATAGCAGTTCTGCAGAGTCGTGACATTTAAAGCTGGTTTACTGGGCAGTCATGGGTAAGCGGTTAGAGTGTCAGACTTGTATCCCAAGGGTTGCCGGTTTGACTCCCAACCTCCCAGGTTGGTGGGGGGAGCAATTAACCAGTGCTCTCCCCATCCTCCTCCATGACTGAGGTACACTGAACATGGTACCGTCCCACCGCACTGCTCCCTTGCGGCGCCATTGGGTGCTGCCCCCTTGCACGGGTGAGGCATAAATGCAATTTCGTTGTGTGCAGTGTGAAGTGAACACTTGTGTGCTGAGGAGTGCTGTGTCACAATGACAGTTGGAGTTTCCCAATCGGGCTTTCACGCTTTCACTTCACAATTAAGAGGAATTAATAGATGTTAGTGTGAGAGTGTCTACCTTGCAGATGCTATTTGAGGCATTTCTTTTTATGACCATAAGATGGCCTTCTACTGCTCTTAGGCCACGATTCTATTGAAATCAGTTGTGCACTCTGGCAGCAGAGCACAGTGCAGTGTGTTCTACCTTCAGAACACAACACACAAATAGGAGTGTCTTCTTTGTTCTTACATTAGGTTCAATAATATGTTTTGACATGTCTACATTGTGCTTGTAGTAGTGTAAATTTGTCCTAAGTCAGTTCCTTGAGGGTTGTATACTTAAATGGGTGTGACCACAATCTTTCCCAACAGAGGTGTGTGTACAGTATCTTGAATGCCTAATGTTTGATTTGCATGTGTGCACCATTGTTTTATGTGTTTGCGTGTGCGTGCTACACGTGTGTCTACCTCTGCTTATGCAATTCATGCCTACGTTTGGACTCTCACTGTGCTTGCCTACCTGTACGCATAAGTGTATTTATGTATTTACTGTGTGTGTGTGTGTGTGTGTGTGTGTGTGTGTGTGTGTCTGTGCGTGTGCGTGTGTGTGTGTGTGTGTGTGTGTGTGTGTGTGTGTGTGTGTGTGTGTGTGTGTGTGTGTGTGTCTGTGCGTGTGCGTGTGTGTGCACGTGTGTGTGTGTGTGCGCCGGTCTGTCTGTTTGCATGTCCGGGTACAGGTGTGCGTATGGCCAGCCTGGGCCTGTTCCTGCAGTGTGTGACGTCTGCCTGCTGGTCTCTGGTGGTGGACCGCGTGGTGGCGCGCGTGGGGCCCAAGGTGCTGCTCCTGGGCAGTGTGTCCCTGTTGGCCCTCAGCACGGCCGTCATGACCCTCTCCCACAGCACCCTGCTGGTCACCCTCATGACCGCCACCACCGGCGTCACCTTCTGCACCCTACAGGTGCTGCCATACACGCTCATCTGCCTCTACCACTCCAACTCACAGGTGAGTCCACCCCCCTCTCTTTCTTTCTTTCTTTCTTTCTTTCTTTCTTTCTTTCTTTCTTTCTTTCTTTCTTTCTACATTTCTTTCTTGCTTGCTTTCTTTCTTTCTCTGTCTGATTAATTTCCACGTGCCATGGCAGTCATGGTAGACACAGTAGTTATGGAGTTTGCTTACCATATTTATAACTGGCATTCTAAACACACATATGACAAATTAATTGCATGTGATCTTGGCTATTACGTGTTGTGATGGCTGTTGATAGTTCGGGAGTGGCGATATTTTATGCTATTGTTATTCACAACTCCTCCCAGTAAAAAAATAATCTTTTATCTTTTATCATCTTTTTAACCATGACGTCAACATCACAGCAAAACATGCATCGTGTTAGCTTATCTCAAACCTATGAGTAAAGCCGACAATATTTTGCAGGTGTTCTTCCCCAGCACTTTGAGAAAACCTGCAAACACATGCAAAGACACCTCCTCCTCCTCCATTCACCTCAGCAAAATGCACTCTGAGAGACTACCAGGCTTAGTTCCTCCTGAGCCGCCAGTAGGGTCCCCTCCACCCCTCTGCGTCCTCAATATCCCCCACCCGGACATGGACACACTGGCCCTTCCAGGCGGCACCAGGGGGATGTGTCTGGACATGGCATTGCTGGACAGTGCCTACCTGCTCTCCCAGGTGGTGCCCTCGCTGCTGATGGGCTCGCTGGTGCAGCTGACCCACAACGTGAGTGCCTACATGGCCAGCTCCTGTGTCCTCAGCGTGCTAGCAGTCGTGCTGTCCTCACGGATTATCTTCGACAGGAAGGACATGGAGCTGCTGTGCTGAAAATATAAAAAAATAATTAAATTAAACTATGAGTGATGCTGTGGGGAAACCCCACAGTCGTGATGATAAACTGTGTGTGAGGATGCGGGAGGACTAAGCAACAGTGATGTGAAAGATATAAAAAGAATCTAAAGAATGGTCAAAGTGAAGGTCTACTCTATGCAAGGTCATGATTTTGAGGCTTGAAAAGCTATTTTGGCACATGTGAGAAAATAATTCTCCTACATTTTTTTAATGGATGCTGCCAGTTGTCATACAAAACCAAAGTAACTTTTTATTACTGTTCTCCAAGAACCAATGCAAAGACTAAAATGCTCTCGAGTATTGTTTACAATTTCAGCTGTGTCCTTTAAATGGAGTTCAGGTATTAGGTCAAAGAATTTGCAGGTTGGTTGGCATATGTGTTACTGACTGTACCAAGTGCTAATACCGAAAGGCCTTTGTGTTTACTTTATTTATTATAATGTTATTTTTGTTATGTTAAGTGTTAACTTAATATGTGAGATGTTTAGGTGTTGGGGTAAATTATATTTCCATTTTCCACTTTTCCACATTGGTTACAAACACTTATGAAGGTAGGGGTTCACAGGTCTTTTTCTACATGCATTAAATGGCCCAGTTTTGTATTCTTGAATAATTCGGGTCAATTACAGAAAATCTGCTTTGTGAAAATATTGGAAATGTATCTATTACTCTGCGCTCAAGCTGAATCACCCCAGAAAAGAAGTTGAGACCATGTTCACACATATATGGATTTTTTTTTGTTAACACATCCATTTGGGCCTTTTGTTTATATGTAAACAGAGTTATGTCTCCCTAAAATGGATTTTTGTAAATCACACCTGTTACAATGGTGTTTTTATGCTATGTAAACTGGGTGTATAGTTTTTTTTATCTGTTTTTTTTATTATTATTTTTTTAAATCCATATATGTGTAATCAAGGCCTAATGTCAGCCTATCTGTTCTTCACTCAGGACTGAGGAGAATGTGTCTAGTTTGTACTACTGTTGAAATGAAGTGCAATCTGTAAATACAGATAAGATTTTATTTTTTTCCGTGTGGTATCTGAGATTTCTTAAGAGATGTGTAATATTTTAATTAATGTAAAGAGTTGACCTTATGCACTTTCAGTAAATCTTATACAGGTGTATAAGACAACCTGAAAAATAGATTCCTCTTCATACAATGTTTAAACAGGAAAATTCCCTGAATAAAGCCTTTTCTTTTCTCTACCTCAAAGTAGGGGTGCATTTCTCACAACCGAAGTCGCTTACTACATTAGCTACTTCGTTGTTTTCAATGCATTTTCCCATTGGCAACTACCGAACAGGCTAACAACTTCTCTTTTGAGAAATTCACCCCTAGGTGCTTTGTAAGCATAGGCAGCGCCGCCAGTTAGTATTGGCACCCTTTAATTTTATGTAGCCTACAAAATGTGTACTATATCCAGATATAAATGCAAATATGAAGGGTTTCATTGCAAAACGGTGTATCCACCATTTTTGACTTTTTGCATTTTATTATTGGAAATGGCTGTTCAGAGGTCCTACCACCTTTGTGTGAGTTCTTGCCATTCAAATATTTTGGGAACATACTTTTTAAGCCCATATAAAATGCATTTTGCAATGCAATGCAATGGAATGCCCAATACAAAATGGCAATTTCCCAACATTCTACAAAATGGAGATACACCGTTTTGCAAATAAACCCTTCATATATACCTCTACCACCAGGATCTTTTAATTGGATTTCCAAAGATATTTAGAATACAAAAATATTTTTTCCTAAATGGATTTTGTAATTTCAAAGACAAACAAAAAAGGGCATGTGCAGAAATATTGGCAACCCTCCTCAATATTTGGTTGCACAACCTTAGACAGCAATGACAGCCTCCAAACATTTATGTATTCATGAATGAGCTTCTTGCACTTTTTTGGTGGTATTCTCCCAACTCTTCCTTTACAATATGCTCATTGTCTTGAACAGGTACAGGATTCTTTCTCCTAATGACAGATTTCACATTTCCCCTAAAATTTACAACTGGATTTGCATCCGGAATCACTGCCTGCCCAATGTGTTTTTTTTTTTCATTTTACAACCATTCCATCTGTGCTTTTGGATGTGTGCTTTGGGTTTTTGTCTTGCTGGAGTGCACATGATCTTCACCTAAATCTAAGTGTTCTTGCACAGAGTTAAACATTTTCCTAGTGATGATACCTGTGATGCCTGGTAGGGTCTTTTCCTTAACCTGTTAAAGACACAGCGTTATACATTTGCTGTTACCAGAATGGCAATGATCAAGTGGTGGTGCATTACTAAAGGCCCTATACACTGTCAAAGTATTGTAGTACTATGGTAGGCTACTTAACTTTTCAATGACTATTACTGGTGCCACTGGTAGTACGGCGTGCATTAAGGGGCTACAGATTTTTTGCAGAGTATGCAAACTTGCTTGCATCTTCTTCTTATCTTAGAACATTTTTAAAGGAATGTTCTTTGCCTGTGTTCTCTTACATTAACATCAGGTGTTCCCTTTTACCCTCAAGCGACCGGACTGTTTTTGCGACTAATGCGGGCAGGGTTATTTATGACTCCAATGAAATTGGAATACTACTATATTGTACATTATTTTTGAGGGGTCATTCAACTTTATTTACATCTTTGGCACACTTGACCCTCATCTAAAGCAAAAAAAAGTGAATTTTTACATTTTATTGTTTTGGTGAAGGGTAGTCAAACTTACATCATGTGCATATTACTAAATAGAGAATTAGGTCATTTACATAGATAAAACCATGTCCCAAACATGACCGTATGTACATCAACATTTCTTTGAACCTTTTCATTGTAACTTTGCTTTATATCATCACTATGATTTCTATTCCACTCTCTAATCTTGTGCCTAGCATCTATGCGCAATGATATGAGCAATATATGTAATAACTGAAATGATCATTGCATGGCCTCACTATATGTTTGACTATCTCAGGTAAAGCCCTAATCTGTAATAAAATATATTACATTTAACATTAAATATATTTACTATCATAATATCGTAATATTTACATCATGAATATTGTAGGTCTGCTGACCATGGTCTGCACCAAGACACAAAATATAAGAGTTGGAAAATTACAACATAATGGAACTTATAATGATGAGCATCTCATCGATCCTCTCAGGGTCATAAATAAACCCACAAATCTTTTGATTATAATTCCCTCACACATTCACAAATTCATTCACAACATGTGTATTTACAAACTCCTGGAAGGAAAAGTTTTTCTGATGAAAATATGTGCCCGGGGTCATAAATGAGGGTTTGGCTTATTTATGCCCTACAAAAGCAATTTATCAATAAGGTTGATTAACCCAATGTGTCCTGGAGCGACATATATGCTGCATCTAGGTTCTTTAGATTTGAGCTGCTTTATTAAAAATGTGGGTATGTTAATGAACACATTGTAGTGCTAGATGAAGGTTCTAGCTTAAGACGCGGCTTCATAAATTTGTTGTTACCAGTATGGTAATGACCAAGTCATGGTGCATTACTAAAGGGCCTGTGTTGTGTCATAGTATTGTAGTGCTACGGTAGTTACATTTCAATGACTATTACAGCGTGCCACTGGAGGTACGGCGCGCATTAAGGGGCTACATGCAATTCATATCATGTTTCATATGCTTCGGAGGCTGAGATATTTAGGTTTTAATAGGGAGAGGTCACCTTTTCCCAAAAAGGGCTTCGGCTAAAATGGGTTAAGGTAATTCCCATTTGTGATTTACCATATTTGAGTCAATAAATTTACACAGTGATATCCAGTAGGGTGCTTTACCTTTTTCAACTTTTATCCGCTCATAGTTTAGCTTTTAATGTTGTGGATAGGCCTATATTTTGTATCAATCACAAGCTTTCTATAAGCCCTAGTAAAATCATCCTATTATTTGTTCTCTGAGATATGTCCCATTAATGTGTGTGAAACAGAGGCCAACTAGCAGTGTGGGACGTGGAACGTTAGTAAACCTCCCTCCCGAAGCCTCAATACGGTTCGGTACCGTTGGGCTATCAGACCGGCGCTTTAACTCAGCGGTCTGGTACAGTGCCTCCCATTGCCAAAGCGATGTGTTGACGAGGTGGTGAGTTCACGGCCCCAAAGGGGACGAACTGCGCGGGAACAACTCCATCACAGTGGTGCCATGACCCAGATGGGAGTGAGGTTTAGGGGGGAGAGTGCAACGTATAGGCCAACTAGCAGAGTGTGGCGTGGACAGGGGCGTTAAGTATGCCCCCGCAGCCCCCGCGAGGCAGGGAGGCCCCTGACTTGAAGAAATGGGCCCCCTCCACATGATATTAGGTCCTCTTTTTTCATTCGGGGGCCCATTCTTGGTAGTTTGCAGAGGGGCCTGAAGTACTTGCATTACGCCAGTGGGCGTGGAACGCTAGTAAACCTCCCTCCCGAAGCCTCAATACGGTGCGGTAGCATTGGGCTATCGGACCGGCCCTTTAGCTCAGCTGTCTCATACTGTGCCTCCCATTGTCTAACCGATGCGTTGAAGAGGTGGTGAGTTCGCGGCCCTGAGGGGGACAAGGGAACATCTCTGTCACACCAACAATACTAATAGGTGGCACTTTAAGTCCACACAAGCAAATAACAATCTTGCAGCAAATTGATTTCTGTTTCATTCTAAATTACACAATTCTTGTAGACATGGGTGTAATTTTAGGTGTGGAGGGTACATGTCAATAGCACTTTTGATATTAACCTAGCTTATCCCCGCCAGTTTTTGACAAATATATTGCAAAAATAGCTAACCTGGACAATTTGCCATAATAATGTCCCCACCACTTTCAAAGCCAAACCTAGACCTTTGCCTGTAGGCCTATTTACCAAGTGGGTAGGCTACAGTGTTGCATGCAAACACCTACCCCTGCTATTTTTATAATCATATAGAAACTACTTTGTAGAACATTCCAAACAGCTATTCAAATTATGATTAAGAGTGATGCCATACTTCAAAAAGGCCAATTTTTTTCCCCCCTTCACAGGGCATACAGCCGTCTCCAAAAGTGTTGTCGCCCATCCATCTGTTTGGAATAACAGCTAATAACCTGACTTTCAATTAATCACTTGGCTTCAGACGTCACTCATATGAAAGCTACAACCCTCCTGAATGAAAATGTATGTACAAAAATAAATTTCATGCACCAAAGAAAGATTGACCCTTTAATGAAGACAGACAGGGCAGATTTTCACAAGACAAAAGTTTTATCGCCTATCGAACATAATGTGAAACTGAGCAGATAAGTCACATCAAAACACTTCAAATACGCATATCGGGTGTCATTCTTAATCACTGAATCACTCTCACCTCTCAAAATTTACTTTGCCCTTCGGTGTATGTTTATGGTCGTTTAGGGTCATGGAAAGCAACACAATGAAAAACAATGAAGATCAATGAGAGATGGTGACATATTTGCTATTCGTAGAGCAATACATTTTTAACTTCATGATTTAATCAATGATAAAAGCCCTCACCCACCAGCAGCATGCATGCAGCTCCACATAAGAGCTGTATTCCCTCCCATGTTTTACTTTAGGCACCATGTATTTTTCATATTCTTCACCTCCAACACCATACAGTTTTGATACTATCAGTTCTAAAATGATTGATCTTGGGATCATGACTTCAGAGAATGAGTCAGAATTAGGCCTGATGTATTCTTGGCTGGCTTTTTTGAGTCAGGACAGTGGGAGAGAATTATTTGGTGTTAAAGGTGAAGAATCTGAAAAATCTGCTTTCATATGAGAGACTTCTGAAACCAAGTGATTAATTGAAAGTCAGGTTATTAGCTGTTATACCAAACAGATAGGCGACAATACTTTTGGAGACGGCAGTATAGGCAGAGTAATGCGGTACGCTTATTTCATCTTTGTCCCACTTTGTATGGTGTGTAGCCTATTTCTGACCTGTGTGAAGCTGGCTCCGACTCAAAATGCTGAAATAACTCTGCAGATTGTTTGACCTACGTTTGTGCCGGATTGTGCTGTAAATTTTTTCGTTTGTGCTATTTAGGATTTTGAGTAATTTAAAAATACTACTACATTTTCAATGCCTGCAGTGTTATTTCAGCATTTTGGGTCGGAGGGGGGGCCCAGCTTCACACAGGTCTGGTCACAACACAAGAAGGCTCGCCCTCAAAGCCACACCCACCGATGCTGCATGGCACAAATGTTGAAATAACCTGCTTTTATCGCAACGCAGAGAGCAACTTATGCACGTAAAACTTAAGTAATTAGTTTTTAAAATATTGAGGTAGCACACTATACCGATGACAAAGTGCGATGAAACGTTTGACACAAGCGATGTCACAAACCATGGCGTTGTTGTCAAACAGCTTAAACTCAAAATGCTTCCCGAGGGCAAACACAGTGGAAAGGATTTAACCAATCGTACGACTTGTTTTAGGGCGAGCCTCCACTTACTCAGCCAATAGAAACGGCAGAATAGGATCCGTGCCTACAAGTGTATTGCAATGCGTGTCATGTGATGGGCCTGTAAAGAAGAATGCCAACATGGAACCGTGGCAAGGACGATGTTTTTGCCAGGCGTAACACGAGGGAAAGCTTCAAAAGTGCGGATTGAATCTTACGTTCTGGAAACAAATAGCCACATTGTTCGTAGAGGTAAAAATGATTCGTTTTTGTGCATGCGAGCGTCTGTTTCGTGGGTGTTGGTTGTCGATGGGTCTCGTCAGAACGTGGTTTAGAATTTCGTTGATCCTGTCGAGGCAACTTGAAACTGGATAATATCTAAAAGAGTCGCAAACGTGGTCGGGCGCGTGGCCACGCGACACATGCATGTGTTGTGCCTTGTGCTTTAACATTAGTTGCTAGCTGTAAAGCTAAAATCGTCTTTCTTCGATCACTGATTCGAGAGTTCTGGCAGGCGTTGACGTGAAACGGCCTGTAGTTTTGCTCTGTTGTTGCCCCACAGAACCGCATGCTATGATCTTGCTTTCGTTTTGAAAACAAAACAAACAAAAAAGACAGCTGCTTGGATATATCTATTAAAGGGCTCGATGACGTTTTGTGTTCTGACATGATCTGCTGTAGTTTTACATAAATTGCATTACTAGGGTAGGGCTATATGACACCCATCCATGACTATGATGTATATAACATTTTAGTAACACTAAAAATGTTAAGTTATAAATATGTTGTTTTCATGTTATGTGAGAGCTCTGTGAGGCAGTGTTCCTTTGCAGCCTTCATTTTGCGCCTATAGGCTGCAATTATGTCATATTTCTATAAGCTATATTTCTTAATGTCGATGCCCAACTGATAACTTGTCTGTCATCGTGATTTCCAGATCAGAGTCTATATTTCTCCCTGGAGTGTTTCACCACATTCACCACTGTGATCAGGACTTCGACAAATGGTCTCGGTAAGTGACAAAGTGCTTACAAGTGACAGTGACTCACTGAGGACTGGTTCTCTGGCCACCGTCGCCTTGGGCGGTGTGGGCAGCAGCAGTGGGAAGTCCAGCGATGCCTTCAGCAGCATGACTCTGTGCGCCAGTCCCAGAAGCCCCGACGTGGGGGACAGTGGGCTCCTCCTCAGCTGCAGCCCTCCTGGAGAGCAGCAGCAGCAACAGCAGCCGCAGCAGCCAGAGGGGGAACAGTATGGAGGGGGTGCGCCTCCTCCTCCTCACCTCCACACCTCCCCACTTCACCTCTACCTGAGCTCGTCCAGTGTGAGCCGAGAGGACAAGCCGCCGGACTTTGGGGTGCGGCTGGCGGATGGCTTTGCACCCACGCTGGAGGACATCGAGGAGTTCCTGAGGGAGAAGATGGAACAGGTGAAGGAGGGGCTGCTGGGAGGAGCCGACGGCCAGAATAACATGAAGGAGGAGGCGGATGAGGATGAGGAAGAAGAGGATGAAGATGATGATGATGATGAGGAGGAGGACATGGATGGTGCTGAGAGCAGCACCACCCCTCCCTCTGCCTCCGCCTCTACTGACTCGCTGTCTCCGAGCCCGCCTGCCGACCAGATGGCGCCCCTGATCACCATCTCGCCCTCCTCCTCTGCTGCTGCTGCTGCTGCTGCTCCGCTGCTGGTCGGCTCCCCCGTCCTCCTGCAGCTGCAGCCCCTCAACCCTAGCCCGGCGGCGGCAACGACAACCGGCCTGCGCGTGGCACACCTGCTGGTGGCAGCCGGTGTCCCCAACACCCAGAACTTTATGGTGCTGTCGTCGCCACAGCAGCAGGGGCCTGGGCAGACCGCAATCGCCGGGACCCCCACCCTGCTCTCCTTCCCGGGCGGGCCAGACCAGAAGTACGTTAAGATCGCCCCCTTGCCCCTCACGGTGCGGGCGGTGGGCGTGACAGGGGCCAGCCTGATGAAGGCCATCCCCGCCCGACCCTCCTCCCGGCCCGCCTCGGAGATGATGCGCGTGCACAAGTGCTCGCACCCCGGCTGCGAGAAGATGTACACCAAGAGCAGCCATCTGAAGGCCCACTTCCGCCGTCACACGGGAGAGAAACCCTACCAGTGCAGTTGGCCCGACTGCGGATGGAGGTACACTAGGCTTTTTCCATTAACCCCTTAAGACACAGCGTTTTATATATTTGCTGTTACCAGTAGACCAAGTGGTAGTGCATTACTAAAGGCCCTGGACCTGTGTCATGTCATAGTGATGTAGTACTATGGTAGTTACTATTGATGTAGTACTATTCAATGACTATAGCGTGCCACTGTAGGTACGGCGCGCATTAAGGGGTTAAAACTACACCACATGTGTTGGGTAGTATTCTGTGAGATGGGGCAGCGGGACAACAAAGCCTTAGTTATAACAACTCAATAGCAGTAGCAAAACTGAAAGCAGCAAATGAACTGTTTGTATGTGGCCTAGATCTGGTTTCTGTTTGAAGCACCAGCAGGTGAAAAGGTCAAATAAGGCAATATTCAATACTCTAGGTCAGTGTTTCCCAACCAGGGGTACGTGTACCACTAGGGGTACGCGAGCACATTGCAGGGGGTACTTGGAAAAGTGTTATTATTATAACAAATGTATGGATCAGCCACATCAGGACTGAGAAAATGATATAGAAAATGAATTAGGGGGTACTCATGGCACAACTAAGATGCTTAGGGGGTACGCAAGACAAAAAAGTTTGAGAAACACTGCTCTAGGTGGCACCAGTGTAGCCCTGTACAGTTATTAATAGCCTATTAGAAATACTGTAAAGGTCAGTTAATGAACTGAATTGCAAATAATCCTGCTATTAGTCCTTTCATAATCTTTAAAAAACTCATTGTAGTGACAATAATGTTACCCTGTGTCTCTTTTCATGTATCTTTTTTTATGTTTGTCCAGTCCATATTGCACAAGCTTACTTTTGTAATGAATGTACTTTGCACATGGTCCCCGACTAAATAAACCAAATTGAAGAATCAAATTGTAATTCCCCAGTTCTAACACTTGCCACCTTTCCGTCTTTCTGTTCCTCAGGTTCTCTCGATCTGACGAGCTTTCCCGCCACAGGCGCTCCCACTCCGGAGTGAAGCCGTACGGCTGCACCTTCTGTGACAAGAAGTTTGCCCGCAGTGACCACCTGTCCAAGCACACCAAGGTCCACCGCAGCCCTCGGCCCGGGCGGCTGGTGAGGGCCAGCTTCTGAGGAGTCTGCCTCTCTCTCTCTCTCCCAGGCCCTCGAGCCTGGCAGGCTGGTAAGGGGTCAGCGCCTCTTGGTCCCTCTTTAGGCCCGGCTGGGTAGTGTGCCTGGGCCAGCTTCTGAGGTGCTTCTCTCTCTCTTTTGGGCCTGGACTGGACTGAGACTCTAGCCACTCTTGCCCCTGCAGGGTAACCCCCCTGCAGGATGGGACTGCCTTGGTGCTCCTCTGAAAGGGGCACCCTGCAATGCGTATGACAACAAAACAAGCTAAACAAAACAAAAAAAACAGATGTTACACTATGTATCCATGGTGCTCTTGTAGGTCAGAAAAGAAGAAAGGAGACATTTGTGACACCGCCACCCTCCTAACGCCCCCATCCTGCACCACCCTCATTTGTGTAGCAGTGAACAAGATGGTTACCATATTTTCCTCCAGTGTTACAGCCATATCACCTAAACTCACCTAGGGATGTGAAACAATTGTTCAACTCTGACTTCCAACACTGTAGCTTTAGTGACATGCCTGGATAAGCTAGCTCAGCAAGTGGTAAAATTGTGGGGTTTAGAGTCTAAACTCCTTTTTAAGACATCGCAGTTTCCTGTTTGGCTTGATTTGTAAGTACATCACAAGTGATGTAAATTGTTGGAGTACTCCAGAGCTCTTATCCGTTAATACTGGTGAAGGCAGATGTAAATGCAGTTAATCCGGTAGAGAAGGTAAAAGTCCTTCCTCGTATTTCCCACAGTCCATGCTCAGTGAGGGATATTAATTATGTTCAAAAGGAAAATGGGTACCAGTATGTTAAAACATGGCCACAACTTACTGTGTTTGCTGAGCAAAACTACACCAGTCAGTTGCATTTATCACCACACATTTTTACCATTTTGGTTGACCGGGAGGAACTGGAACTTTTATAATCAATTGAAGAAAGGTCTAAGAACCCATTTCTTGGTAGTATATCAAGGATCTTTATGTCCTAAAACAGGGCAGCAAGAACTTAATGAGTTTAAAATGTATCCATGTGTTATAACAACAGCACTTAAAGAGTGCAGCACTCCCACAACCAGCTCAGATCAGCCCCAAAAAAGGAACCCTCTCCAGCCATGCTGCGTACCAATTTGCTGTCAAGATTTCAGAACATTATGGGCATACATTGTCAAATTATTTAGGAAACTCACAAACCCTGGCGTAAATATGACCCGTCAAGGAAAGTTTTACCGGTGGTCAACATCCACGGCTTTTAGTCGCTGCCATGTTGAGAAACCATACATGCCCATATCCATTTTAGATTCGATTTGGAGCAGCACTTCATAAAAAGTATTTTTCCTTATTAGCTGAGGAGTTGGGCTTTGTGTGGCCAGTTGGTTCATTGAATTGGCTGGAACAAAATATGGCAGGACTTTCACTAGGAATGACATCTGCTGATCCCAGTGTGTAGTTTGTGTCTTTGTCTGCACAGCCTCAATAGTGCGAAAATCTGGTCATTGGAAACACAGAATAGGATCGCGAGACATGTACAATCACTAAGAAAGACCAGAATGTTAACTACTAATGTTAACTACCTCCAGTCACTGATTGTTTTCGAAAGTTTTGGTAAATTGGTTTAGCGTTCATAGCACTAACCTCATCAAGATGGACTGGTAATGTAGGTATTATTATGGCGCTGCTTTAAAGGCTTCTAGTAGTGGCCCACTGCAAGCTGCACACGGTTGTGTGAGGATGTATTAGTTTGAGATCAATCAAGGCCAGCATGCCGTGTTGGTGCATGTCCTCAAAGGGTTTTGTTTGTGATTACCTTGAGGGGAAGACGCTCATGAACTGCTATACTTGATTGCACTAAAACCACAATGTGTAAGTGTAACAATGTTATAAAAGGTGGAGAATATCTCGACAGAGGTCGGTTTTGGAAAAAGTGACTGTCCAAACTGGGCTGGAAAAGTTTTCAAAACAATGTAACCTCTGCTACACACCATTAAATGAAACAAATGGCTTTAGATTCACAAATAAGCTCTTGTTAGACCGTCGGGTATGGTCTTTCAAAACACGGACAGATGCACTAAAATAATCGCCTTTTTAACATGCAATTCCCAGAAGTGTGTTTTTCTCATCCACAAATATGTGTCCTTTCCTTCATAGTGAAGTACATAAGTGCTCTTCAGAAGCTGTTGGCCATTTTTCCTTAACCTCCATGATGTCCGTTTTGTCCAGCTTCCGTTTTCCCATTGAGTCCCTACTAGATTGCCGTAAATGTATTTTTTTGTACTGTAAACTTAGTCCTTTCCAGATACAGTCTTTTGTGAAAAAATAAGCAGTCCGGGAAAGGCCATCACACTCAGAATACACTAAATCAAGTGGGATGCTTTGGCAACGAAGGTGAACCTTGTCATCTAAAAGTCCAACTCAAGTACTGTATGGGTTTATAAGCTATTGTTTTTTTTTTCATTGTTAGATTATATCAATGTGTATTTTTTGCATATGCCATCATGTTCTTCTATTGTATCTGTAACTTTTAGTTTTGTCTTTGTTAACGTCCGTAATTTCTGATAGGCTGATAAGACATCATTTTGTACACTGATTCTCGGTCTGGCAGCTGATCGTGTTATGTCGAAATGAAGCTATCTGGCAACACTTTTATCTGATTAAGCTATGTAACAGAAAACCAGAAAATGTCAAGGCATTTATTTCCCCTCGCCTTGAAGAATCATGGTTCTGTTCCAGTGGAGGTCTGCTCCAGGACTCCTGGAGGGGGGGAAACCGTTGTTAATCACTGCAACCTGAAAAGTGCACTTACCTGATGGCAGGCAGGTGTGGTGGAAACTTCGTACAGTAATCTCTTCTTGCCCAATGAATGTGGTCTGTGTGACAAGAGATGTGACCATGTTATAGCTGGCTTGACGTTAGACGGCTCCTGGTGTTGGAATGCAGAACTGGGCTGACATAGGAGTAGCACTTTTAACCTATCTACAAAAATGGTTCCTTTGTCTCTGTCGTCAACATATACGTTTCAGAGAGCAGTGACAAGAGGTGCTCATGTCTGTCCTGTGTGAAACTAATGCAAATGCCAAATGCAATCCCTTCAAAAACCTCCCTTTTCTTTGCCTTACCAGGAGTCATGCTGCCCACTTTAACTGTACTCATTAACAAAGCCATCAGATGTAGCCACTCTACTGTAGAGATGGCGGAATACAGTATAGGTTCTATTTTTGAACATGTCAAAAGCTATTTTCCTATGTATAATAAATAAAAACACAAACATGGCTGGACTGGAAAGTGACTTTTTGTCTTCCGCCGCATAAAGGAGGGTAGTGAATGTTTAGTTCAGTTTGGTTTGTCTGTCTGGGATTATGGAAGGAGGAAAGGAGGGGGGAGCAGTGTCCTCCGACTGCCAGACTGACCGAAATTTTATAGACGGGTGATGCGTGAGCCAAGAAAGAAGCCATTCAAATTTGAAGCTGACCCAGATCAAGGGAGAGATTTAGCATGTGAAAAAAAACGCTAGACAGAGCATTTGACCACAGTGGAGGCCTGCACTCTGCAAATCTTAAACTCATCTAGGTTTATACAGTATGTGTTGTACTGTATGATGAAAGATACAACAAATATTTAATCTTTATTTAAAGGTAGAGTGCATATTTCAACATGTTACTTCCACAATTCATGCTACCCTTTCAGAAATGCCCTGTCATGCAGATGGTACCACTGTCAATCCCATTCACTATATGCTGAAAAACATTATAACAACACCACTATGACATTTTCGAGAGTCTTAAGTTAGTAGGGTTATTTTTTTACAGCGCTTTTCCCTCAACAAGACAAAGTGCTTTACAATAATATGATTATATTATAGTAGGAAATAAGGGGAAAAGAGAGGGAAAAAATATACACTATAAAGTAAATTAATAATAAAACAGAAAATAAAATGCAGGTAAAATTGAAGGAAAGAAAATAGTTAAAATTAAACAGAAAGCTTTTAGTTGTCTTACATTCTTCCACAGAGGGTACAAATCTAAGATTGGTAGTCAACGCATTCCACAATTTAGGAGCAACTGCTTCAAAGGCATGGTCACCATAGGTTCTAGGCGAGTGTGTGGTATAGACAATAGATTTTGATCGTTAGATGTGCAACATGTCATCATGCATTGCATATAGATGACACGCTGATTTGAACCCGCTATCACGTGTGTCCAATACGCCTTTACAAGTTAAAGCGTGCTCCACAACGCCCTGTGACAGGTTAGGTTTAGGGATGGTTTTGGTTTAGGCACAATTTAGCTAGAAATTCGCCTAATGTTGCCGTTCTTGGCAAAAATAAAGCAGCAGAAACATTGCTTTACTGACAGGTTAGGTTTCGTCATGGGTGAGCGGTTAGGGCGTCAGACTTGCATCCCAGAGGTTGCCGGTTCGACTCCCGACCCGCCTCCTCCATGACTGAGGTACCCTGAGCATGGTACCGTCCCACCGTACTGCTCCCTATGGGGCGCCACTGAGGGCTGCCTCCTTGCACGGGTGAGGCATAAATGCAATTTCGTTGTGTGCAGTGTGCAGTGTTCACTTGTGTGCTGTGGAGTGCTGTGTCACAATGACAATGACAATGGGAGTTGGAGTTTCCCAATGGGCTTTCACTTTCACTTTTCACTTTAGGGATGGTTTTGGTTAGGGCACAGCCTTAGATGTGGGAGATGGTGGAGAGATGGTGCTGAGGATAGGGGGCGAAACAAGTCCACAGGCTAGACAGGTGCCTGCCCATAAAGACATTTGAATGTGAAAGGAAGGATTTTGAACTGGGAGCCAAAAGAGGCACCTACATTTGGGTGTAGTCAATAGGCTATATAAGTCAATATGTAATGAGACAATATATCGCACAATAACTTTTTTGGGCCATAATAAGTTATATTTGCGGGCTTCTTTGTTTTCCTCATCACTGTCTCTTTCTCTACCCAAGAGACTGAATACCGAGGCACATTTCATTTTCACTCAGTGCAATGAGGCTTAAATATTGGTGTACTTTTGATTATCTATCTGTCTGTCTGTCTGTCTGTGTATCCATCTATCTATCTATCTTGCACCCCCTGCCCCGACACTTTCAAAATTAGAAAGGGTGTATTCGCATTTTTATTACATTATCCCATTGTCATTAAATTATTTTAAAATGACCACGAGAAGGACAATCTTAGCATTTTTCGCAATCATTTCTTGGCCAATTTATCGTCCAGCAAATAGCGTTATTGTGACAGCCCTACTCTGGCCAAAATCCTACACACTCTACCTTTAGCTGTTGAATGTAACGACAAATATTGCACACCATACAGGATGGTAGAGTAACAATGTGCAGGAAATTCTGAATAAGTCAAAATACCTATCACATGTATACTATCAATGTATTGTCTCTCTCCTTTTGGGTGTGAGAGAAGTCATAAGACCTTGGTGTGGAAATCCTGAGTGCCAGGGTAGAGAATAGAATGCAGTGGGTTTGCAAGTTTGTGTCTTACTAAAAGGACCACACAGCTGAGCAGAAGTATGTGGGAGTGTACTGCGTGATGCTGGCTGCAGGGAGCATGGGCCCTGTTGGAAAGCTAGCTTGCTTGTTGGACTGGAATGTCTGGTTTTTACTGTGACAGACTGGCTGCTCCTGCCGTGTTCCATATGGGGACAGAATGGCTTTGTCTTTCTATATTGGCCTGAATGTAATGACTTTTTAGAATAGGAGGTTAAAGTGCAACCAATGTGTATATATACTGTATATCAATACATAATCCTTTTGTCCTAAATAATGCCCTTACCCCTCCTAAACGAAGGAATCAAGGGTAGCAGGACAGGGATCTAAGATGCATGCTTCTGGACAGCAAATATGCAGGGGGATTCCCTGTTTTTCTTTTTTTTTCACCAACAATTCACAATTCAGGCCATGTGTCTTGGCACGGCACAGAATCTTTGACCTTTCCTCATCTTGGATTGATTTAATTTTGGGTTGGGGTCAGGGTTAATCTATATAAACTGTTGCCTTAGTATACAATACTCTGCATGGTTGGTAGCGCGTTTATGTAACAACATGTAATGTGTTGTAATTACAGTGTATATCACACAATAACTTTCTACAAGCATGGTAACTTTTTTTTGGCCATAATAAGTTATATTTGCGGGCTTCTTTGTTTTCCTCATCATTGTATCTTTCTCTACCCTAGAGACGGAATACCGAGGCACATTTCACTCTGCAATGAGGCTTAAACCTTGGTGTACTTTTGACTATCTATCTATCTATCTATCTATCTATCTATCTATCTATCTATCTATCTATCTATCTATCTATCTATCTATCTATCTATCTATCTATCTATCTATCTATCTATCTATCTATTGTAATATTTTACAATACTCTGCATGGTTGGTAGGTAGCACATTCATGTAACAACATGTAATGTGTTGTAATTACAGCTTATATAGGCTACTATACACTGTAATTACAACATATTACATGATGTTACATAAATGTGCTACCAACCATGCAGAGTATCGTGATTGTTCAAACATGTATACAGTACTAAAATTGAAAAAAAAACCCTGATCATTTAGAAGTGGTCTCCTCATTTGTTTCACTAATTTTATCACTAATTATTAAACTCTATGTGCAGTCAAGTGGCAAAAACAAGCCCATGTTAAAATATGCAGTAGACCTATAGTAGAAATATGCAGACCTATGCCTACAGCAATGCCAGATCCACGGACAGATTACAATATTTCTCAATCATGTTGTTCACTAAATAGATGCAACATCACACAGGAGTAATCATCATCAAACATGTTACTTTTTTAAAAGTATTTTTTGGGGGCTTTTCACCTTTATTCCCGACAGGACAGCGAAAGACAGACAGGCCATGAGTCGGGAGAGAGAGACGGGTAGGGATTGGCAAATGACCCGGAGCGGAACCAAACCAGGGGTCATCGGCGAAGCAACCCAGTACCCTACCGTTACCCCCAGGCAGGGCCAACATGTAACTTTTTGTCATGAGACACGTACAAACTGGATTGATATAACAATAATCTTGCCAGATATTCCCTCTGCCTGTGCTTTTGAAACAGGTGAGTCCACTAAAAAGCCCTAATTAGGGGCCCTGCAGTGGCCATCCAGTAGGGCCCTCGTCTGCCATGCGGCCAACCTGGGTTCGATTCTCAGCCTGGGTCATTTGCCGACCCCTCCCCATCTCTCTCCCCATTCACTTCTCTCAAATTGTCCTGTCAATAAAGTCATAAAAGACAAAAAAAAGCCCTAATTAGAATCGGCTGTTGAATTGGCTGGAGCAAATATGTGGCAAATATGTTCTGCACCCTGGATGTCTGCCCCTGCGCCAGTCCCCATTCTTCTGCAAATACATGTCCCCTGCTGGTAGACAGCAAATCGATCTCTTTGGAGGAATTCTATCAAAGGACTATGTCAATTTTCTAAGCTAGGTCATAGGAGAGGTATGAGGTCATGTATGGTGATCCATATTTTACAACAGCAGCGTACACACAAAGACACAGACACACACAGACACACGCACACAGAAAAACGCACACAATGTAACTATAATAGCCTACATCCGTGTCTAATTTCACATAGTAAATTTCACAGAGCAGGTGGATTAATGAACAGACCTAGCCTCAGAGGGCCACAGGTCCCAAGGGGCCTGCCCTGGACAAACTGAGTGAGAGTCACATCCCAGTAGGCGTCTGAGATTGGGGGGGGACGGGTGCAAGGTTGAATCGACACCACACAGCCCTCTTTCACCCCATTCGCTCTTCGGACAGTCGGTCCAAGACTGTACATTCCAATCCAATCCACTCAGACTTTATACTTGAAACTTTATTTTCTTTATAATCCTTATTCTTAAATGTGGCTACACTTTATTTGCTCTTGTTGACACAGTGTAACAAGTATGTAACAATGCACTGAGTTATGATTAGGTGTAAGTAGGCTACAGCAGGCCTACAACACACCCAACATTTCCCCCTGGGAATCAATAAAGTTACTCTACTAAATAAAGTGTTTGGCTATCTTAAAATTGTATGAAGCTGCACATGATAATGCCACTGGCTCCAAATATAGACAGGCATTGCCTTTCTTTTTAAAATTTAAAGAGCACAATAAGCTACTTTCTTTCAGATGAGATGATCCAACATCCATTAAAAAAATAAAAAATAAATAAAAATCCCAATTGGCCTACAGTAGGCTATCAGAGCGGCTCTGGCATGGACAACCACCCGGTTAATTTTGCTACTTGGTTGCGCGGATTACCGTAGAGGAATTTGATTGAACCATCAAAATCGTTGTCAAAACTCAAAAGTAATCTCCAGATGTAAACGTTCTAGTCGAGCAGCTGAAGCGCGCCAAATGAGCACGGAGGGAGCTAAAAGCATATTTATGAAAATGCTCGCAAACAAAAAAGGAAGTGATCTCAGCAGGCTGTTAATTTCCTGTTCTGAGAGATTTGTTCCTGTACAATTGCCGAGGACTTGATGCAGCTTTTGTGGATTTATTTATGAAACAAACGTGCCAGCTGTTTCGCGGCAAAGTCTACTGCATTAATGCAGACCAGGGATTAAAAATGTAGCCACTTAGTTGACACTTTGCTTCTGTGGACTTCGCTGCTTAAAAATCGAAATCAACATCGGCAAGTAAGGTAAGAACGAAGACAGCCTTCGAGAAGTGTATTTCATGACTCTACCCACCGGGGCTATTTTGTCCTCAGTGTGCCAAATGTTACTGTTAGCAAATGATGTGTAGCCCGAATGTGAACTCAAATTAGCCACAGGAACAATTTAGCCACTTTCCCTAGCTAGCCATAAACAACTTTCTCACCAGTCCAAAATGCATCCAGCGATACGTAGCAGCTACAAGACAGCCATCACTTGTAGTTATGAGCTAGCTTGTTACTTAGATAACAAAGCAAGTTAAGGTAGCTAGCACATCCTTGCACGTATTTTTTACTTATGTTGTACAGTCAGTGATGTGTACTGTATGGCGTGGACAATGTTATAATTTGATGTTTTAACCCCATTTACACCATTCTCACAGCTCAAAGTGACACCGTAATTATAATGCAGATAATATACATGTATTAAGGTCTTCGCATTGATTGCATTTTAGAGCTCGTGGGTCTTCGTTTTAAGTCTCGTGCGTGTGTTAGAAGCTGCACAGCCTCGCAATTTTTGAAACAGTACACAGCACACTGTATCTAGCCTAGTCTGAAATTAATGTTTTGTGTTGTCTGTCAGTGTGTGGGAGGCGTGTTGTGTTTTGAGTTTTGCTGCCTCTTCAGCAGATGAGATGAGTCAGATCAAATGTAGCACAATTTTAAACACTCTCGCTGTCTGCATGCTTATTCTATAAACCAGTGCACATGAAACAAGAACAAGTAGATGGTAGGCCTATAACACGGTAGCCTATATTATTGATTACGCAATAGCCTACATGTTGAGACTTTACTGAAATGAAGAAAAAAAACCTGTAGCCTACTACCACCATTATTCACTGTTCTGAAAACAGTGCAATGGGATGTTTGATCATTCATGGTGTGAAATAAGCTCCTTATGGTTCTTTTCAAGTTCCTAAATGTGTGTGTGTGTGTGTGTGTGTGTGTGTGTGTGTGTGTGTGTGTGTGTGTGTTCATGTTCAGTGGAGTGTGCAATCAGTAGATTACTGATGAGTCTAGTACTAGCCTATAAGTCAGGGGGCGGGGAGTCTTTTTCATTCCAGGGGCCACTTCAAATTTTATTAAGTCCTCGAAGGGCCGTACTATGACCACAAACCATGACCTGGACAGGATCTGCACTTTAGTCCTACATTTAAGGCAGCCACCTTTATAACAGTTCTCAGCTTCACAAGGTCCCCTGAATACAAACCCCAACTCCGATGAAGTTGGGACGTTTGGTAAACAGTGCATAAAATCAAAATTCTATCATTTTCAAAACATTCAATCTATTCACTAGTTGGAGAATAGTGAAAAGACAACATATTAAGTGTTAAAACCTAGAAAAAAAATTGTTTTGGGGGACATATGTACTCATTTCTAATTTGATAAATCCAACACGTCTCAAAAGAGTTGGGACGGGGACAATAAATGGCAGCAAATGTCGAGGAAGACTAAAAACAAAACAAAAGACAACACTTAACAGTTAAATACATTAACCGATGAGATGATTTTTATATAAAAAACAGTGTTAATTCCTATCTTGGACATGATTTCACCAGCTTAAATGGTGGGTGTATTCCTTGTCATGTTTTGCAATGTTTTCCTTTCTGTAGTGCTTACAGTGTGACAGGTCTTGACCAAAAACCCACCATTTTATCACCTGCTGGTCCTTATGATGGAGTCAAACTGTTAAAACATAGTAGAGAATGCAATTTGACCTTACTATGTGGCAGTAATCGAAGATCTCCCTTCAAAATATAATGCATGAGTGGCTTTTCATGCTGTTTAAAACCCATTTATACCATTCAGCACTGTATTTAACTCTACAGATGAGTGAGAACATCTTAACCAATGCAATACTGCATCCGCATGCCATCATGGAGGCTGACTTTTGAAGCTAGCACTAACACAAGTTGGATGGTCCATTTTCACTGTAGCACAGGATGTGCAATGCTCTATTATTGTCAAAAAGAATGGACTTCTACAACTTCTGCTAACTTCTGTAAGCAAAGGACAGTTTCCCATGTCTTCCGGGTCTATTTCAAGTGAGCTCAGGTGCTTAGGAGAATGTTAAACCCCTGTATCATTTTCATGCATTAAGCATTCTTAATATGGTCAATTTTCAATAGCTCTAGCACTCCAGGAATTAGAGTGAGACTACAGCCAATATATATTTCATGATGTCATGAACCTATACAATGATTTCATTAACAAAAATGTGTCTTATATACACTCAATCGTGGTAAATCAAAGGGAATTCAAAAATGTATGTAATAACTATGGTAATTATTCCCTTTGCATCTTTAATTCTGAGTGACTCAGCCTCTCTTTGATGATCTTATACCTGGACACCTATATTGTCCGTCAGTACAATTCATTTTGAAATGTTCTTCTTTGTTGTTTTATCTTTTTTGGATGTTTACTAAATTTCACTGATCCCCGTCCCAACTCTTTTGAGACGTGTTGGATTTATCAAATTAGAAATGAGTACATATGTCCCCCAAAACAATATTTTTTCTCGGTTTTAACACTTAATATGTTGTCTTTTCACTATTCTCCATCTAATGAGTAGATTGAATGTTTTGAAAATGATAGCATTTTGATTTTATTCACTGTTTACCAAACGTCCCAACTTCATCGGAGTTGGGGTTTGTATATAATGTAATTGTATTGCAAATGTAATTTCTAAGGTTGCTTTACAAAACATGTCATATTTAATATGAAACTGCATAAATTATATCAGGGGCCAGATAAGACCGCCTCACGGGCCATAAACAGCCACTGAGCCGCAGGTTCCCCACTATAAGTGTTTGAGACGTGTAGGACGGTTGTCCTGACAGTCAGAGACAGACAGACGAAGATGAAGAGGGTGGTGCATGTTAGTGTGCACAGGAAACAAGACATAAAAAGATGAGTGCTACAGAGGACCCCCATGTCATCTGCACCGTGTGGTTGTGGTCTTCTGCACTTTGTGTCATCATACACACATACGTACTCTGCACCTTGTTGAAAGCTTGAGCTCTCAGTCTTTGGAATCTGGAACTCAAAACAGAATGAGCCCAATGCTCTTTTAGTGATCATGGCCACAGGCAAGGATTTTGGGTTGGGTACTACAGTAGGTCGGCGGATGGGGTCATCTGAGTTCAGTTCATCACATTGTTGTGTGCTTTATAGGGACACTGGAGAAAACATCAGCAATAAACAACACGCACAAGTCCCTTCTTGGTAGATTTGCTTACATTCCGTGAGACTGAGCTTCACATTGTGTTATGAGTACTATAAAACCACAAGTAAACACTTATGTGTGTTTGGTTTGCTTCTTAATTTCTTTATCATGGGAGATAGCATTCTCTAGAATTAGTTGATCTTAGTGGCCCAGGAGTTAAGCTTACCTTTCGCTTTTAGGGTATCATAATACACCTTCTCTCCTTCTTCTTCTTCTTCTTCTTCTTCTTCTTCTTCTTCTTCTTCTTCTTCTTCTTCTTCTTCTTCTTCTTCTTCTTCTTCTTCTTCTTCTTCTTCTTCTTCTCTCTCTAGCTGGATGCCATGGACAGCTCGGTCACCCTGTGGCAGTTCCTGCTGCAGCTGCTGCTGGATCGGAGCCAGGAGCAGCTCATCTGCTGGACCAACCAGGAGGGCGAGTTCAAGCTGCTGCAGGCCGAGGAGGTGGCCAAGCTCTGGGGCGCGCGCAAGAACAAGCCCAACATGAACTACGACAAGCTCAGCCGGGCCCTGCGCTACTACTACGAGAAGGTACTGTACCCGGCACTGCACTGCACTGAACCGCATGCTTGACCAGGGGTCACCAACGTGGTGTGGCACCTGTGAGCGCCGTGCAGCCCTTTAGCTGTGTGTACACCAGAAACAACTTAAGTAATACGAGTAGCCAGGGTTATTGAAGACGTTTCGCCATGAATTTGCTTTATTCGCTCTGGATGTGACATTGACATGTTTGATTTAGGTAATTACTTAACGGCTCTGGCTTGTCAGCCTGGGACATTTGGACATACAGTATGACCATTAGGGTGCATCAGATGCCCGCTATGAAAAGATAATGCCTTGGCCCTATAGTAAAAATTTTCTACACCCAGTAAAAACACACTGTGTAAAATATTTTGAAATTTGGATGAAGTCTACCGGGGCCACCAGCCCCATGAAAATGGAAAATAATGGTGATAGTCAGAATTTTGGAATAGAAATGGACATTTTGCTGCATAAAGCTACCCAATAAAAAACATATTGTCTCAGCTCTGTGATAAAAATGTTCTATGCACAGTAAAATCACTCTGTGTAAAATATGTTGAAATTTAGATGAATTCTACCGGGTCCACCAGGCCCATGAAAATACAAAATAATGGTGATGGTGATGGGCAACCTGGATTCCAAAGCTGAAGTCCAGTGCCACATATTCCAAATGACATACCTAGTTTTACCTTTCCAGTTAGGGCAATTGGACAGGTAAAACCAGGTAATTTGAAATCTGTGGCACTGGATTGTAGCTTTTGAATCTAGGTTTGCCATTGTCTTAAAACAGAGGTGGACAAACCGCGTGACACATTTGCCCCAGCCAATATAATGAAGCAGCTGAGCCTAATTACCACTTAAGCCAGGTTGATGAGGTAATTAGTGAGATCACCTGTATTGGGAGCACAAACAGAAGGAATATCTAAGCAGGTTGTGTATTCAGTCGATCCACTTACACAGACTTCAGTCTCAGGACAGACTGATGGTCAAACTGCTATATTTAGGCAAATTTGCTCTTTTGCAACACAATATCAATTCCTTGCTGCCTTGTACCACTGCTAGTATCAAGCAAGAGATTGCAAAGCTGCATGACTGTTATATTTGTGTGTTTCACCTGTGGGCCTACAATTCATGGAGGAACATCTGTACTAAAGCTGTGAATGTTCCTTGGAATGCCTAGGCTACAAAGCAGTCAATACAACTGTATTGAAGAGTGCCATTACTTCTTTATCCCATCGCCTGTGGTAGTATGTCACTTTACTCCATCAGATGAGTACCATAACTTAGCTGAGAGGCCCTTGGCAATGGACTCTGGACCTGGTGATACCCATGACATACCTAGAAGCCACTTAAGTACAGGTTTTGGGAAGCCACTCTTTCCAACATCACATACAGTTGTATTGTATGTACTCTATTGAACTACTGCAGGGATTTCTTAAAAAAACACAGGTCATTCCAAGGAGCATTCACAGCTTTAGTACAGATGCTCCACCAGGTATTAACAGCTACCTGTACAATCCTGTAGGCCCACAGGTGAAGCACACAAAAGTCATACAACTTCGCAATCTCTTGCTTGATACTGGCAGTGGGTCAGCTGGTTCATTATATTGGCTATATTTGGAATATGTGGCACTGGACTTTGGAATCCAGGTTGCCCATCATTATCACCATTGTTTTGTATTTTCATGGGCCTGGTGGACCCAGTAGAATTAATGTAAATTTCAGCACATTTTCCACAGAGTGATTTTACTGTGCACAGAACATTTTTTTATCACACAGCTGAGACAATATGCAGCAAAATGTCCATTTCTATTCAGGGCTGGACTGGGCGATAAATAGGGCCCGGGCACTTTTGGATTTAAGGGGGCCCCCTCATTATTATTAGTGCCGCAGAACTGACTCACCGGTGGGCCCCGCACCCTCATGGGCCCCTATTTTCAGTAAAAAAATTAAAAAACTGGGGGCCCACGAGGGTGCGAGGCTCACCGGGAAATGCCCGCCATGCCAGATGGCCAGTCCAGCCCTGTTTCTATCCAGGATTTTGACTATCACCATTATTTTCTATTTTCATAGGCCTGGTGGCCCCGGTAGACTTCATCCAAATTTCAAAATATTTTACACAGAGTGATTTTACTGTGCATAGAACATTTTTATAACAGAGCTGAGACAATATGTTTTTTATTGGGTAGCTTTATGCAGCAAAATGTCCATTTCTATTCCAAGATTCTGACTATCACCATTATTTTGTATTTTCATGGGGCTGGTGGCCCCGGTAGACTTCATCCAAATTTCAAAATATTTTACACAGTGTGTTTTTACTGGGTGTAGAACATTTTTACTATAGGGCCAAGGCAATATCTTTTCATAGGGGGCAACTGATGCACCCTAATGACCATTCCAATTGTTTTTTCCAAGCCGCATCAGAGCTCATTACCATAATATTAGCTTTTCTTTAAACGCTGAAATTTACTCTGTTCGCCCAGGTTGCTTCGCTCCAAATTCACTGTGGTCGCTTTATTCGCCGACCCTCCACAGAGAAATAAGGAGTTCCGTCATTGCGGTAGGGTAGGTCACTCTTGGGGTTCATATAGCTTTATAGACAGAGAATATGAGGTCTTCGCGTAGCCCTCAAATCCAGAGAGTCTGCAGACTCTTGTGCTAGGCTGTTGAGTAAAACAGACCTAACATGAGTCGTTAGGAAGGTGAGATTGCTTGGTGTAATAGATGTGCTGTGAGAATTCAAATGGTCTAACATCCTCAACAGAGGGGTAGAAACCTTATGACATTTTAGCAAATAGTTTATTACATGCTTTGAAGAAATTATTTGTAGGATTGCAATTGAGTTTTGCCTTTTATTTTAGTAGCATAATCTCCTGCCAGGATTAATATTGTAGGCCTAACCACCTATGACAAGCCCCGTAATACAAATCCTGCTTTTACTTTGCCTGCAGCATGCCTGAATATTGAAGTGTGTCACACCAGCTGTGCAGAAGACTGCATTGCAGAAGTCTTTCTACTCCATGCAGTGTTCGAGCCACTGAAAGGACTAATACCACTTTAATGCCTCAGCATGTTATCAGATTATGCATAATTTCAGGCTACTTCAGAGCAAATGTTTTGACTTCATGCTTTTCTTGTCTGTAGCTGTGCTATTCTCCTCCTCTATAGTTACTTTGAGCATTGGAATTGAGTTTGACATAAATACACCTAGTTGACAGTGAGTGCAAGTGGTAAAATCAGACTTGGGTAACTTATCAGTGTCAAAGTCCCTGATCTCTCGTCAGCGTCTGCGTGATAAGGAATGCTGATGTGTCAAGATGACTTGGTCATGTACTGTAGAACTAATAAAGCCTACTTGTATGTAGACTACCATGTACAATTTGATAATGGGTGAAGTGAGGTAAGCTGTTGGAAGGCAGCAGGTGCAGTTGATTTTGTTCTGAAGTCATGCCACTGTTTCTATAATCTGCCTGTATGTTGTACTATTGTGCATTTTTCATATCCTTGTATGACTGTGTTGGATCTTGAATCAAGCATGGCATTATGGTCATTACAGTGTAGAGCCTGTCAAGGGTCATATATTGAAGTCCAACAGTTTTTGAATTCTCTAATATACTGTGGTCAGAAGACACTCACAGTAGCTTTCATGCAGCCTCACGGTGCGCTTTAACAGAGGAACGCTTCACTATTGGTTGAAAAAACTTCACTGCCACAGTACTATGACATGACAGAGTCGTAGCCCCATATTGTACGCACTACCACCAGTGGCACTCTGTAATAGTCATTGAAAGGTGAAATAGGATAGTACTACTCCACTATGACATAACAGAGGGCCTTCAGTAATGCACTACGACTCGGTCATTGCCATTCACGTAAACAGCACATTTATAACACTGTGTTTTAATGGGTTAAGTAAAACACCAACTTGGTCAATGCCATTCTCGCAATAAAATTAAATTCTTCAAGGTTGTTTAGATGTTAAACTGGCAGCTCAATCATACTACCTTCTGCCTCTCTGCTGCTACACATTTATTTAAAGGGACTCTGTGTGAGATGTTTAGTTGTTTATTTCCAGAATTCATGCTACCCATTCACTAATGTTACATTTTTCATGAATATTTACCACCACCATGAAATTCTAAGTATTCATTATGACTGGAAAAATTGCGTTTTTCATACATGAAAAGTGGGATCTTCTCCATGGTTCGCCATTTTGAATTTCCAAAAATAGCCACTTTCAGCTGCAAAAATGATTCTACTTGGACCATACTAGAAAATATGTGTGTATTACCTAGTAAAAGTTCATGTAAAGATCAAATTTGGCAATAGGCAGCCCCGTTTCAATGAGCAGCATAGTTGCAGTACCTTTTATGACCATTTCCTGCACAGTGTCCCTTTAAGCTAGCTAACACAAAGTGACTAATGTGTACTGTATGGAGCAAGACTTTTCTGAGTTCAAAAACCATAGTCACCACCTTAAAAAGCTGGCAAGATGCTTTTCTCTTAAACAACCAGGCAGTTGGTGGGGTTTGAAGGGTCAAGGCCATTTAAACAGCTTCATATTTGCACCCTGTTGCACTCTCACCCCGTCCATTTCCTCTCTGAGTGTGTGTTGTGTGATTGTCCCTCCAGTGTGTGTGTGTGTGGAAGGAAAGGCTAGTGTGTGGTGGGGGGGGGGGAAACGAACAGTGGGGGAGGACCAGGGTGGGGCAGTGTCAGCGTGGTTTCCTCTCTCCCCCTCACATTCCACTGAGCTGCTGGAAGCCGCCGCGTGGTGCGGCCGTAATTGCAGGTTGCTTCTCCGTGGAGGGAGCCTGCGCCACGGGCAGGGATGTCTGACAGTCTGGGTGGAGGGCCGCAGAGAACAGGGGAGTCTTTCTGTCTCCTCAGAGAAAACGGCTGTGGGCACTGTACCGCTTCACTTGCCTCTCACGACAAAGACTTGAGTCAGGAGGACTGCCAATCTTAGATGTCAGGTTGCACCTTAGCAGTTCTGCAGTATTCTCTGACCTGAAGTTGTGAAATTCATTATGCTCGGAAGAAAATGTAGAATCAGTCAAAAGAGCCAAGCAGGCACCATGCAGCGTAAACTATGGCAGTCGAGCTCCACAGTACATTTCTGGTTGAGTACATTTGACTGTTTTCCCACCTGCTCAGTTTCTGTTCACGTCTACTCATTTCTGTGAACGTTTGTAAGCCCCTTATTGAATGAAGCCAGAGATTTGGGCCGGCAGTTGATTTTCAGACCTTTGCCACCACAACAGTGCTATTGTCAGCCGTCAAGAGCGGCTTCAGCTAAGCCACTTTTGCCACACACAGCATTACAGTATTAACCGGAGTGGCGTCCAGACAGACAGACGTAGAAAGCAGACTGGCACCCATACAGTGGCATCTGTTGACGCCAGAAAAAGCCGTTTCTCACGGCATTTAGCTCACACCACAGATGCATGCTCAGTGCATAGCTGAGATGCTGAAATGCCACTTCCCCACAATACAAAAGCCCTTACATAGTCTGTGCTTTAAATTTGCTTTTTGTTTTTGATACATTATGAATAAATGACAGTTATAAGGCTCTTTATGGAACCATTGTGCACTCTGTCTCTAGATTATTTTTTTAGGCTGTAGTTCAGGAGAGCATTGTGCCGTTATTTGACAATCCTTCTGATTGTTGCCATTCCAGTGGTTGTCAGGGTAATTGGATGAGACGGTGGATTTGAGAGCAGGCGGAGCTGCCGGAGCTAGCAGCTGTATATTTAGCTGATGTGTGGAGAGAGAGAGAGAGAGAGAGAGAGAGAGAGAGAGAGAGAGAGAGAGAGAGAGAATGAGAATGAGGCAGGGGAAGACATGGCATCTGGTAATGACGTTAGCTCTGCTGTCCCACGTAATGACTGCTGCTAAATCAAGCTCTTCCTCCCTCTCTCTCTCTCTCTCTCTCTCTCTCTCTCTCTCTCTCTCTCTCTCTCTCTCTCTCTCTTCCTCTCTCGCGCACACTCACAGACAACTCTCTCATTCGCTTCCTCCCACTCTTTTGTCTCGCCCTCTGACAGAACATCATCAAGAAAGTCAACGGCCAGAAGTTTGTGTACCGCTTCGTCTCCTACCCGGACATCCTGAAGGGGGAGCCCCTGAGCCGAGCCGAGGGAGCTGGGGAGGGAGACGGCCTGGGTGTCCCAGGGAGCCCCAGTGGTTCGCTGCGGGACAAGGAGAACAGCGACAGCGGAGGAGCAGGATGTCTGGAGAAGGCTGGAAGTGTTGCCGTGCTCGGGGCAGCCGCGGCGGCGCAGGCTAAGGCCACCGGCCGCAACGACTACATCCACTCGGGCCTCTACACCACCTTCACACTGACCTCGCTGCAGTCCGGCACGCAGCTCTTCAAGTCCATCAAGATGGAGAACCCGGGAGAGAAGCTCATGGCCGAGAAGAAGGGCACCCTGGAGCTGAGCCAGCCACAGCCACAGATACAGCACACACTGCAGCAGCAGCAGCAGCAACCGCCACAGCAGCAGCTGCAGTCATCCGCCCCGTCTGTCATCCGCTTCGGGACCATCCCAGGCAGCCGTCCACCTGCCACAGGCTCCCCTGTGGACACCAAGCCCAAACCCCTGCCACTAGCCTCCCTCACACAGTCCGTGGTGCACCCCCTCCAGGCCCTGACTGCTGCCGGCAACGTAGAGGTGGCCCTGACGCAGACCACCACCGGCTCCTTTGAGGACACCCTGGTCACCGCCGCCGGCTCCTCATCCGTCCCCATCTTCAGCCTGACGGGGATCCACTCCGGCTCGTCCTCGCCGACCAACACGGTGCCGGACTCCAGCCAGGAGCTGGTCATCGACAGCGACATCGAATCCTCCTCTCAGACATCGGATATACAGAGACAGGTAAGGTTGAGCACAAGTAACTCCTCGTTATGCTTCCATACCAAGAGGACAATACAAATCCTTAGCACAGCCCTGTCCACATTCAGGTCCAGTAAAATGCAAGGTCCCTGTTAAGCACAGATATCAATTACATGATGTTGTCAAGCACAGCGTAACCTCTTACTGCAGCAGGGGTCGCCGGCGACCCTATTCACTTGATGAAAATGCTTAACTACACCATAACAACATTGCTATGACATTACAGAGAGCCATAGTGCTGCGCTAAGTTAAAGGGTAATGTCTGCCAATTTCGACATGTAGTTGCAATGCTCATACTACCCTGGTCTTGTCAGTACCTGAGGTTTTTTTTTTTTCCTTCAGCCTTTTACGAGATCCTTCAGCCTTTTACGAGATCCTGGTCATTGTAATGGGGGCAGGTGTTTGTTTACATTTGAAAAAAAAACATCTTGATTTATTCCCAATAACATCCAAAAGGTTATGCAACATCAGCAGACAACTAGCAAACAGCGATACCTTTTGGTATAATATTTGGAGTAGGCCTATGTTTAGAAAGTTTTTATTGCCCCCAGTAGAATATCTCGGAAAGGGCTGAGTCGAAAAATGCAGCATCACCGGGTACTGACAAGTCAAGGGTAGCGTGCAACAGCTTATTGAAATTTGCAGAAATTATCCTACAATGATTGCATTAGCATGCACTTTTCACTTTCACTACAACACCAGAAACATTTTGAATTGTTTATTGGAAAGGGCCATATTTTAAGTGATCCTTACCTAAATTGTCCTTATCCCCTGTGATATACAAGACCTTAAAACCGGTCCATGCACTTGTAATTTGTAATATGATATGCACTTTGTAATTCATATAGTGTATTGTGGTTTATACTCAAATACTTCATACACCTACGATTTGTACACATCTACAGTGTGCTAACCGGTCCTTCCCTTCCTCCATTCTTTGGCACAGGGACAGTCCTCCTCCAGCGCTCCCCAGAGCACAGGACAGGGGCAAGGGCAGGGAGGAGGAGGAGGAGGAGGAGGAGGGGAGGCACAGCTGTCCCTGGTACGCGGCGGGCCCCAGAGCGGCAAGGCTCGAAAGCCCAAAGGCCTGGAGCTGATGCCCACGCTGGTGGTGACCAGCTCTGACTTCAGCCCCATGGGCCTGTCCAGCCCCTCACTGCCCACCGCCTCACTCACACCCGCATTCCTGCAGGTAAAGGCAATTGTGCACTCTGCATAATGTACAAACACACGCAAGGGCATGTACCGTATTTTTCGGACCAAAAGACGTATATAAAATCATAAAATATTGTCAAAAACTGCCAGAGCGTCTTATAAGCCAGTGCGTCCAATGGGTGAAAAAAATCATGGCCACGAGACTCTGTCGATATTTTAGAACGGCTTCGGGGGGGGGGGGGTAATCAAGAGCGTCGCGGGGTAGGCTGTGTACAGTAGCCAGGTTACAATGGCACCTGTTAAGAATGACCTCTCTCTCTCTCTCTCTCTCTCTCTCTCTCTCACTCTCTCTCTCTCTCTCTCTCTCTCTCTCTCTCATGCGCGCATTGCAAGCTGTTGCATATTATTTGCTCGATGCAGAGTTATGATGGCGTATGCGCTCTCGTTGACATGGTTGTGTGAGCATGGTTGCATGCATTCGCAAGACGTTATTGCCGTAAAGCATGTGAAAAGCGTGGAAGGGCCGTTGACTGGTATTTCAGTGTCCTTGACTGAAACAAGTATCAAGACTCCACACTTCAACATCCGTTGCGATCGGCACAACAGTGATTCTTATCAGAAGGCTACTGTGCCTACGCACAGACCCTATAGTTAAATTAATTAAATCAGAGAAAGATGTTTGCTACTGTGCGACAACACTACCACTATTTCATGACTGCATACACGTCTTCGTCATGGATGAATGGGCAACTATATTTTTTCCCAGCCAGGATTGCACTGAAAAGTAGGCTACTCCTGTTAAAAAAGGGCACGGGTGTCCGACGCTGTGCCTGCGCGTGTATGTATGTGGGAGGGAGGAGAGGAGGGAGAGACGCGGAGCATAGGAGAGATGAGGGTCGCGACTCCTGAAAAAGGCTACCAGGCGATTCTTTTTCAATGTTCTATGAATCTGTTGCTGGATAGCCTACATTAAATGTGTTTAAACGTTTTCTTTGAAAAAACGTGTAAAATTTAGTGATGGCTTCATGTCATAGCCTACTTTAAGAAACTGCTCGAAAACTCGGCAACGTTTGATATAGCATGTATTCGGCCACTTATGTTATTTTTGTGCCTTCTTAACAACAACAGCATTATATTAGTTATGAAATTATGAAATTAGTTATGAAGTGTGTCCTATGATGCAGAGCGTCTTGTGTGTGAAAAAAGTCACGTTGGTGGTGCATCTTTTCTCCCAGTGCGTCTTTTGGTCCCGAAAATACGGTAGGTACTGTACACATGCATGCATGCATGTGCATGCATACACACACACACACACACACACACACACACACACACACACACACACACACACACACACACACACACACACACACACACACACACACACACACACATGCCTCTGATCACACAAGGCTGCAATGTGTTATCGAGGCTTCTTTTGTCATGATGCTGTGCCATTAAAATAGTGTGGAATCAAGATGATAGAATCAAAGTAATACAAGTAATAACATTAGAAATTCAATTATTTTCATTATACCAACTATTCATTAATAATCGGTTGAAGATGTCTATTACTGAAAATTCAAAATTGCAGACAAAGAGAAGATCCACATTTTTTATGTGTGAAAACTGTAATTTTGAATTTTGAGTCATAATGCATACTAAGATATACTTAGATACTTAGATGGTGGTGGTAAATATCAATGAGGAAGATCACATTTGTGAATGCAATGGGCAGCATAAATTGTGGAAATAAATTACTAATGAAAATATTACATATCGTACTCAACCTTTAACAACTTTCACAAATAATTGTAGAATTATGTTGTCCAGATATTTGCATCCTTTGCCCAGGAGATGGCAGTGTTGCTGCTCTGTAGATTTTGTCTTTAGAGAGCTCAACAGAGACTCATTAGGGTTGGAGACACTTTAGTGGTACAGATAGGAAGTGCTTTTTAGTCATGTGCAGGTTAACACGCAACTTGGGTCTGTTAAACATGTTTAAGTGACACCCTTTTAAGCTGCATAGAGAGTGTGTTTGTCTGATAATAGTGTTTTGGTTTGTCATGCTCCTTATATGAGATTAAAATGAGTAGTAAGAGTAAACTCCAGGCCTGACTCTGGAACAGGGGTTTCCTTAAGAAGGGCTGCGTGCATCCTGATGTGATTTAGCCACAAGTCTCCTTATTTCATTTAACTCATTAGTGTGACACAATGGCCACGTTTGACCAAAACAAATGACCCCGGATATGACCTCATCTGGTCACATCATGTGACGACAGAAGCCTACTGGTTTGGCCACCTTTACTTTGTTGTCTTTTCTTTTCTTGTCATCCCCTTTTGTACTAAGAATTTACTATTGAATCAGCCATTCAATACGGATGGTTTAAGTCAATGTGAAGTTATTTGGGGTGAGTCTGAATGGCATTGTTTGGATTTTTGCCTTTGGTCAACTAGTTTTAAAATACCTTTGCTAGCCTTAGGCTGTCCTTCTCCAGCATCAGTGAATGCTGTGCATACTAGACCCCGCTGAACTTGATGTGATGTCGGCCATTTATACTGTATGAGCTTACCCACATGTTTATTAGTATGTTCAAGTGATACTTTCTTTTTAAATTTGTTTTTACATACTGGGTTGGTATTGAATCTCTGTCCGTCTGTCTTTTGGTGTGTCTGTCAGCAGTGTTTTGGCTCACCTGCAGGCGGCGTGACAAAACAACATCATGTTTATTTAACGTTTGGGCCAAGTTGTAACCTCTGATTGCGCTTGTGTTGTGTTGTGTTTCCCTCAGACCCCCACACTACTGCTGACACCAAGCCCTTTCTCCAATATTCACTTTTGGAGCACGCTCAGTCCGGTCGCTCCTCTCAGTCCTGCTACTCGCAGACAGGGCGCCAACACCTTGTTCCAGGTTGGTTACTAATACATACGCCTGCAAAATATATGCACACTCATGCACACACTCCAGACAGCTTGCATACAGGAGGAAGTGTTTTAACAGTCTACATTTCAGCTCTTTCTTACCCATCTACATCATAGCACTCAGACTGTTCTAGAAGCACCCTAAACCCATTTCTTATTCAATTTCCACAGTCACAATGACATTTCGCGTTTGTGTTGCACACCACACTATTCTATAAGCACACTGAGCTAATTTCTTGTGCAACTTCCACTGCTGCAATGAATTTGTTTTGTCTTGTGTGTTGCAGTTCCCCTCCGTCCTCAACTCGCAGTTCACCATACCCAGCCTGCACAGCAACCTGGATGGCACCATTACACCGGGGCCCCTCTCGCCGGACCCCCCAAAGACATAAGACGACCCGCTGTCCACAACCCTCCTACCACATCTCGACCATCCAAAGACACACTTCAATCATTCTCTTATTGACCCCCTCCTCTTGTCCCTTCATCTACCTGCACCATCCTAAAGGGAAACGTGCTGAGCTGAGTCTCGTGTACTGTAACTTCACCATCCCTGGAAAACCCCCGTAACGTTTTTCACTACCTTGGACCCCTACTACTCGGCTCTTCGAATCCCAAACGGTTCTGTTCTGGAGAACCAAAATCAGGGTTAGGCATCTGCCATGGCCATTTGATTTCATTTGCTCGTTTGTTTTGAGACGGCACTCAAGAAACGGAACCTCACCATTCTTGGATTCCGATTGGTGGAGTGAGGTGACTGTTCTGTTGTTTTCCCCGCCCTCTCTCTCTCGCTCTCTGACAAACGCTCCTCTCCATGTTGAGAGATGCACAGGCTCCTTCCTCAGGAAATAAAAACTAACTACGACCTATGACATTAGAAAGGAGCTTTTGGTGAGTGGTGAAGATGCTGTGTTGTACGACCTTTGGAGGTTAACAGAATGCACCAATCAGATGAGTGGCAGTGCCTCGTGCGGGTGACATAAGGATCGTCCTTACACGTTAGAAGAACTCTTCGAGTGGCCTTTCATGGATGCAGCTGAGCTGAACTTGTCCTTGTTAGGAACGGTTTATTTAAGGGGGAAATTTTTGTGTTCTGTTTTAAAATTATGCCCTTGTTATGCACCTGTTGGTATGACTAAGGCAGACCACTCTTGATGACCTTTTAATGTTTTTGTAAGAGAAACATGTTTTGTTTGCTTGTTTGTTTTCCCCCTGGGGTTCAGTCAGTGGTGACCTTAAAGTCAAAACCTTTTGAACTAATACCTAATTGTGACCTTTTCTTCTTTGAACCCTCCTCCCCCCACAAAAAAAACCCTGCATTGTGTTGTGACTGGCGATAAGGTGGCATCTGTGTCTCACGACAGATTACAGATTGGCTTGAAGAAAGTGGCATTTTGCCATTAATTAAGCCAGAAAATGGCCTCTTAGACAGATAACCCCTCCTGAATTAACACCAATTGGATATGAGCAACTCTGGCAGTAGGACTGCTCTCTCAGTGCGCTCTTTGACGGTCCAATGTCATAGCTTTTTACAGTTGTGTCCTGTACAAAAATGACTTTGATCGAAAGGAAAAGTGGAGTTCTGGAATCATTTGCACTTTGGTATAATCAGTAGGTAATAACAGGGAAAGCTGAGACTGTTAACAGCGCAGGATTATATGGATGGCTGCAGGGAAAGTATTTCTTAGTGTGTGAAGGCAGGTCTTTGGGACGGCTGATCATATGTGGAAACATAGCGTTACTACTACAGTAGCTTATTGCATGGATGTTTGCAGAGCTTGGTGTAGGACACTCCTTCCCTTGACATTGTTTGGCATGCAGTAGAATGAGATTAACTTTGGTGGAAGACATGCAATAGTTAATTCCATTGATTCCATCCATGAAAGATAAATATTTACTCAAGAGCTGGATTATTTTGAAGAAAGAAAGTTTTAAGAATGGTTGAATGTGATTACGGATGGCTTGGTGCAATGAATTCTTTTGAGGGATCCTTGTAGTAAACTATCCTACCCTTGGCCCTAGACTCGGAGCTGGATCACCTGCTTTGACCTGAGCTGGCCTCACCCCTCCCATAGAGACAATAAAGGAGTTTATTCAGACACTCTAGTGTACAGTAGTTGCTTCAGGGATCAGACAGTGCAGTTATGTATAAAGAGTCTTGTTTTGCAGCTTAGTCCACATGAAACCTGCGGTCTGCACTGCAGCCATGCCTGCCATTGTGCCAAAGCATCTCATTGGTCGCTCGTTTTGCAGAACATCAGTAGCTTCTGTGGCCCTTGGTGTATTTGTAATTTTAGACTGCCGTCTTTCATGGACATAAGGATCTTAGTCACAGGTAAATTGCCACCTCTTATAGGATTATGAAAGCACTTCATCCAAGAGAAGGCTTCTCTTTTTCGCTCCTTGAAACATGGATTGTATTTGTAACTCAATCACCTCTCTGTACTACTGGCCATAGAAAAGTGCAGTCCCCTACCTCGATCCCTAGGCTTTCTGCCCTTGAGTCGGACTGAAGGAGAAAGCCATGCTTCAAAGACAAACTTCACCAGCACTTAATCGCTACTTGTAACTGGAATCCATGTCATAGTTGTAGGCACTTATCTAATCTTTTTTTATTTGAACATGTAACCTTCTAATCACTTTTGATTTTGTGTGTCTGTGTATTGAAATGAATTCCGATGTGACTTACCTTCTCCTCAACCCCACAGTCCTTCAAAACTACGCACACAAAAAAGAGCCCTCCTTGTCCTGTTGTTGTGATGGCACAGGGGGCCGACCACTTTAGCCTAGACGAAAGCCGACTGTTGACTCACACAGTCTGGACCAAGCGAAGAGCAATCTGTTTCCATGGAGGGTGGGAGATGGTCTGACCCAACTCTGCAATTTAAATTAATTGGCGTTCCGAATTCAAATTCAAAGTGTTCAAATTCAAAGCATGACTTAATGTGTTGCCAAAGCATACAAGTAACAAGAGAAAAGTGTGAATAGTGTTACCATAACCAATCAATAACGGACTCTGCGGATGAGTTCTGCGTCACCACTCTCAACTGTTTACTGATTGGCAGAACCATGAGCGAACCGAGCTAGGAGGGTTGGGCCAGACTATGTACGGAGGCAAAATCTTTGGGTGGAAGTGCGTAGGATGGCGTCGCCAGGCTGGCCGACCACCTCATAGTTAATTATTTAGTTATCTGAGTTTACAGTATCAGGCTGTATTACGTTGTACTTTCCAGAGAATCAAGATGAGGTTGTTGAGTTGTTCCCTTCATGCTTGGTCCTTGTGCCAGAATAGTTTTTATCTGAATCACACTCCCACTCAAGAAAGAAATAATCTCAGGTAAATGGTCATGTCATGTGTTAGGTTCAATTACCAGCTAAGGGAATATTCTCTCTCCTGGAGGCAAGCAAAGCTCTTAAGGGATAAGCTTTGTTTTGCTCTTCTTCGAAGCCATACATACCTAGTTGACAGAGTTTGCAATTCACAGCCTGGTCCACTGAGATTGGTGCTGTACAGCAATTGAACACAAACGCTGGAATGGAAAGGCCATGTATAAATGGTGCCTTATTTTGCAAGTTGGATGTGTTTGCCCAATGAGATGGGGGCAGTAGGCCGTGTACTCTCAGTCAGAAAGAAGATGATTGCAATTGATACAAAATGGATAGGGAATGTTCTGGAATGTTATTTTTTTCCTATACCCCTTAGTATGCACATTATGCTGTTTTCTCTAGGAAATGAATTTAAAATTGCATTACAATGGGATTCTCAATGGGAGCTTTTTTTTTTTTTTTTTTTTTTTTTTAAAGGCAGATCTATTGTAGTATTTTAATCTTTTAGAAATATGTATAAATATGTTTTTAAAATTGACTTTTGGAATTTGCAAATACACCATGTTATTTTGAACATTTTTCCCCAATGCTTAAGCCTGTGCCATCGCCCTTATGTCCTCTGATCTGTAACCTTTCGTCTGGGCTGTGGCGTCCCGGGCTTCTCCACAGTACACTGTGCAGTGTTAAATCAACACTTGCAGGGTCAAATGTAACACCCATGGTGTTGGTTTTACTGTTTAAGCGTTGAATTGACTCTATAAAGTGTCCTGTGCATTGTCTTTTTTGTTCTGGGGTGCCTTTCTCAAAATCATAGTAATTGATAACTACGTTAGCTACTTTGTAATGCAATTTCCCATTGACAACTACCCAAGTTGCTAAGTGGCTAACAACCACGCTTTCGAGAAACGCACCCCTGGTCTTTACTTATCCCTTTGCCCTGTGTGCCACTAATGTGGGTGAGGCATCAAGGCCTCTCCTTTCTCCTGTGCCCACTGCCTATACTATAATGAGGGTGGGCATGATTGTCATGTAATGATGTCATGAATGCAGTATGCTAACAACTCCCAGTATAGCAAACGGTGTAATGAGGACTGTTGGTTTTTTATACGTAGAATATCTGTCTTTTTCTTCTGTGTAATTTTGGTGTAGTCTTCTCTATTCCCTTGCCTCTTTGAGGCCATTGTGCCCAGATGTCTTTGCGTTTGTCTGTTTTGTTGTTTCCCTGTCAGACCAGTCAGATATGACCAGTCAGTGGACCTATCCTTTGTGACACTGAAGGTTGGAAAGTAGCAGCCTAACTGAACCAAGCTAACCTATTGTACAGTATTTTAATCTTGTTGATGCTAATGTGGTTGACAGTATTGACACTTAAAAATTCTTGTTTGTCCAGCAGAAAGCTGCATAAAAATTCTTCATTTTAAAACCACATATTTTCTGTTAAGTATCGCTTGCATACTTCTTCAGCAGTGCCGAATGGTGGTGGAGTTGTATCCTGGGAATTAGTGATAAAATCTGATGAAATCTTTTGTGTTATCTTTTGAAAAGATATTTTCATACATCCCGCTTTGATTTTAAAGAATAGTCTATGCACAAAATTCTTTGTGCTGCACATTTAGGGAGGGTACTTCTAATAACGTTTAGAGAAATCCCTTCAGACTTTAAACAATTCAAGCTCTTAACAAATGTCTATTTTCTCTCGTAACTTAGATTTCTATGCTAGTTACATAGTGCGAGAGGGATATGCTATATTTTATTTACTATAGTTTTGATAAAATAGAGTTACCAGACATCTGGTTTTTGAAACAGATTCAGGTTGGTACAGACATAAATATAGGTCTGTGGGCCATACAAACTATAAATTGTTGCCTTTTTCCTTGTGTGCTAAACAAACCCAGAAAAATCGTTGATGGTACCAATGTATATACATATATGCCATTGCTTTAAAAGTCAACAGCGCTCGCAAAACATACATTGTCAAAAAAGAACAATTATATTACTGTTGTTGGACTCAAATGTTTAAATGCAAAAAATGTTTACAAGCTTAATGTTAATTGGAGTGTTTGTTGTGCTGTACATAAAGGTGGAGTGGTAAATCTGTATGTTGCAATCAAACAGGAACTACATTAAATATGATCTTTGTCAACTGAGGTTGTGCAGCCCTTTACTACCATTCTAAGGAATAGAAGTGTAAATGGTGAAACATAAGCATGTGTGCAAAGTGTTTGTTGAACTACAGTACGCTGCAATTAGGTTTAGTTTCTGATTACATATATTAATTTAACCAGAGTAATGTAGCATTATAATCACATGGTAGGCATGATGAATCATGCAGTGTTCAGAGCTTTTTAATTTTTTTTAAATGCTGCAAAGAAGCAAAAGAGCTTACACAACTATGTAAACTAGTATGCCGTTGGCACTATGCACATGGCATTCTACCTTTATATCAGATTGCTTCTCTAAAAATGTAGAAGACAAAGGATGCCACTACACTCTACTGTTACTTCAGTACTATTCTATTACATACTGTATGCTGTGCTGTTACATGAGGCAGTTGCAGCACAAAGAGTTTTTGTGTTCCTTCCCTTCGTTCTTCAGTGACATGGCAGGTATTCTAGAACACCTGTAGGCAGGGCCGGCGCTGACTGCTTTCGATGGGTCCAGGACCCAATACATACAATGTAATGGGTACCCAATTCTGCCAACGTCTGCACACAATTCAGGCACTTTAGATGCTGACCATTGAAATGCATTGCAAATGCAAGTTCTGCAATTACATTGTAGAACTAAGATAGAGGAATGTAGGAAGTTGGGAGATATCACAACACAAATGTCACATCCAGTGGATCTTTAGAAAGCCTACATACATTATGTTAAATAATCTTTTTCCAGTCAGTGGGCCAGGACACATTTAGCCTATTTCTAATAAATTAAAGTGATGGTAGGCATGTGCTGGAGATGCATGCTAAGATGTCCTAAAATGGGCCGGAGTGCTATTGATACAAACTTGATCACGCTTACTTCGTTACATGAAATGAGATTTTCTTTTGGCAATTTTGTTTTGTTGAACCTCATACCCATAAGCCCTGGTAGTATTGGGTCACCCATGAAGTGAAAAATGTTGCCTGGTCATCATATCATATAGCCTACTTGCAGTTATGGAAAAAGTTTCTGACACCCTGTGGATGATTAATTGATGGGCATGTGGATGTTATTTTCAGAAAGTACTATTCAATGGCTGACCAGGCATATTAGATCTTGATAGAGACCATAGTGTCTTGGTTGCAAAAATGGCTCAACTTGAGTCTACTAGAGGTGGACACACAAGTGTTTGAAAACAAGATTAATTAGGACAAGGCAGAATGGCATTTGCAAAAGAAGAATATTACAATTGTCAGCTCACTCACAGAAATGAGAATTTAATGACACTAACTGTTCAATGCAAAGAATGCAAATAGTGCATTCAGAATCCTTCACACATAACATGGCAATTGCACCTATGGTATGTTGTTTTAACAAATTATAATGTGTGAATTATAATTTTCAAAATCTCCATCACTATTATCATAATCAGCCAGGTTGGGCTATTATATCTAGTCTTCCAAAACCCAGTCATGAAGAGATTCAGTGTTTGCGCTATAGCTGTATAGAAATCATGGCGAATGATAAATGATGAAGTTGAATTTAGGAGCTGTTTGCCATTTGTTGGGTCCTGTGGCTTTTTCCCCATCCAATCAGCATCATTGGTGATTGCTGGTTGCTGGCGCAACAAATTGGAGAATGATAGGGGTAAGTTTCATGAACAGTTTCAATTTCTGAGTAATGAGTTCATTTTAGAACACATGACACTAAGGGCCTCTGGCTCAGTTCCTCTGGCTTTTGAGGGTGTCTTTGAACTTCATACTGTAAACCCTTACTGGAAGTGACAGGGTGATCATACCTGTGCTTTTGGTGGCTGTGAGACCCTTGCTTACCACATCCCTCAGACGTTTTGGTGATGTATATTGCCACAAACCTTCTGCATCTGACCTTTTCAATGCAGACTTCAATTTCCCGGCTGCGATGTACCTTTCCATGGTACAATGTACTAAATAATAAGCTGGTTGTCTGAGGGCATGTGGAGGCAATCCCCAAAGGAAATGGCTGTATGAATAGAAAACTGATGCTGCCTCATTCCCATTGCAGGTCTCCACTTGCACTAAGTAACCACAAGTGATGCATTTTACCTCACCACTGATCTCTGGACTCACAATACAGTATGTCTGAATTTAGTGTCATCTGTAGTCATGCCTTGTTGCACTGCAAGTTGTGAGCTTGGTAATGGGCATCTTGAAACTTCAAGCCACATCTTGATGTAAGCTGAAAGTCCTCTTTCCAGTTACTGTTCAAATGGGGACTTTCTTAAAATTTTGGGGGGCACATCACTGAGCTCATGGGGCATGGCGCCAAAGACATCAGCAAGATCCAGGAAGATTACATGGAGGTTCTTTTTTCCAGCTTTGCTGTTTGGATTTAGTGTCGGGTCATGGTGTGTCTTACCCAGACATGCCGCCCTTTGAACAATATCAATGTGCATGATTGGCCATCCTTTGTGAAATAACACTGAAAAGGAGATTGATTTCCAAACTAGTTTCCCTTGAATATATTTTCTTCCTTGATGAATCATCAAATCCCTGTGAGATCCCTTCTTCCCTCCAGCATGTTTGTGGAGTTATATTCCCGCTGGTTGGTGTTCTCTGTAGTAGTTATTGTTCATCATGTACTTCCTCATTCTCCAACATCTCAGTAACTACACAGATGAAATTAAACAGGACTCACCTGATGCCATTTCTGTCTGTATCATGATGTACCTACTTATCTGTCTTTGACACTACAGCAGTCAACACACCCAACATACCCAGCAAGTCAGATTGTACAGTATGTTTTTAAAAAAGACACATTTTCAGAAAAGGTAATGGTCTAGTTTAGTTCCAACCAAAATGAAAATACTGTTATGCAGGATCTCCATGTACTGTTCTTGAAACTGATGTGTGTGCAATTGCAATCGCATCTTCCAGTTTTCTCCATTACACTTTAGACCTACCTTCATTCTGAAATATAGCCTAGTTTGATTTGATTTTCAATGGCTAGATGAGTTTTGAGTCTAAAATAATTGTACTGCATATCAAGCCCATTTGTTTTCCAAAGGTCTACAGTAACTATATAATGTGCATTGAGAGATCTGTCAACTTACATTGAGCTATACTGTACCTTAGTTCTGTAATGCACTTTGCATTACCTGGAAATGCTTTGATTTTCAATGGACGGCTATGAGGTTGGGGTCTAAATAACTCTGTAATGTGTATCAAACTCTCTAATCCTGGGGTACCCAACCTATTCCAACTCAGGGTCCCCTTGAAATGTTCATACTTCTTCAGGGCTCATCACTGACTGAATAAATAAAACAAAACATACACTACAAACAAATATGATTTCGATTTTTAGAAAATGATTTCAAGTCCCACTTGGAATACAGTAAGGGCCAACCAGTGGGCCCAGGCCTAAAGTTCGAGAATCATTGATCTAGTCCATATACTTTCTAAAGGTCTACATACTCTAGATGTGATATAATATGCATTGGGACAACTCCCAATTTCCTATATTCCTCTACAACACATTTCTGTAACTTTGCATTACATTGCAATGCATTGGTTTTCATTCAAATCCATTGGACAATTATGAGTTCTAGGCCTAAAATAGCAGCATACCTTATATTAGGCGATCAAACCCATGTATTTTCTGAAAGCACACACTCTCCAGATATGATATAGCAAAAGTTGCAATCCAACCTATCCCCCTGGGGTCTCCCAACTTCCTCTATCCGTACTTAAGTTCTGTAAAGTACATTGTACTTTGAAATGCATTGATTTTTAATGGACGGCCATGAGGTGTGGGTATAAAATAACTGTGTAATTTCTATTAAGCTATCCAATCCATTTATTTCCCGAGGTCTACACACTCCAGATGTGATATAATGTGCATTGTGACATCTCCTAACTTCCTACATTCCTCTATACCTTAGTTATGTAATGTGTTTGGGATTACATTGAAATGCATTGATTTCCATTGAAATCCATTAGACAGATGGGTTTTTGGCCTAAATAGATGTATACTTTATATTAAACTAGCAAACCCATATATTTTCTGAAAGCCCACACTCTACAGATATGATATAGCAAGTATTAAGATTTGACCCACCCTCCTACAGGCTTCTGCATCAATCTAACATTGCATTATATTGCTAAAAAAGTGTATGACGGATATATTTTGACCTATATAATTCATAGGAACTTCTGCTCCGGCCCATGGACTATCGGTCCTGTTTGTAGGTTTCAGTCAGTTACTTTGGTATGTTAACTCAAAGAGAGAGGTTAACCATCACATATATGCTGTAGCCATGTAGCTGTATTTTGTAGAAGGCTGGTGGCTTACAGCAACACCATACCATAGCTCATTTAGGATATGGCTTTCATTTTATTCTCATGATTGGGCAGGTACATGTGCATTGCTGCTAAGTGTTAGTCTTCACTGCTATATGATCACAGTGTTTCTTTCTACTGTCTCATGCTCTTTTTTTCATTATTTGATGACGTTTGCATTTCAATACCAACACAGCTGTATATAAAAATTAAAAAGCAAAGCATCCTCCCTGGTCTGTTTACTCCTAATTGCTTATCAACAGTAATCCACCACAAACAATTTTTTAACATTCTGGATGTTCCTGATTTTAATTCTGATCAGGTGATCAGGGAATGTAAAATGCGGAGAGTAACAAGATTGTACCAAAATTCATACCTGTACCACTGGTGGAAACCAACTGAGGAAAACACTTTTCTCTCAAGTTTTAAAAACCCCACACCCTCTCAAAACATGCACTGTATGTATTTTTAACCTATTTGGCCATCACGTAAGTGGTCATACACAGGACACGCCTATGAGCTAGTATCTATGTATATTTTTAGCCATGATGTAGTTATGAACGTTAGTGGTGTGGTTTAAATGCAACGACCTCATTTCCTAACCAGAAGAAGCGGGAAAACAGATGGCATTTTAAATAGTTGTATTTTTCTTATTTTTACAAAAATAAAGGTATTCCTTCATCATTCCATCAGTCACATGTGCATCAACATCATATATACTGTACATACCAATTCGTATTGGTGTTGCACATATCATTGTAACAAGAATAAACAGAATCACAAAATTATTTACAATAGCTTTGATCTCAGGGCACTACAGTAGGTTTGATTTTTTTTTTTTCGAGTTTGAATTTGAAATGAATTTGATCATAAGCGACCTGAAGGACAAGTCTCCAGGGACAGCAGCTAGCAGTTAATGTCACTCTCATGACATGCTCCCTTCTTGTCACCACCTCTCTCTCCCTTCCCTTGCCTCTCCTCATGCCCTTTTCACAGAGCCACACCTTCACTTCAGCGTTTTACTTCATTTACGTCGACTGACGACTCTGTCTTTGTGCTCTTCTCCACGTCACCTGAGGACACACAAACACAAACAATGGGGGTTTAAAACGGGATTATTATGTAATCTGGCCTCTTAACACACACCTAAAATTACGTAAATGAGGCACCTCTGCCAAACAAACATATTTCAATGTCTGATGGCAGGCATGGAGGAAAATCATTGGCCTGCAAATTTGGGAGGTTTGCCAATTAACTTGAATACAGGTACAAATCTCTTGAATACACTCCTGCAAATAAAACTAAATAATTGGAACTCTTAAACTGTAAATAACATTCTGTATACTGTAATTGACATACTGTATACTGTATGTCCATCCACAAATAAAACATCATTATTTTTAAAGGCCATTGAATGCCTTCCCCTTTGGCCTGTGACTTGACTGTGGTAGAATGCATACCTGTTGGCTGTGAGCTGTAGACATGCCAGCAGAATAAAAGGGCCAAATAGGAACAGAGGCCGAGGAAGCTGAATATGACACCACACACCATGAAGCTGTAGCTGCCCTGGCTGTGCATTGCCTGGGAAGACAAAAGAAATCGGTCAGCTACAGTACTGTATATCTGTGTCTTAAATAGTGCACTGTGTGGGACGGTAGCCAGAGTAGGTATTGCAACTATGTTGCTCCTTGAAACTGTGCTGCCTATTGCCAAATTTGATATTTTCATTAATATTTACTAAATATTAAAGTAAGCGTTACTAGTATGGCCAAAGCACAGTAAGTTTTGCAGTTAAAAATGCCTATCTCTGGAAATTCAAAATAGCAAAAGAATCACCTTTTCATGTATGAAAAGTGCAATTTTGGCAGTCATAATGAATATTTTGGTAGTGGTGGTAAGTATTTGAAAAAGATAACAGTTGTGAATGAGCAACATGAATTGGAAAGAAACTGCAAAAAAATATTACACAGTGCACCTTGAATTGAGGCATCCAGCACATACTAAAGAACCCTCTAGTATGCATACATACAAATGCAGGAACTTAGAGCATGACAGCGCAATGACTATGGCATTTGCTTTCTCTGCAGTCATTGCTCAAGAGTGACTTACCGTGCCCACAAGCAGCTGAAGCAGCATCTCCCCCATGCTGGCACTGGTCACAAGGAACGTGGTGGCACAACCTTTAAAAGAAGGCCACATCAAATCATACCGTGTACTCACATTTTACACTGTATTTCAAATAGTAGTTCATCAAAAATGTTTGACCAGGGAAACAAAGGCAAGGGAATCATGGATTTAAAAAAAAAAACAGTTATGAGCCTCATGACTGCAGACAGATACTGTCTGGCGGTTATGTCCTGTGTGTGTGTGTGTGTGTGTGTGTGTGTGTGTGTGTGTGTGTGTGTGTGTGTGTGTGTGTGTGTGTGTGTGTGTGTGTGTGTGTGTGTGTTTGGGTTGATATGCCATGTAAAAATAGTTGACATAGGCTATTAAACATAAGATAGCATGCTACAGCTGGGTCAAAGACGTCCAACATGAAATTTACAGTAAGCAAAAGTATCTGTTACACTGAAGGACAATTTCATGTCTTTGACCCAGCTATTGCCAAAACTGCTAAGCTTTGAGCTTGAATGTCCAGCATCTGTGATCAGCATCTGTGATCGTCAGCTCTGCATTTTGCTAGTCATGTGTTGGGTGATAAGGAGCTGGAGGCAGTGTGGAAAGTGTTTAGGAGCTTGTACCCTTGTAGTTGAGAAGGTCTTCGGTGTAGGCCAACATGCAAGGGTATACTCCACTAATGAAAAGTCCCAGAGCCAGAGTCCCTGCAAACAGGAAGCCAACGCTGGAATAGAACAGCAGCAGCAACACAAATGTGCATATCACTCCCACCTGGCAAGACAAAGAGAGAAGGGGGTAGAGAAACACAGGCAGTCAGAGGGACAGGCAGACATTTTTGTCATTTCCTTTGATGCTGCTCCCAATTTCATTAACAGCAAGCAAACAGCCAAGATAATATGCACAACTTAACCACTTACACAGTTACAATCACCACTTGGAAAGTACCAGTGTCATTGTGACGCAGCACACAGTGCACACAACGAAATTGCAATTATGCCTCAACCACGCAAGGGGGAAGTCCAACAAGCGGCTTAAAGAAGCCGTGCAGGGGGACAGTGCCATGCTCATGGTACATAACGTCTCTTTCACATCAGACTTGTCTGCATGCACAGGCGCGAAGGCGAATGTATCCATGGTCAGTCCTGAATGGTTAGAAAGCAGACAATTCCTTCCATTCCATTCCATTACATTAGGCATACGCTCTTTAACCAAAGCGACTTACAATCGAGGACATAATCATACACTAGCAGATACAAAGTGCACAAGAAGTATACAGAACAACAAATGCAGATACAAAAGGGGGTTAGTGTTTTTTTCAAAGTAGAGTACGTACACACACGACATACTACACATCAGGTCAAGAAATGTTTCCGCATGTTTGACATGTCAGAACAGCAGGCCCGGGCAACTGAATTAATGTGCATGGAGAATGACAGCTGGTCATCAATCACGAGACCAAGGTTTTTAGCGACTCTGTTTGGGGTCACAGTGGCAGAGCCCATCTTGAAGTTGATGCTATGACAGATTGACTCTTTAGCTGGGATCACTAGGAGTTCTGTCTTGGACAGGTTCAGCTGCTATGGAGTACTACTGTCCAGTGCACACCCCCAAGATCAAAGAGTTCTGCTTTGATGAAAACACTTACGACATGCCAACAAAGAGTGGTCACAAGCCTGATTCACACACTTGCCCATGACGGCAATGCACCTAAACCACACAGAAATGCTATGCTGAAGATCCATACCAGTATGCACAGTAGATAGACAGTGAAAGAAGTTTAAAGGTAGAGTGTGTGTATTTGTTAGTAGTTCATTTCAGAATTTGCTGGCCATATACAAATGTCATATTGCTCTGGTCAGACCAGATAATTCGTATTACTTATTTAATAATTAGCAAATATTTATGAAATAGATTGAATTTGTGAATGGCCAACATAAATTTCCGAAATAAATGAAATAAATGACAAATAATTACACACTAGACCTTGACAGTATATGTCTGCATCATCTTGAAAAAGAATTGTGAAGGGACCAGTTTCTTTAACCCTCTATTTGACCCCAATCAATGTTTAACATCTGAGAAATACATTAAGTACACATTTTTTTGCTTCATATTTGATGACTTTTCCTAAATAGATGGGGTAAATGTGACGAAAGGGAAATTTCCACAAAAATGTTTTTCTTACATGCTGTGCGCATTTTGGGTACATCCGTGTTCCTTGGGGTCAATTTGACCCCACATTGTTTTAGTTGTATAAAACATAAATGGAACATCCATATTTTTCAAATATTTGTTATAGTCTGTTTAGATCATGTGAAATACATGAAAATAAGCGATTTAGATATATGTTTTTTTTTCTCTATTTAGGGCCCTGAACACTAACAATTCTAATGATGTGGGCAAAGGCCAAAACTAATTAAAGGCAAAAGGCAAACTATCAACATCTGCACAGTCATTGTGGATTAACTGATCATTTGGGCTACCCCGTGTAACCATCCACACAACTATGGCAGATGAATAGGCTAATAGGCAAATGCGGAAAAAAAGCTTGGATGACAGTGCACCAGGGTGACAATACAGCCATGGTTAAAAAACAAACACAGTACCATGCTATGCATCATTTTCACAGAGGGAATGTCAGCACATACAGAATGCATGAGCTCCACAGCATACAAGAGGCACACAAGGCACACATCAGCTGTCAAATGTAAATCAACAGGCAAATCTCATAGGAACAACATACATTCGCAAAATCACCTCAGGCCAGGTATGTGGGAGGTTAATGAAGAGAAACCAATTCCTGAAGAAAGACCGAAGACCGTTCTGAACCACTGTTTTGAACCTCACCCATGTGAACTTGGCAAATGAGAGAAAGGAGTAGTACTTAATCCAATATAAAGACACAGTTTGTACTCTAATGGCTGATGACTTGAAAATTATGATGACTGTCATTTATATTGATTATTTGGGTAAATCAGTGAAATATGTCATTTGCATAATAATTTGGAATGTGTATTCTGGGGTCAAATTGACCCTGAGGATAACAGATGTTAGTACCCTTGATAAACAAATTTGTTTTTCTTTTCAAATGTTATAAATAACAGAAATTCATATTTAGGGAGCAGGTGCAACTGAAACTGAAACAACTGAGACAATAATATCTGTTAACCTGTTTAAGATGAATCACTGACATTTTATTGCTCTTCTGCACATTTTCGCCTAGTCATGGGTTAGTTTTTGGTGCGTGTGTGGGGGTGCTGGGAGATATTTAAAGGACTTCCATGTCAGGAACAGGGCAACATTAGATATCTGAGACATAGACATGTGTCAAAGGTTTGGTTTCTACTGATTTGGAAGGCATTTTAGTGGCTGGGGTCAAATTGACCCCAAGGATCACGGATGCTACCCAAATAACAGGTAACAGGAGGGCTACGAGGATAAAATGACATTCCATTCATCATCGAGACATCTTACAGAGTGAGAGGCAGAGATCTGGTGTGTGGGTGGATAATATGTGAGGTATGATGGCAAGAATGACATGACGACACTATACTGAATTAAAATTGACATTAGAAGTCCTATCCTGGTCCTACCCATACTGTCTGTGGCCCGCCCATACGGTCTGCCAAAGCAGTATTTACTAGATTTTTTTTTAACATTCCAGCACACCTACTTCTGTAGCTACTTTGTAGTATGAGACTAGAGGTGGTAGGCACTGTGCTATCCTGCTGGACAGGACTGGCCGTGCCCTTGCAGTGTCACGCTACCGATTGCCAGCTGTCAAACCTGACAGACTTGGCACGGTGCGGAGGCAAATCAAACCACAGACACACCAACACCAAACACACTAAGCCACCATATGCCACAACAGGATCTTGACTGGGGATGTTGGGATTTAGCAAGATGTCAATATTGTTCACCAGGAAATCATTTGCATCACGAGTAAAACCAAAAGCAAACCTGAATGAGTAAAATTAATTGAAGTAGTTCTTCCAGTGTGCCTTGTATCTAGTTGAGTTGAGAGTTACCAGAGCGTTAGTAAATAGGCTACTGTACATTGCCAAAGCATCTATACTAACCAGTCACTTGCCTACTTGCATGCCTACTATCTGCAGGTTATTGAGGGTAGTGGATGTATAACATGTATGAAACAATATGTACTGTAATGTGATGTACCAGTAATGTTAAAAATAACTAACCTCGCTGTGGTCATCTGCACTAACCCTGCTTCGCCTGTACTTCCACATATAGCATGCTACTGACCATTTCCTTTCTACATGTTACTTTCGATAAGATCTCCAACAAAGAGCTGCTTACTAGGTGCCAACAAGACCGCTTAGAGACCATAATAGTAAAGCGGTGCTGGAACTGGACCGTACATGTGGAGTGGTTTTGAGGAGAGACGGCATGCCAAGAGTAGCCCTACGATGGACAACTAAAGGAGATGACGATCTGGATGCGCACAGTAGTGGAAGAAATTAAATCTATGAGCCTCACAGGGGATAGTGTCCAGAAAAAAGCACAGGACAGTCCAGAGTGGAGAACCTTTATTGCTGCCCTACTTGCCAGGAGTCAAAATGGGCAGTAAGTAAGTAAGTAAGTAAGTAAGTAGTAAGTAAGTAAGTAATTAGTAAGTAAGTAAGTACTGTAAGTAAGTAAGCATGTCACTTTGGATAAAAGTGACTTCGAACTGTGATGTAATATCTGTGGGTGTCTGCACTGAGGTGGACCTACCTGGGTGATGGTGAGCTGGCGACTGGGGTTGAAGTGGTAGGACAGCGGTATGGCAGCCAGGCGCCCTGCTGTGATGCCCGCCCAGAAGATACTGGTCAGATAGCCGGCCGTTTTATGGGGCATGGACAAGGGCTCAGCCGTAGCGTATGTGTACACAAACCCCTCATAGGCACCCTGAGGGAAGCAGTCAGTGTCTGCATAAGCATGGTGCTCTCTCCTTCCACCCCTTTATACATTTCATGCAATTGAATTCGATTACCAAACATTTACATGTATTTAATATCTTGACAGAATCTGTGAATTAAAAACAAAATCAGGGTTCATGGCAACACATCTTTCTGAAAATATCGCAAGATACTTTTTTCCTTTAGTGCATGTGAACTTACGGCATTGTCGAGATACTATGTGACAGAGACTGATGACTAATGGTCATGTTTCCTTGTATTGTGACAACAAAACAAAAACACAAATTGACTGAAACATCAGCATACAGTCACTCACCACGATGCCATCGGAGAAGAACAGCACTAGTCCTCCCAGCACATGGATACCCACGAACCCAAACGGCTGCCCACTGAACTCTCCATAGTGACAACAGCTTAACAGGCTATGGCCATCTGCATTGGAAATTACATAATGACACCACTTAACTTTATTTTTTGTTTTTCAGGCATTATTTTCTCAAATACACATGGCAACCATCTATTCACTCTCCCAAATCTGAACGTCACAGGCGGGCAGAAAGATAAACAGACACAAACATACAGCCTCTAGTCTTAAACCGTCATAAATCTGAATTGAAGCAGACACTTGTACTATCAATGTAAAAGTGGATTACTACACATGTGATACACGCATTCGTTCCAACTACCCAAAACCAAACTCTGCCCCAGCAGCAGCAGACAATGGGGTGGGGTCACCAGAGGGCAGATTGTCTGATACGGAGCTAATTATCAAGCATGCGGTCCACAATCACCAACTTGTGGGCTTGTCAACAGGGCTGATTTGTAAGCAACTGGACTTCCTTTCTGGAGCTCCATCCAATTGCTCGTAACTTAGCTACTTTCCAACTAACGTAACAGAGGAATAGGAGGCTTCACATGGAAGATTGGTCTTGCTTTTCCACAAAATACTTGCATTGGCCCAGTCACTCTTATCCTTCAATGACATTCAACCCCGTTCTCCTTATGCACAGTTTTTTTGCACTGGACATTCATTTCACTACATGAGACCCTACAAGCGTCTCTATGGATGTGAAAAATAGACATCCTTGAATCCTTGAAAGTGCAAAGATGGAAGTGTCAGCTACATGTAATGTAATGTAATGTAATGTAATGTAATGTAATGATGACTGATGCAAAGCTTTAACATAGTAGTAGAGTCATAACAGTACTTGTGGTGTCTTGAGGTGCAGGGGTTGTTGAGGCGTTGGAGCTCCTGGCCCTCATGGCCAGCTCGTCTCTATCCAGCAGACGCGTCCGGGTGCTGGAGACGCAGCCAATCAGACGCTCCTTATACATCAGGACAAGCACAGCTATTGGGACCGGCAACTGCAATACAGAAACGAGGGTAAATGGCTGTGAGTCAGCTTTGTGGCACAGGATATGCAGAGGAGAGAGAGAGAGAGAGAGAGAGAGAGAGAGAGAGAGAGAGAGAGAGAGAGAGAGAGAGAGAGAGAGAGAGAGAGAGAGAAAGAGAAAGAGAGAAAGAGAGAGAGAGAGAGAGAGAGAGAGAGAATGTGGGTTTGTTCAGAGGTTATGTTAGGATATTGCCTTGACACAGATAAGCATGTACTCTTAGGAATCCAAAACATTGATAGGTGGGGTGTTTTGTTGTTGATAGACACGATTGTTCATGAGGGCTTGACGCCAAAACATAAAATAAAAATAAAATCTTATCAAAAGTATTTGGAGTTGATTTTGTTCCCAGAGAAAGGGGGGGTAAAGACAGAAACCGTGTTCAAATGAATACCACTCATACAGCATCAGCACAATTCCAGTAGCAGGATGCCATATTCACACTGATCAAACCTTTACTCTACCACTTATTTGAAAAGCTCATTGTAGTGTCCAAATAGACTGCTTGAACAAAGCTGTGTGCAATATAGCTTATTGCAGAGCAAAACAGACAAACATTATGATGAGGGGATCACTCACATCTTGATCTTGGTCATAGGTGGGTTACCCCTGCAGTCATACAGCAAACGCTGCAGTACAACATGGTCCAAGAAGACCCATATCAAGATGAGGTACAGTAGGGTCTAAGAAAAGGTTGTCTTTCAAATCCCTTTGCATGCAACAGGATGGTACTACAGCTCAATTAGTGCAACAAATAGGATGACATGTAGGATGCCCTTCAAGATGATTCGTCAGCTAGTCTTAAGAGCAACAATTGAATAGCACTATGGGTTGCCAACTCGACCCCCCAGTCAGTGAACTACATTTGCTGCCGCTATTGGGCGTCTAGGCTAAGTTTCTATCTCAACGCCATCGAACTCTTGAACTCACAACCCATTTTGACCTGATGCATCCACTACATCCCCTCACTTAGAAGACAATACATGTATTCACTAGGCACACACAAGGTGACACAATCCTCACTAAAACCCTTGTACATGGGCAATGGGCCACATATCTTCATGAAACAGGACATTCTGTGTATGGATAACAGAGTCTTGTGTGTGATCGGCAAAATACTATGATTGAGCAAACAGAGAGCCCACAGAAACATGAGCAATGATATGCCACAAGGGCAATCAATCTGGTTCTTCGGCGTCACAAGGGAGGCAAATCAAAGGACTTCAACAGATAGAAAAGATAATCGCGGAGGACTATGGAAAATTATCGGACACTCAATGGATCTGGTCATTATAACCTACAAAAGAGATTGTTCAGGCGAAGACAGGGTCAGGTCAGAATTATAGAGCTCTGCTAATGGTTTAATCATGTAAATATTAATGTGATTATTTATTGATCTATGTATTAGATGAATAAAACTGTGGAATTGAAAGATTGGACACCATGCTCTCTTATAACAATGAACACACCACACTGGATTCTAGCTAACACATAGTAAGAACATAATATGTTTTTATAATGGTATTCAAGTGTGGAGTAGAATAGCTGGAAATCCAACAGTAGACCCATCACAAGACTGAACAGTTTCACATCATGAAAAACCTACAGTTATTAAAATGTGTTCGAGTAGGACTGATAAGCATTTGGTCTTATGATGCATGCATGACGCATGTACGGGGATCACTGGCCAATAGGGTTAAGGGTTACATGAACATGTTGTACTTGTATAGAGAGAGACCATAGAGGTTTTTACTTCCACCTTAGTGAATAGGGAAGTTGACTTTCTAGCCATGTAATGATGCTGCAGAGAGAGTTGTAAAGGCTTTGTGTAAAGGGATGTGCATATTGTTTAACTATGCAAACAGCAACAGAATAATCATCCCTTATCGAAGCACAGCTGCTGTGTGAAGTTTGCATCCAAGGAATAGTTACAGTATTGTTCTGTTATTCAAATTACTCTGGTGCCAGGGTAGAAGTGTCCAGGCAAGATAAACAGCAAAGCTTCCTCTTAAGGAACACATTTATTTTCCATCAAGCAAAAAACACATGCAAAGCTGAAAGGCACATTTATGTAAAATAAATAAATAAGTAAATGCAAAGGTCTCACATTGATCAGCGCCATTATCCAGAAAGCGTAGGAGACATTGGTAACCACCTCCCCCTCGGTATGGAATGGGTATTGCGATACAGTAGTGTGGGTAGTGTCGCTGGGGATTCCGCCAAGTGACTGTCTGATGTGGTCCATAGGGGTAGAGTCGTTGGTTGTGCTGTTACCCATGATACATGGTGTCTCGGACAGGAAGGGGTCTGCGATTAGAGGGCTTACCAGGGCCCCCAGTCCAACAAAGAAGTGAAGGGCCTGTGAGAACAGTGAGGGACAATTTACTCCTGCAGTACAGAATACAGATGTTTTTTTTATTAATAGTAGCCCCATAATGTACGCCGTACCTTCTGTGGCACGCTTTAATAGTCATTCAAAAGTTAACTACCATAGCACTACTCTACTATGACCTGCCACAGCGCCTTTAGAAATGCACTATGACTTGGTCATTGCCATTCTGGTAACAGCAAATTTAGAACACCGTGTCTTAACGGGTTAAGCTGGCTTTGATTTATCATACAATCGAATTGTCAAATACACTTTTGAATTGGTAAATTTCTGAAGAACAAAAACTCACTGTACATTGTGCTTGAACTGTTTTAACATAATATTCAACAGTTACCGACATGGCTGGGAGATATCCACACAACACACAGACTAAAAGGGAATACAACAAGGATTGCTGACCTGCAGGAATACAGTGGAGTCTCTCTGGTAGATGCGGACCAGCTGTAGGTTGGCTATAGTGTCGATGATGCCCATTGCCAGGCCAGCCACCGCCATGGCCACAGCGAGTGCCACCACCTTGTGACACAGCGGAATCATGGCGAAGACTACGGAGATGGCCAGGGTGCACACGGCCAGGGATGACAACGAACATTTTAGTCTGAAGACACAGAGTATAAAATAACAACAAGCAAGTCAGATCATGAGTTCATAACAATTTAGTATGAGGTACCAATTTTGGATTCCGATAGGAAAAACACCTTTCACTTTTTTCTTGTAACCCCAGATTTCACAGGTTACCTGATCTATATAACAGTGTTGTGTTTACAACGATTTGGAGCTGATTGGATTAAATTTATGACCAGGTTTTTACTTTCTGAACCTATTCTAACCAAGGATTTTTATTATTGAATTTATTAAGGGGTCATTTCACGTGAAATCAGACACTTTGGGACCCGACCGACACAGATTTCAATCATACTTGCTGTGCCTGTTTAGTAGCAAGGTAGCACCCCAGAACTGCATTTTTGTGAATCTGACACCAATATTAAGGGAGAAACAGACTAGCAAAGGTTTACATATGAGGGTAGGACACTATGCATTCAGCCTTGATTATATCAGTCAGTGTAAGTCACAAAAGGATGTCTGAGGTATTGTTTGAAAGCTCTTTTCTGGCTCTACAAATTACTCAAACAGCATGGAATACAACAATCTTCAGAATATGAATTATGATACATTGAAAAATTAAAAAATGAATATAAAAAAACCCTGAAAATGGGGTGTTTGGTTCTTTATTAATTTCAGAGATAATGGGACATAAAGGTTGAAATGAGTTGTAATGAAGTAGTAATAGAGTAGTGTCAGGGACAGGGCTGGACTGGCCATCTGGCAGAACGGGCATTTTCCCGGTGGGCCCTGCACCCTCCTCGGTCCCTATTCCAGGTACTCAAAAACTACACGGCTTCTGCCCATTGTCAATGGACACAGTGGAAGCTAGACCATTTTAAGCATTCAGAGAAGGCAGGGTTGAAAGAATAAGCTCAGTAAAATAAGCTCACTGACTGATATAATCAAGGCTGAATGCATAGTGTCCTACCCTCATATGTAAACCTTCGCTAGTCTGTTTCTCCCTTAATATTGGTGTCAGATTCACACAAATGCAGTTCTGGGGTGCTACCTTGCTACTAAACAGGCACAGCAAGTATGATTGAAATCCGTGTTGGTCGAGTCCCAAAGAGTCTGATTTCACGTGAAATGACTCTAAGGCAAGTTTCATGCTGGCATGACAATAAAGTCTATTCTATTCTATTCTGTGCTATTCTATTCGATTCTATTCTATTCATTCTACTAAATTACTGTTAAGAATGTTGACCTGTCCTTGGCTTGACATTTGGGGCATACAAACTAGTTTTATCAGAGGAGTTGTTGATTTGAGTTTCAAGTGAGTGGGCAGAGTAAACAGTAAGTCACACATGCAGGGGAAAAAAATGCAATATCAGTTTGACTTAAGATAAAAGAGGGTACGTGAAGGACACATTGAAATAGAGGTAGGCCTAGTTTACTTTCACTGTTATTCACAGATCTGAGCTGACTGGTTAGAAAACGAACACAAATAATGGCTACAAAAGGAGAGTTTCTCCACATTTACTCGAGTTAAGACAAGTATAATCCATCAAGCAAGACAGGCAGCTGATGTTTTCTGTCAGCTTTGAAAAGAATTGATGGTTTTTTAGGCCACCTTCCACTGTATAAATAGGCTACCTAGGGCTATTGTAGCCCATCAGTGCATTTCAATTTAAATTCGTCAAAGCACAATCTTCATGTCAAAATAAAATGTCCTGACACTCAAAATCAAACCCTTCAGCCACAGTCAGCATCCTAGGGGCATAATCTCTGACCTTTCAGACAGGTCTGAATGGCTTGCTTGGTGATTGGAGAGCGTTCGTCGGTCCCGTTCAGCACCAGTGGGGGATCTTGTAAGCACGTGACCTTAATTGAACCAAAACTTCTGGATTTTGGTGCGAGTCTGAGAATGTCTTATGAAAACGACAACGTTTGTCGACTAAAAGCAGAAATATATTATCTAGAGATGTTTGCAGTCCTAGAAAGAGGACTATGCCATTTCTCTACAGAGCAGGTGCTACTTCCACTGTCAAAAGACAATGACAATCGGTCAACTTCAGACATGAATCGAACACTGGGTTGTTTTACAAAACAGATAAGTGAACGTTAAGGCGCGCGCTGACGCTACAACCTGTAGTTCTACTCACGTTTTACTGAAAAAACCACCGACGGAGCTGCCAAGAAAAAGGAATAACTGTTGAGAAAAGAAAACCCAGGTAATTTCCTGCAGACTCGACTGTGTTTGACAGCGCAGATCCAGAATGGTTGGTCCGAGGAACGCCACGCACAACCCAAAACTGAAGAAGACACTCCAGTAAGTTAAAGTATGTTGCCAGTTGCTTTTGAAAAGACTCCATATCCGTGGGTCCACGAACCTCATTGTTCTCAGACTATTTAATTGGAGGTATCAGCTTCTGTCTTTCTGTCATTCCATGTTCAGAGTGAGCGGTGTTTTGGGTTGGGTGGTGTTGTTGCCCTACAAAAGCCACATGGCATCCAGCCTATGCGCCGTTACAGTCACTTTGGCTTCCCTACAGGCTACTGATGGTGTGTGATGCGATGCGCCCTCCCTCTCCTTAACATCTTTATGTTAGAAAGGTTTCACCACTCCCTCTTGTCGCCTACAAGGCCTATCTACAGCCAATAGACAGTAATAGGCAACAATAGCAGTAGATAAATGGACAATGGGGGAGAACTGGGTTGGTTGTCTCAAGTTATGGTTGTCACTCTCATCATATCTCAGCCTCTAAAAGTTGCAGATAAAAACTGTCGACACAGAAATGTTTGTGATAAGTGTCACAGTGTGACACTAATAGTCACAGGACATCTACATTGATAGTTAAAAAACATTATAGCCTAACCTTGAGGTGAAGCAATGTGTTTTTCACATGAAAATGAACATCATTTGCATGTGACGTCAAACGTTCTAGTGGACGGCCACTGGACGGCAAGAGGACGGCAGAGTGCAGCATTAATGAATGGATTCCTATGGGACTCGCAACGTTTAGTAACTCATAACGTAACTTGGATCACCGATAAACTAAACACCGTAAACACCCATTGTGCTGTTTGTTACAAAAACAGATAGGGTTACAAACCAGGCGTGACTTTTCATTGGATCTCAAAATAAAACAAGAAAGCTGAGGTGAATCGCGGCAACCAACTGGAAAACCATCAAACTAGCCTAGTCGAATAGCCTGGATGAGCACCACGGTAAGTTTCTCATTTGCCATCCTTTATATCATCATTTGTCTCTTAATTCGTGAACGCTAGTTAATTTAAGTCTAATGTGCAATTTCAGTGTTTTTTTATGCGAGGTCAATGTAAGATGCTTTCCATGATTAACGTTAATTAGCAGCATCATTACGCTATGATGGACGTATGCTAAGATATTGCAGGCTGTAACGTAAACACAGAATGCATAAAGCTCTTGGTGAAATAGCAAGGCTATGCCGTTCATACTGTTAAGGTTCAAATGTAAAAATAAACCATGTGTACATCTCTAGCGCTGATTTCCCAAGTAGCTTAGGCCTACTCTCCAGCATGATGCTGTCATGAAATGCCAGTCACCCGACCTTATCCATGCTGGCCTATGACATGCAGGCCCACCAGTCTTGGTGTTGTCCTTGTCAATAATATACAGTGCACCACTTTGTTGTGTTGTCATCCAAATTGCCTGCCCTCTGAAATCACACACATCAGAGGCTTAATGGTTTGGGAAGTGGTATTAAGATTGGAGGGTTGCAGGTTCAAATCCCATCCTACACCTCTCCCTTCACCTCATCCAGGCTGAAGTACCCTTGAGCAAGGCACCAAGCCCCATGCTGCAGGGACAGTTAAACAATTCACTGTGAGTAACAAAGTTGCTTTGGATAAGTGTCAGCTAAGTGTTATCTTTCTGTTTCTCCAGATGAGAAGAGCGATGATCTGCTGTCATGACACATTGGATGTATGGAAGAGCCAGAGGTCCAGCACACCCAGCCAAGTTTAGCCGATTTCAAACTATCACACCAACTCAATGTAGTAATCAGTTCATTCAATGGCTCAAAGACTTTATTTTTAGACACAAAGTACAAATACATTTCAAGGTTATGTAGGTGATGGGAGGGTATATGTATTCTGGGGTGGACATGTACAATAGACGTGCAAGTACTTATTTATATTAATAAATGGTTATCTGAACTAGGCCTGTAATAGTCAACCCATTGATGCTGGATGCTGTGAACACATTGTATTGACCTAGGTGCCTGGAGCGACACAGCATTCAGGCATGACATATTAGATTTTTTTTGATTAAAATGTGGGTATGTTAGAGCTGAATTAACATGTTGTAATGCAAGAGGATGGTCTTAGCTTTTAAAACTCAATTCATGTCTGTATTTGTATATTCAGAGACTTATTTAGTTATTTGTTTTTTTTTATAGGATGAGGGCACCTTTCTTAAAAAGGGCATAGGCAATTAGCTGGCATTTTTTGCAGGTGCCAGCTAAAATGGGTTAATATTATTTACATACAGCACTATCCCCATACCAGTATACCCACGTCACCTGAGATATACATTTAGTGGAGACAATATAATTAGTTAGACTAGACTGAAGATTGACAGGCGGTCATGGGTAAGTGGTTCGAGTGTCAGCCTTGTATCCCAAAGGTTGCCGGTTGGACTCCCGACCCACCAGGTTGGTGGGGGGAGTTAAATAATCAGTGCTCTCCCCCATCCTCCTCCATGACAGAGAGTGCGTCTTAATATGCGACCTTGCCTCCTCCACTTGCGCTTTGTCTCCTCGTCCAGCCTCCTGGCCCCTCCTCCATGGAGAAAACGATAAAGTTTCCCAGCTGTCAGCCTAGCCACAACAACTTTTGAGGGACTGTTTTTCATTCACCATCCCAATTGCAAATGAGAAAAAGACTCTACAATTGAGCTTTTGCAAGATATTGAAATATAATGATGTTGTCCGTGAGGTCATCATGACGAGAAGCAAGTGGAGGGGGCTAGGTCCCATATTAAGACGCACTCTGAGATACCCTGAGAATGGTACCGCCGCACTCGGGGCGCCATTGGGGACTGCCCCCTTGCACGGGTGAAGCATAAATGCAATTTCATGCAGTGAACACTTGTGTGCTGTGTCACAATGTCAATGGGAGTTGGAGTTTCCCAGTTGGGCTTTCACTTCACGTTCACAGAAAATGTTCTACGTTGTTGTATTAGTACAATAAAATAAGCAAAACATGTCTGGATGGACTTCATTATATCAGTTATTTATTATCACAACTACTCACTATCAATGACAACCAGGGCTCACCAGCCAACCAGCCAAATGCTGGGAAAATTAAGTTTTGCTGGTAGAAAAGAAAAAACATATTTGGCACTTTGACCCATTATTTAATGTACCGGAGATTAACATACTAGCCATTTTGGCTACTAGTGATTAAAAATAATTTAGAGCCCTGCTGAAAACTCCAACAACTGGTACAGGTGATCAGTGCATCAGGGGAAGAATGTAAGGGTAGGCCCGATGGATGAGGGGACCAGCATCACTGATGGTGAGGTCCTGGTGCTGCTGCAAAGCCCAAGCGAAAGAAGCCTCTCTGGACACCTCTTCATGTTGGCTCCCCCATCTAATTAAAAAAAGAGAAGACAAACATGCTATTTAAATAATCTAGCCATGCATTGTAATGTACTGGTACAGTACTGAATAATTAAGTCCCTTGGCAATATTGTCTGAATTAAAATGTGATGTAAAATGTCAGAAAATAACAGTCATCCCAACTTACTAGTCATGTATTTACCTGTGCTGCTGGGATGCAATTCTTGGACGTCATCCTGGCCACCATGCCTCATGGTTTTAGTTTGGGTGCTGACCACCTGACTGATGAACCTGCAATTACAAAACAATAAAAATAAAAGATAAATAACAAGTTTGTTGTGCTTATCTTTCTCTTGTGAAGGTCATCTTTTCAAATGATTTATTTAATCAAATCAAATCAAAATTATTTAATCAAAGTAGGCCTATGTAACCGACATTCTGTCCTATGTGTTTCTACATGTGCAATGTAATGCAACACCGATTTGAAACATTGAAGTAGGCCTATGTCAAGTCAGCTTTTATTGTCACTTTCTTCATATGGTCATACAAGGGAAACGAAATTACGTTTTCTCTCTACCATGCCAGGACATAGACAGGACTGACAATTTACAGACAGACAGAAAGGGCAAGACAGGACAGGTAACAGTGATGGACTGGTAACATAAGTGGTCAATAATAATAGGCCTACAGTACAAATTAACATATTGGACATGTAAACAGAAGATAAGATATAGAAATATATTTTACAATAGCCTACATTGTGCAAACGTGGCTGAAACGACACGAGTGAATCCAAGTTAACCTACAAGATAAATCTGAGATGAAAATATATGCTATTCAAAACACCACTTTGCGAAATGCCTGACACAAAATGTACCGTGCGTCTTGTAGTAAGTTAGGTTAGCAGCATTATTATCTTACCTGTGCCATGCCACGAAGAAGAGGATGCCATCCGCGGTGCCCAGCCACCATTGAAGAAACGGTGCATAAAGGTGCTAGTATTTTGCCAATGCAGAGGTTTGGTTTAAGTTCACAACTTAACTGAAGAAAATAAACACGGGATAAAAAAAATACATCGCAGGCAGAGTAAGTTCATGGCTGGAAGCAAGCAACAACTTTCTCTTCTTCTCCCAGTTTCCCGTCCCGGTTATGCCACCTAGTGGAGCAGAATACATTTGAATAAAACTATGATTTTAACACATCCACCGTGGCCAACCTAGCCTGATAACGCCAGGTACATATCCCGTTTAAAAAAAATACAAGAACTGCGTGTTTCTTTGGTATTTTATGGTCAAAGTTGTCTTCGTCTGCATAATTCCTATGTACGAATGTGTACTTCTGCCGTCCAGCGAAAATGATTACGCAATATTGTGACGTCAGTGCAAATGATGGATACACTCATAGCACAATGGACTGACATCAATCATTAGGGCCCTTTGAAAGTAGCCTAACCTAGAGAGTAGGCCTAAGCTACAATCTTGTTACATTTTTTTCTAAACTTGGGAATCCATGTGGGAGCTATAGCAAAAGAGTGAAACATCAGTTGGGGTTGCTTTCATTGCCTATGGTGTTTTATCTATTTTATTTATAAAAGAGTCTAAAAAGGGACCAATTAAATGTATATGGTAATTTTAGACTCAAAGTGGAGTTCATCAAAAAAATATTTAAAAAAAATGCCATAGCATGTGGTATTTTACTTTCAGTTTGTCTGTGAAATACACTACCATTACATTTTTTTTAAGTTCGAACAAGTGTAAAAAGTAACAAATGGACCTTAGGCTATTTGATGATTATATACTGTATACAGTAGCTATGCGTAGGTTCTAATTTCATTTCATTTTTATTAAATGTTTACATTTTTGTTGAGATTTATGTAAAGGTTTATATGTCAAATAATCTGCGGTGTGACTGTAACATTAATGAAACCTGGAATATAATATATATTTATATATATTAATAATATATAATATATAATATAATATAATATAATATATATATATATATAATTATAAATTAACCAACAACATTTTGAATAATGTATGAAGCATTTGCCATGATTGCATGAATATTAACTTTATATTAAGATATGTGAATGTGAAAAAAACTCAAGACAGTAATATCAGGGCTTTTTCTGAACGGGGAAATAGGGGCGCTCCACCCTCATACCTCCGTGGGTGCACCCTCATACTTTTATTTTTATATATATATATTTGAGCGCCCCTAATAAATTTCTCATTCATGGGGGGGAACACCCCCCCTTCACCCCCTGTAACCTGCCATGATGCTCCCTCATGCCAAAAAATCCTAGAAAAAGTCCTGAATATTAACTACAAGTTTAATTTCGTAACACAAATTGCGTCCTGTGGGGTGACATGTATTTCAATGTTTGTGAACGGGTAGCTGCAAGGCCAACTACAAGGGTCTTAAAGACTGGCTCCTAACCAGTCAGTACCTCAGTTATTGGAGAGTGCTGTGGAAGTTTAAGGTGACTATTAACATCTTAATAAGCTTATGTCTTCATATTGCAATGTTTCTGTCACGCAATGCTTAGGTTCATTTTATGGTGTCCTGTGGTGTGACTGCTCTTATAGAAGGAAAAAAGTTTTTTATAAATCAAAACACATATTAAGATTAAACACAATATCATTATCAAGTTAGCATGAGCTCAGATGTCAGTCATGTAAGATTATACAAAAGGATTAAAATGGCCATAATGCAGTGAATTTCCTGTGGTGTGACTTAATTTTTTTTTGGCGTTACGCCCTTAAACCTCAACCACCCATAGACACATTTGAACATATGTCAACCTTTACGAAAGCCTGCCTGTCTTTTTTTGTGTACGAAGAACAATTTGTGAACGTGCGATGTAGACGTTAACACTTAACAGTGGGTTAGTTTGTTTCATTTCAATGCAATCAAAGCAAACAAAAAAACAAGGTTTTCTCTCTCTCCCTCTCTCCAAATATCTCAAAATTTGCAATCAGCATCTTCTTCTATTAAGCTGTTGAACTCCTCTTCCTCTTCCACCTCCTCCTCCTGCTACTACCACTGATAAGAGCAGTCATGTGTGAGCGGTTAGGGCGTCAGACTTGCATTAATCAACCAGTGCTCTCCCCCATCCTCCTCCATGACTGAGGTACCCTGAGCATGGTACCTTCCCACCGGACTGCTCCCCATGGGGCGCGACTGAGAGCTGCCCCCTTGCACGGGTGAGGCATAAATGCAATTTCGTTGTGTGCAGTGTGCAGTGTTCACTTGTGTGCTGTGGAGTGCTGTGTCACAATGACAATGGGAGTTGGAGTTTCCTAATGGGCTTTCACTTTTTCACAAGAGTAACAATGCGCATAGAGAATGACATTTCACACAATCATTTGTCTCTACCTAAAACATAGGCTACATGAATCAGTGGTATGCAATAAACTTTCTTTTATTTATTTGTTATTTAATCACTTTGGGCTTTTCAGCAGTCACAATACATTCATCTTCAGTATCATCATGTAGACAAATCACACAATATATTAAACAACACATTTCTATACAAAATAGTCTAAGTATAGGCCAATTATATAAGACATCATCTAGTGTCATTTAATACAGTCTTTTCTTTTCTCTGGCATAAATTTCACTGAGAATAAAATTCTGTTAAAATACATATATTTATATATATTAATTTCTTCTGAGAAAGTACTTTAAAATATTTCATTTACCACAACAAAACCAATACAGCAGTATTTCTGTGCCAGTGATGCTAAAATAGCTGAAGTATAGAATAGAATATCTTTAAATAAAATTTACAAATAATCCATATTATTTTTATTCTCTCTCTCTCTCTCTCTCTCTCTCTCTCTCTCTCTCTCTCTCTCTCTCTCTCTCTCTCTCTCTCTCTCTCTCTCTCTCTCTCTCTCTCTCTCTCTCTCTCTCTCTCTCTCTCTCTCTCCTCCCCTTGACAGTCATACTTTTGCCCCCTAGTGGAGGTTTGTAGTCAGCACATGAATCAGTCTCACATTTCCAACACATACTGAGATGACATCTGTGATGTCTGGGTTTTCAAGTCACTAAATGTTATTATGGCCTACTAAGGAACACTGGGACTGCAGCTACAAATGTGGAAAAGATGTGTCTGAGGAATAGGCCCGCATGCATGTCCCACTGCCCTTGATGTGCAAGTTACGTCAGGAAGCTACTAAATGCTCAACTTCGTCTAAGTACTCTTGTCAGTTTAAAAGAGATGGCTCTCCATTATTTTTGACCAAAAACAAATCTTTAAAAAAAAAAAAAACTTAAAACAAACTTCACGGAGTGCAGTGTAAAAGATATAACAAAACTTTATCTGGAAATACTGCTCTGTCAGCATAGGCAAATTATAGTAATACTTTCACAAACAAGTTGACAGAATATATATTCCATATTATTATGAGTTCTTATGAAACTACGGCAACAAAAACATGCTTCTTTAGGTCCTCACATTCAGACATTGGTGATTTTTTTTCTACCATCACTGTGAGCCTGAATGTGAATATACAAAATGCTATTCACGTGTACTGAACTATCCATCAAAACTGTAACACTTGTGATTTCACCGGTGTCATACTCAGGGCACAGCCAAGAGAACAGATGATTTATCCAGATGATTTATTCAGAGATGTGAGCAAAGGGAATGGTGTTGAATGGCATTAGGTTCAAAACCAGGTTTGAAGGATCCAAGGCAAAAGAAACAAAAAACATAAACATTAAGTTACTTATTATGTGTGTACAACCTTAATAACTCCACTTTTCAACTTCTGTCCAGAGGTGTTGTACAACATTTTTTGTTTGTTTTTAATCTTGCCGTCACATATTTGTTGTTCCTCCATCTACAGTATAGAGGACAGCAAAGTAATGCAGAAATATCTGCTCTTCCCAGCACGGTTCCTCTTCTTCCACTTAGTAAAGTTCATAAGGATGTCAAAACAAATTGGCATTTCTTCAAGGCCTCCAGTGCTTCAAAATATGCTCTGCCTGCGGTTCTTGCCTCGACCTATAAGGGTGAACAATATTCAACCAACCAACCAATTAACCAACAACCGGTGAATATTCATCTTTGTCACATGCAACCAACATCATGAGAACAAGAAAATGCATATATTTTTTATCATTATTTTGCGTATTGTCTGGTCTACACAGGGTACACATTCAGGGCTCTAAATTCACCAGCTAACTCGCCAAATGCTGGCAGAAAAGACAAACTTATTAGCCACTTTGACCCATTACTAGCCATTTTGGCTGGTAATGAAAAGAGTTAATTTAGAGCCCTGTACACATTTTATGGATCTCTTCAATGGAAGGCCTCGAGACTTTACCTGTTTGTGGGAACACAGAGGTCCGGTGCCCCGGGTCCTTCTGTAACTGCACCTCCTCAAGGGAGAAGATAGAAGATGCTAGAGAGAGAGAGAGAGAGAGAGAGAGAGAGAGAGAGAGAGATGAGTGGAGAGCGGACAAAAAAGAAGAATACAAAATGTAAAGATAGAGGACGAGAGAAAGGTACAGAGACAAAGACAAGTGGATAGAGGGAGAGAAACAGAAAGGGATTGCACAAACATGAAGAGATTACTCAACAGAATTGAGCACAAGTTGTTGTATATTATAGCCCCTGTGTTTGTGTGTGTGTGTGTGTGTGTGTGTGTGTGTGTGTGTGTGTGTGTGTGTGTGTGTGTGTGTGTGTGTGTGTGTGTGTGTGTGTGTGTGTGTGTGTGTGTGTGTTTGTGTGTGTGTGTGTCAATATTATATGTTTTATATGTTTCAGTGCAGTTTGAGTTCTTAACAATTCAATTGCTGTTTAATGTTGTGATTGCAACAACATACCCATCTAAAATAATAAAATGCCTTTTATTTCCACTACTCCCATCACATACTGTATACAATTCACACCATACCATACATAGGCCTATGCATATTTTCATATGAGCCATACTGGTATATTATAGCCGGCATGGAATTGCAAACAGTGACATCACATGCCACATACTCTCAGTGGTGTCAAGAAGTAAAAAAGTTACAAAGTGAATTACGGTATTCTCTTGCGCTTGAGCGTGAGAGTGTCTGGAACTGAGGTGAGGGGCTAAGCTGGGGACTTACTGTCTGGTAACGTCAGGATGTTCTCCCCCAGGGACTTGAAGTACGGATGCCTTAGGGAGATCTCAGCAGAGATGCGGTTCCGTGACTCATACTGGCAAATTGGAGAGCACACCATCAGTTCACACGTCACCAGCCGTTCACCAATTCACACATTCGCACCAGGGAACATTGTACAAATATTCCAGTCATATTGTGCACACTCACATTTCAGCTTTTACATTTTTGCTGATGATTAGTTCACAATTATTTTTAAATACTGTACACTACACATGCTAATGTTTAATGTCTTGTTAATTAATGTTATTATTGTTGACTTTCACTAAATTACTAATTCTGTAGCGATGAATTAGGGCAGAAATATGTGGAACTTCCTCTTTAAGAAAATGTGTATTACATGTAAATGTAATAAGTGTAAGATACACTGAGTGACTTCTACGGGTAATCAGGGCTCGAGTTGTAAATGAAAATGGACCAAAATCATTTCCCTCAATAGGCTATAAATTCACATATTGCGTAAAAATTGCACTTTTAACCACTTGTATTTTCAACATTTTCTTGGGGGACAAAGCCCCGCACCCCCAATAGCCTAATCAGAATCCACCTGTGACCATCCACCCTGGTTTGATTTTACAACTCGACCACAGAGGGTACGGGCAGAGAGAGCCTGACAGACCAGCAGTCAAATGCAGACACAGACATCGACTCCCCGACAGAAACCCCTTTGTGAGCTTTTCCATTTAGTACTTTGACCTCATGCAGTGATGTGGGCTTATGGATATTTTGTATGACAGAGTGCTGGCAGGAGTTTTAACTGTGGTCAGAGATGAAAGACCTGAGCAAAAGGTCAATGAGTATTGTAAACTAGAAGGCAACATACCCTTTTAAACAAACAGCAGTACTGCCTTGTGCATTCTATGGAATTTTTGTGGAAGATTTTGCACAATATTGATCATTACTTCCCATAATCTCCAGAAGATTAATTTATTCGGTAATCGAAAATGAAATGGTTCATCTCAAGAGACAACAAACAAGTAATAAATTTAAAAAATTAAATTACCAAAAGCGTTGCAGCGAGGAGGTCAATTCCGTCTGTGTCGAGTCTTAAAATGAAGTAGCAAGACAACACACCCATTAGTAGAATATCACAGGTATCATATCATCTAATGTTTTGCATCAGGCTCCAAGAAGTCCAGCTGCTTATAACTAAAGACTTGTTGTCTTTGTTGCTTTGTTGTTTATTTCAGAGTAGAAGACAAAGTGATGGAACAGATTGTGTCTGAGCGGTTCACCTGGGGACGTGATTGATCAGCGGCTGCGGCTTGTACTGAGGGAAGAGGTAGGACCGGAACTCCTCGGTTGAAGTGATACCCACCCAGGTGTCCTCTGTTGGGGTTCCTACAAAACATATACAGTCATACACATGTGTTACAAGTTACAACCAGCCCAGCTCACTACTCTAGTACACAATTAAAGCACCTACACGTACGTATGAATTCACATATGGAAAATGTTGTTCTGAATAAGAAAGCTTACTGGAATATTTGGCGTTCATAATAATTGCGTGGCATGGATGCAAATGTGTCAGGGCAGCTGCCGATCTTGTAGGAAGAAGGTTGCAAGTCTGAACTACCGTTATGAAGAATTTAGGTGCGTCCGAGTTCCATCATTTATGTGGCTGATTCGCCCTTGTGAAAGGCACCTAGCCCTACATTGCTCCAGGACTGTAAATAATTCCCTGTCCCTACAGTAAATGGCTGTAAAGGGTATGATACACAGGCAGGGTAACTTCTTTCAGCAATGTTTCTGGGCTAAGATACACTAAGATATTGTTCTGCAGTTTGACAGTTTATCACTTTAACAATTTTGTCAAGCAAACTTGGAATAGCTGCAGACAACTCATTTTATATAATTCCATTGAAAACATAGTAGCGAATTATGTTGTTGCCTGGCGGTATTGCTCAGAAGTTGCCCTGTGTATCATCATCTTAAAGGTGTGTGTGTGTGTGTTTGGCTCAGCTATTATCATTGGGATTTGACCCACCCTCCTACAGGCTTCTGCATCAATCTAACCTTGCATTATATTGCGGAAAAAGTGTACGACGGATACATTTTGACTTATATAATTCATGGGAAAGTACATTATCCATCAAACCTGTATATTTTTTAAATCCCTAAGGTGTCTACATGTGATGTAACATCAATAAAAACATATACTATTATCACAGACACTTGCATACGCCTACATCCATATACAGGCGTGTATTGCAAAATGCACTGGGTGTCATTATAAAAGTGAGTAAAAATATAAGAAAGCTACCACTTCTAGAGGGCTATCATACCAAATAAGGTCCCTCAGGCATGGAGGATTACAAAAAGCATTGATAGACTTTGCCACCCCAGGTGATACCAATATGTGAAAATTTGGCCTCTGGCTCACACCCTATATGTGTAGTGTAATGCACACATATCTCACCTAATAGTCGGAAAATAAGATGCAGCTCTTCCTTCACCGTTGAGCCTGGGAACATCGGCCGCCCCGTGGCTATCTCAAACAGGATACAGCCCACCCCCCTAAGAACACAACACACCAGCATTTACATAACATTTAGCAGACACTTGTATATGAAGGGGCTTAAATCAAAAGACACAATTATTGCTATACAGTTCATGGGGAGAATACAGAATACACAGGCTACTCACATAAGTTCAGTGGAGGTGAGGTCTAGTACGTAATGAAGAGAGCCAATCTAACCCTACTCACATGCACTAACCTATAATTTCAGACCATTATATAAACAGTATTTCTGTGCCAGTGATGCTTTAATAGCTGAAGTATAGAATAGAATATATTTAAATAAAATTTAGAGATAATCCACATTATTCTCTCTCATTCTCTCTCTCTCTCTCTCTCTCTCTCTCTCTCTCTCTCTCTCTCTCTCTCTCTCTCTCTCTCTCTCACCACATATCAATGGGTGTGGAGTACTCTGTAGAGCCCAGCAGGACATCAGGTGGTCGGTACCAGAGCGTCACCACTTCATTGGAGTAGGTCTTAGTGGGGACGGATTTGGCCCTGGCCAAGCCTGAGAGAGAGAGAGAGAGAGAGAGAGAGAGAGAGAGAGAGAGAGAGAGAGAGAGAGAGAGAGTATAGAGAGAGAGAGAGAGAGAGAGAGAGAGAGAGAGAGAGAGAGAGAGAGAGAGAGAGAGAGAGAGAGAGAGAGAGAGAGAGAGAGAAACCATGTGGAGCACAGAGCAAGAGTTAGCTTATGCCATTTGTTGCCTGGTGACCAATCCAGAACGATTGTCTAAGAACATAACACAGCGAGCCTTAGTGGAACAGCAGTGATTCTCAAACTGTGGGCCCTGAAGGTATTACAAGTGGTCCTTGAAATTGAATTGAATTGAAACAAAATTCTAAATAATATTTGTGTGTGTGTTGCTATTGACTATTTATTTTTGTTTTATTGTTTATTGGGTCAGAAGTGGGCCCCGAACATTTTGAGAAAATGTCAAGTGGGCCCCAAGTTGGAAAGGTTTGGGAACCCCTGTGCTACAGAGTACAGTGTGTGATTATTTTTCAGACAGGCCTAATAAAATGCTACATAGCCTACTGTAAGATAAATAGTATATTTATAACTCTAGGACCTTTTGGCAGGCCAAGGTGAAATAATTCTTTCGTATGTTTGTACAGTTTTTGCCCATGTCATTTAGGTTATTGTAGCAAAGGCTTTCTTAGAAAGTCTCTAATGATCAACAGGTCCCCAGTTCCTTGTATTCCAGTTCCATTTTCAATGTAATAATGTGTTTCCAGTTTCTTAGCACTTAATTAGTAGCCACAACTAGGAACTACATGCATTGTTAGAGGTGGTTTTAATGAGGCCTTACAGGGTTGCCACCTCTGTCTGGCATAAATCCTGGACATTTCTAACCCAATTGCCCATTTTGCTTGTAAGCAATGATATCCTTCATTTGTGTCCAGAGATATAGTATATACAGTAAATATATATATTTTCCCCAAATCATTAAAAAACAGAACAATCCGCAACACAAAGGGCACACCATGCCATTGTAGTCTTTCTATGAAAGTCTCTAATGATCAATATTTCTAGTTCTTTGTGTTCCAGTTCCAGCTCCAATAACTTGTTTCCCATTCCTTAGCACTTAGCATTGTTAGTATTGTGTTGTTTGTATGCCATGTAATGTAATGTAATGTAATGTTAGAGACCTGTGGCATTAATGAGGGCTCACTATAGCCATGTTTAAAAGTGACCAGAGAAAGGTTTGGCTGTCTTGCTAATGCAAAAAAAAAAAAAAGCAAAGAAAGAGACAAAAATGTATGATGCTGTGAAGGCCCCTCACCGAAGTCAGCAAGTTTCAGCTCTCCCTTGTCATTAATTAGCAGGTTCTGGGGCTTGAGGTCTCTGTGTAATATTTTCCTCTTATGGCAGTAGGACAGGCCTCTGAGCAGTTGGTACATAAAAATCTGTAGGCAAACCCAGACAAACAATTATGAATTCATATATACCTTTTGTGCAAGTTAATGTTGACTAAGTGACTGTCATTTGTTACACCATGCAGTGCATGTGATTACAATCAGACCTATGACGTGTGCCAACCCTCCTTAGAGCAAATATGTTTCCATCAGACTAATGGGCTGACATACAGGGTGGCGTATAAATCAACTGGCGACTAAATTCAACCTCAATACAGTGTATGAATCGGGAGACAGCCATGGCAAATCCTCCATGTTTTGCCTTAAACTGCTCTAATCCAACACGGGGACTGCCCTCATACTGACAAACAATGGGTACAAGTCAAACCACCTCCTCCCTTCCTTTCCTGTTGCTTCTGACCGTGGAGTTTCATTCAACATCTTTATAAATGACAATTCAAAGGTCATTATCTTCTCATTTGCAATCAGTATGTTGAATGGGGGTGGTGTAGTGGTTCAGTGGTTCTGCTTAGCTTCTCCACAGAAGCACGTCACAGATGCAAGAAGTAGTTAGAATTGCACCCAATGACAATGATGACAGAAATACAGTATATATATCCAGGCCTATGTTGCTCTGCCATGAGGACTCACCTTCACATTGTGCATGCTCATGAGACTCCCACAGTTGTCAAGGTACTGCTTCAAGTCACTATCCTGTTAATCATCAATATGGGGAGAGTTCAGGAGTAGCTGTTAATTATATAATGTAATATGTGACTAAAGAATCATGAAACCAAAAAGAATCATGCAACAATTATTTTGGCAGGTAGTGTTTTCTTTTTCACAGTAACAGTAAGCATTTCTCAAGGCTCAGCTAAATTCCAGGGCTCAACTAAAGCCAACATGCTTACCAGGTACTCAAAGACGAGAGTGAGACAGCGCTCTGTATGAATTATGTCGTGCAGTGTGACGATGTTGGCGTGCTTCAGGTTCTTCAGTAGGGAAACTGTTTAAGAAAAAGACAAAGTTCAGATTATAGTTAAGTATTGGCAACATCATTATGGTAAGCCTTGTAGTGTATGTAGGTGCAGTGTTATCCCAGGGACTGTAACCAATGCTGTGTAATCTGTGCTCAAATCATGGCAGTTAGGTGTAATGTAAAGCAATCTGTTAATGAATAATCAAAATCCGATTTATTTCTGTAATTATTCATGAATAATATTGTTTGCTTCTCAACATTAAGGTAGTTAAAACATGCACAATACTCATCCCTGCTGTTATTCAAATCCTGTACCAGAGACAGTCTATTATGAAGAATTAAAGGAATCTGTGCCTGTACTTTTGTCTTGTGACACTAGGTGGCAACAGTGCTCTGCATTGGGTCATCCTCAGCGTCTCAAACTTGCAAAGAGCCAGTGGTTAAACAGTAGGCTACTCTCCAACTAAAAGTAGTACTCAATCTTTTTTCATAAACCATACAGGGACTTTGCCAATATACCTCGGGAGAAAACGAATGCCACCCTCCACTACCCTACCACTGTGCTGGGTGAATATCACTTGTGAGACTATCAGCAGAAAGAGCGGTGCACATACTGGGGCACTTTGATATTAACATTATCATAATAACATAATAATCAGAATGTGGGTTTCCCCGCAGTCAGCATCCATCCCCTTCTGTCTGTTCTGCTCTGCAATATCTTCTGATTATTTCTTTCTTCCTGAAGTAAAGTGGCCACCTAATCGCCAATTAGGGGTGTGCCACAGAAGGCAACACCTGTTGTAGCCCATTCATTAGCCTTGATTGTGTTATTGCTAGCGAGCAGTTTAGGAAACATTGGCAATACTTTTCAGACTCATTAGCATGTGCGGTGCAGATGCAGGTGCTCATAACAAGACGGGAGGCTCATTAGCATGGCCGTAGTTACATTTGAGGTTACCGAGGTCCGGACCTCGCTCATTTCGTCCAAGATTTTTTTTTTTTTACGCCAAATATGCCCAAATGAATCAAACACACAAANCTCAAAGCCTCTGTGAAACGTGCTTTGCAAATAGTGATTAGTGGTCTATGAGTTCTATTTTGCCTTTGTGTTCTGTTTGTGCAAGTGATTCATTAATAGAGAGATAGCAGCCTACACAGTAACGCACCATCAGGAACGTGGCCATTAAGCCTGCCCACGCTGCGCTTGGGCGCTGAGACGTCTCCTATAAAGCCAAGCGTTTTAAAATAGTGGCCCAATAGGTGGATGTCTTTCACAACTTTGTGAAACCGTTTTAACTGAGTCATTATTTGAAAGAACCAGCCATTGGGTTCTACTTGTAAATCGGAAGGTCTGTATAAGCGCAGAAAAGGACATAAAAGGAAGTCACCAGAGCGTCTTCAGATGTGGATTTTTACCTGCTTATTTGGTCAAGTGACAAGATTAACGTTTCGAGTTGTCACGACTTCTTCAGAGTCAATCACAGTAAAAATGTCCACATCTGAAGATGCTCCGGTGTCCCTCTGTTTGCACTACTAGGCTTATATTTTTTTTCCCATGCAAATGAACTAGGGCGCTTTGTGCGCGCGAGTGGTGCGAGCGACTCGTGGAAGAGAACGCGATTCAGACATCAAACAAGCTTGCTTGAGACACAGGTCGCCAACATGGATGCACAATTTTAAAACAGTAGCATAGGCATATGCATAAGGAGTTATGAGTAGGCTATCGTCTTTGACAACGTTGGCATTTGATAACTAAGTCACTATCTGTCATAAGCCGTCATTTGGTTTTAGATAGGCTAGTGGAAAAAAAGACAGACTGACGCCATCAGCTGCATAAAATAACCAATAAACATTCAAACTTAAGCTCAGCTAAAAGCAGGCTGTCAGATCAAAATAATTTGATTGTAAATTGGAGGGGTTATTATTGCCTGTGTTGATAGACTTTCGTCTTTCGCTTTTGCGTGTACAGAAATACTACTAAAAAATAATAATAATAACAAGCGTGCAGGCGATGCGAGGAAAATAATCTTCAGCTGACAAGACGTTAGTTTTACATATAGGCAGCAGGCTCCACAACAACCACGCCACAGTCCTAACTTGTTGCCTATGTCAACTTCAAGAAATCATTTGGTAAGTGAAAATAGGCTACTGTTTTTTTTGTTTTTGCTGTACTACCGTTAAAATAGTATCCAAATGAAGAAACATATTCGTGTAGCTCGTGGGACTGTCTACCGACTTCAACGGATATTTTGACTCATTTGGCCACTTTGTCATTAGCCTATGCCCATAGCCTACTTTAAGATGGTAGATTAATAATCATATTGACTTTATTGTATTAGTGACATTGTCAGTGTTTCTCAACTTTTTTTTATGCGAGGCACCCCTTGAATTCATTAAAAAAATGAAGGCACCCCAAACTAACAAGCCGTAACAGGGCATCGCATCCGATAGTAGACTAACACATTTGGAGACATCACACAACCTAGGCTAGCCTACGTTTGAAGTTGCAGCTTTCTGCGACCTAATATTGTGCGTAAATGGCAGATGAAAGATTCAAGACTAAGTATTCATTTTTAAATTCAGACAAATATGTATTATAGCCTGACATCATTTATTTATCAGCCACGTTTCCGTGGCACCCCAGGGTGCAGCACCATGGTTGAGAAACACTGGATTAGGCTATGGGTTTAAATTGGAGGGACCTTTAGATATGAATGTGTTTAAAGTTTCATGTTAATTTTGATATACCCATTCCACAGAAAACGAGTCACAGAGAGCAGGGCAAACATGTCCAAGAGATTAAAACAAAACACCATGGATGCATATAAATATATGTATTATACATAAACATGTAGGCCTATAAAAATGTACTTTTTTAACAAATATATTTTTAAAAATTAAAAAATTTCGGCGCGCGCTGCGCCCGCGCATTTTGGACCTCGGTTAACCCAACTTGCTGGCTACGGCCATGCTCATTAGTGTCAACATTGAGTGATTATTCAGCATACTGTATCTAGTTGCTGAAATTAGCATGATTTGTATGTTGCATACCATTGTTTGAAGATGATTTGGTTTTTGCAATGGGCTGTACAGGGCTATTGCCAGAAATGTTGGGTCCTCATGAAAGTATTAAGATCCTGTTATTTTTGTACTAATAAAATCAAAAGTGTACTTAAAAGACCTTGCCATATGATGGATGGTCATCCACGTTTTCCCCCTTCCTTATACTGTTATGCTTAAGAACTTAATTGAACTGCTATACACCACTATACTAAGAGGTTTTAGAAAGAAAAATATCTAATATATATTAAATGTATTGTGTAATTAAGGTATACTGAGGTATACCTACTACAGCGGGTGGATTTGACCTACCACCTTTGCCATATACATCATACTATAGAGCAAGTAGAAAGATAGGCACCCATCTTAAAAACGTTCATTTTTGATGGGGGCGAGCTGATAACACTAACTTGGCTGTAAATCCAGAAGGGTTATCATACAAAAATGTTAACTTCAGACATGTATCTTTCCAAAAAGGATAAGAAACCTTTGCCCCCCTGAGTGGTACCAACATCTCATGTGGCTTGTGGACTACTTCCTCTAGGGTAGTGTTTCTCAACGGGAGCGCTACAGCCCCCCAGGGGGCGTTTAGGAGCCCTAGGAGGGCGTTGAGAAGGCTACAGCTGTTAGTTGCCATTGGGGGTCATTAGTCTGTTTTATTTCTTTTTAATGGGGGCGTTTGCAGTCTTATGAGGTCAAGGGGGTGTTGGGAGGCGTATGGTGAGGTGCAGGGGCGTTTCTTCAAAGAAGGTTGAGAACCACTGCTGTAGGGCGCAAAGTAGCTGGTGAGTAATTTACACCTTCACATTCCCTGGGAGGACATGATGTGCCTCTGCCTCTGATTAGAGTGCATTTTTGGAGGGTTAGACATTTGGAGGGTTAGACATTTACTGCTCCCTGTGGCTCAAAGGTCAGGCTTCCTTGAAAACTTGAAAACATCAAGTGCTCACCCACAGAAGCTGCCGTCTAGTACTGTGGTGCAGACAGCTGAGCTGCCCCTTTTGCTATCACTGCTCTAGGTGGAGGATTGCTCAACACCTAAGAACCTGATACTAATAGAGCCTTGTACATGTCTTTGTCTTCTTCTTCTTCTTCTTCTTCTTCTTCTTCTTCTTCTTCTTCTTCTTCTTCTTCTTCTTCTTCTTCTTCTTCTTCTTCTTCTTCTTCTTCTTCTTCTTCTTCTTCTTCTTCTTCTGTTGGTTTTATTGACAGTTCCTAGACCACGTGTATACCATCGCTATCCAGGCTGTAATGCTGGTCCGCTGCCTGCCATGGTTGTCACAATAAACACCCAATAGGACGCCCAATGGACCTAGTGATGCTACCTTTGTAAAATGACTTCTTTGCTTTATCATTGGAAATGTATTGTCTGCCGAGTGAGCCCTTCTAGTATTGACTCATTGTTAGATTTAGTAGTTAGGATTAATAATTAGTTACGGGCTTTCAAGCACTGCTGGAGGCAAAAAACACGCCGTCAAGTGTCATTGTGTTGTGAAGGTGCCACTTTACCTTCCCGTATGGCTGTGCAAGGCGCTCCCTCGTCGTGCTCCAGACGGATCTCTTTCAGAGCCACAAGGTTCTCTGTGAGTTTACTGCGTCCCTTGAATACTGTAGCGTATGTGCCCTAAATATATGCGATTGAACACACACACACACACGCACACGCACACACACACACACACACACACACACACACACACACACACACACACACACACACACACACACACACACACACACACACACACACACACACACACACACACACGGCATAAACGGTTTTAAAATGCCATCATGTAATGTCGGCTGCTGTCCTTTAGCTTCAGCTTGTTTGCCCAGATAACTCTCCTGTGAGGGATTTCCCCTTGTACGGACTGTCAGACCTCACAATGCACTCTGCCCTTAACTCTTAGTAACAACACAGGATCATGTGTCTCAGTTCTCACCCTACTTTCACTGTAATTTGAGATAATAACTCTTGACCAATGATAATAAAAATGTTCATGTGAAGTAACGCCTTTTAAGTGACCCAAGGACAGGATAAGAAAACAACTAAGGAGCCTGATGTTATTGGCTATACCAAGCTGAACCAGTATTATGATATATTGTCAGTGTAGGCTATGTAATAAACGTTTATTGTGCCTACACAACAAAGAATGTGGATCGTGGCAGGGAACAAACTTACCTCGCCCAGTTTTCCCAATTTTACGTAGGTCTCAAGCTTTCCAAAACCAATGTCCGACTGCAAGAATGGTGCAAGAAAAATACAGTATGTAATTGTTTCAGTAACTTGTTCAATAATATAAAAAATAGAATATGAAACGCAATATGACCTCACAGATATCCTCTCATGCATACTATGTATACCTGTTTTTCACAAGTGATGTTAGCCTACATAACCACACCACATGAGATGAGTTAATCATGCAGATATTTACAAAATCTGCACATCAAGTACCGTATATGTAAGATAAAGACAGTGCATAAACACTGACTGCTTTATTGTCTCTACACTTCCGGTACTGACACTGTGTTGACCCATGAGGCCCGTCGAGACTTGCTTTCCTTGTGTTATTTTCCACATCACATCAGATACTGTAATAACCACATACTGTATATAACCACATCACATCATGTAAGGTAAGATGATCTGTGCCCCTACACGTCCGGCAAAGGTTTAGGTTTCTTTATTTATCTTCACCAGAAAAATATGTGCCTGGGAGACAGGGAAGGTTGCAGCTGTACACAGCAAAACCAACAGATCGTGTGAAGACAGTACAGACAGTACAGACAAAATGACTCATGGTCACATTCATTACCAATACCAACATGAGATCATATTAAAAATATACAAGTGTGGGCATGTACACAGCCGCACCCTTGACCATCCAAACCATCATCTGCACCAGGCAGAATTCATGTTAACATTCACATCATTGCACACACTGTACAGTGTACATAATACAGTATACTGACCAGCGAGGCCCGTCTGGACATGCGGCTGAGTGGTTTGCAGGGCTCTGGGCTCTCCGCTTGTTGCTGTAGCTTCCTCAGGAACTCCGGCGGCAGGCGGATGTCCATAGGCAGAGACATCCGCTTCGTCATGTCCTGTCGAGTCAGGGGTGGAAACATTAATAATAATGTCTTAAAGGCCCTGATGAAGGCCAACTTCACCCTGCCACCTTAAATATCCCCCGTCCCCCAAACTACATCTCACTGAAAAGAACTTCTACTTCCTACACGCATTATTGTAATCCCCTTTACACATTGGGGTAGCCTAGTGTACAGCACATGTGTTGGATAACACACATGAGTATCCTGCAGCAAGCGTATCACCAGCCTAAAGAGGGTCAAGTTCAAATAGCTTAATTGCAGAAAGCCTCAGGACTGTTTGGTGTTTCTATGAAACATGACAGCATTGTTCTAATGTCATGCACAATCATGAATCAATTCAAGATTCATGAATTCATGATGAATTGAACATTCATGATTCAAACACGCTAACAAGAATTCTTGATTTTTATTTCCCCACCACCTGGCCCTTCCCCTCAATTCAGATGATTTGCATCCACCGTTATTAATGTTTGTATTACAGTAAGCTTAACTGTTTAATAGAGAAAAAAACAAACCATGAGCCTCAAAAATGTTAACAGTCAAAAAGGAGTAAATGCATCAACACTTGTAGACGTGACTAAAGAGACAAATCCCCGATGTCTGCGTTTGAGGTACACTGAAAGCCTGCCATCCTCCCTGCCACCCTGACACTAAAAATAAGGACACTCCTTGTGCCATTGACCTGAAAAGCCTGTCCTCCCCATGTCTCCTGTTCCCCACTGCGACAGGAGACACAGGAAGAGGAAAGGAGAGGTTGAGGTGTGCGTGCGTGCGTGCGTGCGTGCGTGCGTGCGTGCGTGCGTGCGTGCGTGCGTGCGTGCGTGCGTGCGTGCGTGCGTGCGTGCGTACGTGCGTGCGTGCGTGCGTGCGTGCGTGCGTGCGTGTCTGGTGATGGATGGGGGTGGTGGTGGTGGTGGGGGGTGTAGCCTCAAAATAAAACATTGTTTTTCGCCCTTCACACCTGATCAGAGTCGGCCGAACAGCTGGTAATAGTAGGGAGGGCGGATAAGTGAGTAAAAAATGAGAAAGATGACTCTCACTTCTCAGTGTGTAGGCAGGCAGATTAATTGAAGTTGCAACAGCTGTGTCTCAGAGGAAGGCGTTGGCAATGTGAGGAATTAAATGGGCATGAGAGGAAAGAGGGCTCCCCCCACCTTTCAGAGCAAAGGTTTTAGCAGTTCATATAGCAAACTGGATATAGATGCAGCCATGTAGCCAGTATGACATACATCTCTGTGACATGAGCTGCCACATGCTGTATAGCATTCTCTCTCTCTCTCTCTCTCTCTCCAGTGCCCGTCTGTGTATTGTTCTTATACGCTTGAGCTTCCCTGAATTTGTGATGATGAAAAATTACACATTTCTGTGTCCAAGCATCCGTACCCAGTCTACCGCAATTCACCTAAGGTACTCCAACATGTACAGAATTGAAAATACTATACAATTAAACAGACAAGAACGTTGTCCATTCTCCATGCTTCTGAAAGGGACAATCCTGTGCAACAAAGGGCATGATGGTGCATGTAAACATTAAAAATGAAAGCTTGTTCAGAGATTCTGTTGGCATAGAAACGTTAGTCCACACACCTGTGAAATAATAAACACCAAAAAGAAGACACCTGTGCTGCAAATTTGATGATGATTATGAGCTTTCATTTTTAATGTTTCCTCTTATAAAAGATTGGCTTGTTTTCTATTGTAGTGTGTGCACAGCTCCATCAGTCTGAGGGGAATTATGTCTTTAGGAAGATGTTGCTTCTACTAGATCTGCTGAAGAGTTCAGTAAGAACTATATCAGTGAAGTGTAATATGCCCTCATGTCAGGATGATACTCTCACCCAGTACTGAAAGACCATTGCGTTTTTTTCCTGTTGACTGTGTGTGGGTGAGTGACTATGGGGTATTTAGCAATGTAGCTTTATGCACATCCCACCTCGCTGAGGCCAGGTGCAGGACAAAAAACAAATCAATGAGAGAGCCTGAAGACAAAACATTGTATGTTTTGAATACATTTAATCGGTTGGCGTGTCAGTGTGTGGACCTTGACTGCCATCATATCAGGCTCTCTCATCGATACACTACCTTTCCTGAACTAGATGGGTTGAAGCATATATTTTGAATTAACTTTATCGGTTGTAGTTTCAATTGCCTATGCAGACCTCTCTCTCTCTCTCTCTCTCTCTCTCTCTCTCTCTCTCTCTCTCTCTCTCTCTCTCGTGTGGGTGACTACTGACCTCCATGGAGAAGCGTCGGAGTTGGTGTTTGCTACGGTAGTACTGGTGGGTGGGAGAGTGACCTTCGTCCTCCGCTGCCTCTTGCCCAGGCTCCGGCTCCGGATGCAGTGACGGCAGACCCAGGCTGTTGGGCGCCAGATCTGAGGGTCAAAACAAAACCAACAACAACCCAACTTCAATTTTCATTCACAACTTCTGAGTAATGAGAAAAAGTGATATGAAGAGAACAGGACAGCACTCCGAGTTGTGTATTTTTATTGGCCGTCAGACGTATCGGTCTTTTAACCTTCTTCAGTGTCTGGCAAAACGACACTGAAGAAGGTTAAGACCGAAATGTCTGACGGGCAATAACGTACACAACTTAGAGTGCTGTCCTGTTCTTTTTATATTTTACAATTCTTAAGGAATGAGCACCCAGTTGCTTTTGACTTTGGTTGAGTTAAGCGTGTTATACAACTTAGTTTAATGACAAAAATACTCCTCCATGACTGAGGTACCCTGAGCATACAGTAATACCGTCCCGCCGCACTGCTCCCTCAACCGTATCTCACTCATTTCGTGAAGTATTCACGAAAAAAATAGATGAATTTTCGTGGTGCATTCACGTTATTGCCCGCCTTTCGTAAAGTCTTCACGAAAATAATAGATTAATTTTCACGCTGCCTATTCACTTGAATTGCCCGACTGTTGCCTAGCGACCTACTAGTTTGATGCCCTTTCGGTAGCCTACCATCACATGGTAATCAAACATTTCAAACAAGCAATTTAGGGTTAGGTTTAGGGTCAAGGTTAGGGTTAAGGTTAGGGTTAGGGTTAGGGTTAGGGTTAGGTTTAGGGTTAAGTAGGGTTAAGGTTAGGGTTAGGTTTAGGTTTAGGTTTAGGGGACATAAGGCGTAAGTACCGAAAGGGTGTCGAATTAGTGAGTCCCGAGTGTATCAGCAGTGTTCTGTCAGCACCCCCTCCCCGCCCCTGCAGACGTTTGGATAACCATAGCAGCAGCGGGGCAATTCAAGTGAATAGGCAGCGTGAAAATTAATCTATTATTTTCGTGAAGACTTTACGAAAGGCGGGCAATAACGTGAATGCACCACGAAAATGACTCTATTATTTTCGTGAAGACTTTACGAAAGGCGTGAGATAGGGCTCGCTCCCTTGAGGCGCCATTGGGGGCTGCCTCCTTGCACGGATGAGGCATAAATGCAATATCGTTGTGTGCAGTGTGCAGTGAACACTTGTGTGCTGTGGAGTGCTGTGTCACAATGACAATGGGAGTTGGAGTTTCCCAGGTGGGCTTTCGGTTTTCGCTTTCACAAAAAGTGTAATCTGTCTGAGGGTCAAAATAACAACAGCCAAACTTCCAAGTTTCACAGCGAAAAAGAGCAATCTAACTCAACAAGGAGATCTGATTATAATGTTAAGCTGTTCTCTTCCCAGACTGCATGCCCTGATTTCCTTTCTTTTCTGCCAGAAATCTTGGGCATACTGTTTTGTTGGAATGAACAAAAATGAGATGCCACATAATTGGTTTTGCACGCGGCAGCATTGGAGGAGTTTTAGTGATATCTGGGGAGAGCTATCATAACCATATTGAGGGTGTCGTGCACAGAATGGAACTGATCTTGATGGTAATATCTAAACTCAGCACCACACGATAAACAATATTATCAATTCTGCCAACACCTCGCGGCTTAGCATTCTGAGATCTCCATTTTCTTTTTGCAGCACTCCCCCGCCTACAGATAAGACTTCCAGATTCTTGCACTATTATGGCAGGATGTCCAGTCATCACATTGCATTACTTCCTCAGGGAAATGAAATATTTTGATTCTGCAACTTCCTAAAAAACGTTATCTAAACTTCAGCCAAAACTTTTTTTTCATCTAAAACTTACGTTATTATTCTTGGCGTGGCATCCGTCTGTCTCTCTTCCGTCTGTCCAGTTTAATGAGGAGACGGTTTCATTAGTGCTGACATATGTCTGTATAATTAGCGAATAAAACCTCATCTGCCAGCTGATTGATCCGGTGACACTATGGGCAGTGGGGCTGACCCAGCCATATGTCCACAGACAGTTGCCTTCACTAGACTGGGCCCAGGAAGCAATTAACACAGCACATATCAATTACCACGCCATTACCAACACTGCACTTTCACTGTCATTTGTATGAATGTGTGTCAATGCTCTGGCCCTTTGCCGTATTGCCGTAGTGCCACATACACACACACACACAACGGCTATCAAGAACAAATCTAATTACATTTCCATTACTTTGCAGCTGACATTGCCTTCCCCGAGGCAATTACAGATGGCAGCAGGATGACACTGCTGTCTGTCAACCTGCCGACACGCTTTCCTCACCCACTCACTCCCACCACTAATGTGACCCCCCACCCCCCCAAAGTTTCCACTTTGCTTCCTGTTTTGCAAAGAGGCTAGCTAGATACGTTTCAAAATGGCTGTTCCAATCTGTCACTTGGAATTTTGTCTGGTGTGTCTGTCAGACCTCAGCTCAGGAGACACAGATCAACTCATCTCTCTCTTGTGTCATGTGTGTGTGTGTGTGTGTGTGTGTGGAGAGAGAGAGAGAGAGAGAGAGAGAGAGAGAGAGAGAGAGAGAGAGAGAGAGAGAGAGAGAGAGAGAGAGAGAGAGAGAGAGAGAGAGAGAGAGAGAGAGAGAGAGAGAGAGATCCCCATGGTGGAGAGGTATAATTAAGATCAAACTCATTATGGGTCCTGCAGCTGTCCGTTGAGGTGTTTGTGTCACATCAAGCCTCAACACATCGCCCATTAAAATATCCGTCCTTCTCTTCCATCGCTTTCTCCCTCTCTCCAATTCGTCTGTGATCTGTCAGGCAGACAGAGATTGCTATCAAAAGGCACTGATTGCGATGCAAACATTACCATCAATTGGTTTGATTAGACTTTGGCTACATTGCCCGTACAACGCTTGAAGTGAAATGAAACACGGTGACACGAGAGGCTGATATGGAGCCTGAGGAGAGATAAGAATCCAGTTCTTCCCTTTCCTTCTCTCCACTCCTCAACAGCCACTTTGTGGCTGGCTGCACATGTCTTCATGGACGTCTTGACGTCCTCCATAGAGAGCCAACAAGCTCTGTTGCATTGCATGTGAAGTGAAAGTGAAAGCCCAACTAGGAAACTCAAACTCCCATTGTTATTGTGACATAGCACTCTACAGCACACAAGTGCACACTGTGTGCACATACTGTGCACACATTTATGCCTCACCCGTGCAAGGGGGCAGCCCCCAATAGCGCCTGAAAGGGAGCAGTGCGGCGGGATGGTTGCATGCTCAGGGTACCTTAGTCATGGAGAAGGATGGGGGAGAGCACTGGTTAATTACTCCCCCCACCAACCTGGCAGGTCGGGAGTCGAACCGGCAACCTTTGGGCTGCAAGTCTGACGCTCTAACCCTGGGGTGGGTATGCCTCATAGGACCCATACTACCAAGTGCAGCATCTGTGGTCCTTTGTGCTCTGCTGCCCCCAACTAGTCACTCCCCACCTCACCTCAGGTGTGCCCCCCCCCCTTTCCTCCTCCCACCATTCTCTTTCTACTCTGTTTCCTCCATGCTCCACCACCACGACCACCAGACAGACCCCAACCAGTCATGCACTCCCAGCCCATCCTCCCCTCCATCCTTCAGCTCCTGATCAAAGCCAGATCCTATTCATGTCATGGCCAGGTGCCGATGCTGGACGGTGCGCTGAGCTTCTACAATACTGTGTGTCAGCTAAGAGGAGAAACAGAGAGGCATACAATGCACTGTAATGAATTAACTCTGAGCCAAATGTTCCTGCACCTATTGAAGTAGAAGATAGTACGTGCATTGCACAAATGCAGATGTTCATTTACATTGGGGGAGAAAGGAGAATACTAAAGGCAGAATGTGGAGGCCGAGTGTGCATAATAAGTGTGGCTTTTTGATAGAGACATCAGCGACAGTGATAACAAAACAAAACAAAAGCTTCTCTTGCGAGAAGGTGAAGGGAAGAAGAGAATAGTCATTACAGTATTTGTAAACTGAATAATGCATTCTGAGTGTGTGTGCACCGTGGATAAACCATCCCTCGGTTTCCCCAAGAAAAGGCAGAACACAACCATTTCCACACCAGACACTTTTATCCCCCTCACCCCACCCCTTTTTCATGCTCTGCATGGGGACAAAAGATCACCCACTCGCCTTTATGTCAAAGGCAATATTCAAAGCACAGAGGGGACCTGGCGCCCTGATCAAAAGCTTCCTTGCCACCTCACTCCGTGCTTAATTAGGCTAATTCCAAACCCACCTCCACACGCTATTGAGAAATGTGGAGGGAAATAATGAGCCATTCAAGAACGCAATTAACCGCCGGCGAACAGCTCCCAAAATCCTCAGAATACTAAAATCAGTGGCTGATTTCATTTTAGATGATTGAAGGAAATATGTTTTCAAACTCGGAAGCCATAGACATAGACACATCCACATAGGAACAACAAGGTGTATTAAATGTAGGCTACAGTTTGTGTACAGTCTATAGTGTAGCATATTTTGGAGTGTATTATAGACTACTTACCACATACAGTAATCTATAAGCTTTGTTAAATGGGCCAATGACATTTTGACGTCAGGTGGTAAAACCACAACTAATGCCCTTAAATTAATTAGTAATTGGTAATTAATGTACAGCAATGAATATCCTTCTTAGATAATCCACTAAAAACACAAAGCTAATTTAATTCATACAATAGTGCCATTATCCATTAGCTATTAGCTAACACCCCGACATGTGCTTCTCCTAAAACGTCCTTCACCCAAATGACAATATACAGTAGACTGTTTAAGTCTTGCTGTAAGGTCTTTGGTGATAAAGCTTCATGTGTTCAGGACCCAGCCTTGGTTCAGTTGCCTGTTGCAATTTAATTACTGGTTGCTATGGGGACCAACAAGATGAACAAAGGCAATGTCAGAATGTGGGAGGGGTGGGAGAATGGCCACAGCTTGGTTAGGCACTAATGCAGTTGCCTTCACACACCTCCATTTACTGCCTGTGTTGCCCCTGTGTCTCCCTCACACTTTGAATCTAAGTCACTCACAAACACAAGATTCTCAAATCTCTCTCTCTCTCTCTCTCTCTCTCTCTCTCTCTCTCTCTCTCTCTCTCATTCGCATACCCGCTGTTTAATTTATTCATCTACTCATCCATCCACTCACCCACACAAAAGATCAGAGTGATTGTGCAGTATTGAAACTTGTCTAGTCTACAGTAACTCAGAGAGAAACAGGCAGGCAATATCCACCCACACATTCATAAAAGATGAAGCGACAGAGGTTGAGAGAGTGGTAAATTCACCTTGTATGCTTCAACCTGACATACGTATAAGGCTTTCAGGTGTGGAAATGATCCCACATGTGACTGGATAGAAAGAGTGCGAGTGTGTATGCACTATGTGTTTCGTGCGTTCGTGAGTGCGTGCGTGTGTGTGTGCGTGCGTGCGTGCGTGCGTGCTGTCCTCCCTTCATTCACACTTACAAAGAACAAAAGTCTGCATCGTGAATAACACAGCAGCGCAGCAAGACGACTTTCATCTTACACACAGTAATTGGGGTCAGTAAAGGCAAACCATGCACATTGCACTCCCATCTCTCCCTCCTCTTCTCCTCACGCTTTCTTCCTACAGTACACTCACCCTTACCCTCCTGTCTCAGTCCTTTCTTTTTGTCCACCTCTTCATATGATGTAAAATTCATAGATGTAAAAGCATAGACAGTGCCTCACATAACGGTATGTACTCATTTTTAGCTGCTATGGCTCTCCCTTTCACATACCACACACATACATACATTACTGGACACACATGCGTACACACACACACACACACACACACACACACACACACACACACACACACACACACACACACACACACACACACACACACACACACACACACACACACAATGCACAGACTCTGACAGGCGCACACACAATGCACAGACACAGACAGACGCACACGCGGTTCAAATATAGGCTCTTCGACTTCGACTGGCTCACCACCACCCACAGCTGTAAAGCAGGAAAAGACAATCCAGTAAATAGGCCACAAGGGATCGATGATGTGGGTCCCCTGAGAGCGCCATCAGCTCTAAAAGTTTGTATGTAGAGAGAGAGAGAGAGAGAGAGAGAGAGAGAGAGAGAGAGAGAGAGACAGACAGAGAGAGGGAGAGAGGGAGAGAGAGAGAGAGAGAGAGAGAGAGAGAGAGAGAGAGAGAGAGAGAGATTTTGTGTGTATGTACAGTACATGTAACATCTATGTATGCACAGTATGTAACTATGTAACATGACTACACTTGTTCAATACAAACTAATGGGCATGGCCAGAATCAAGTTTATTTTTCTATTTGCATGGAGGTGGGCACGTTTCATCAGTAATAGACTCAAACGTATGACAAGAACCTGCTGTCTAGTCAGCTGACGGTTTTATCCACTTGCTTGGATTTTGTGCCCTTGATGTCACTGTTTAGGAGAACATACTGCACTGATTCTTGAAAGTTTGGCAAAAACATGTCCCTGCAGTAAAATATTAATTCTGTTGAAAATCAACTAAATTTTCACAAACAAAATGAACCGTAATGGCCAAGGGGTCTGTCACACGAATACATTTTTGTTTGAAATATTTAAGTGTAATTTTATTACTTTTCATGGCCATAAACCTGTCCACACCCTGTAAAAACGCCTGTCCCAAGGACTGGCATCATCATTTCAATTGACTTAAAATACAAAAATCACTAACAGAATTGAACAATATCACCATGATGTGGAAGACCATATTAAAGTGGTTCTACAGATGTGCACATAGTGGATGTAAAACAATATTTACTATTATTTACTGATTGCTCAAAATGTGTCCAGCATATTGGTCACCACCGTCAGATTTTTTCTAAAAGACAATAAAATCAGGTATGCACAAGGTAATTTTCATTACTGAGGACCCCTTTTCAAACCTTTAGCTCTACTGCCTACTTCACCATCACTGAAGCTCCTGTAAGTTTATTATTTTTTCCTCAATTTGTTAATTTGTTTGGACACTGGTACTGTCCCAACCATAAACTGTCAACACCGTCGGGGGTTTTAATAGTATTGTATTACATTAATGTTAATAAATATATATTTTTTCAGAAAAGGTATGAAGCACCCAAGAAACAGAGCGAAAATGAAATGGCTAATGTGAACAAACAATGCATAATATTTAAAAGAGTGCTTTTTTGTCTCACACCGTCAGATGTCACCACCGTCAGATTTTGTTCTGCTCATCATGTTGTTCCATATTATACTAAATTGTGCTGGTTAATGAAACATTACTAGGCATTTTAGTAATAATTGTGATCCAAAATGATACTCTAGCCACCACTGAGGTGCATTTGGAGGTTTTTTTGTCAGAAAACCTGACGGTGGTGACATCTGATGGAGTTCACCAAAAAACACATGTTTTACGTGTTTTTGACATGTTTTAAGAATATGCATACAATAAGTATCTACAGTTATGTTGAATTGTTAAAGTAATTCACTTTACGTGTGTTTTTACTTCTAATTCTGTCTGCCGCTGTTGACAAAACAAGAAAGAGCCCATTTTATGAAAAATGTTAAACATGGGGAGCTTGGCCAATGCATTCACTGCACAGCCAAGACCTACATCTATGATAATACACCTCTATATTTTGGATTTGAACAACTTAAAAGCTGTTTTTACCACATTTTCAACAACCAGTGGCTTACTTCCTAGATAATTTAACTAATGAAGTAAAAACACATGCTCATACTGTGCACACACAAAAATAAAGTGTTTATGCAAGATGCCATTGACTTGAGAGGGCTATTTATTTTGCTAAATGCAGGTACTAATTAGGCCACTTTCACCACTCTCAGATTACTGTCACCACTGTCAGTTCTTAAGTCAGCACCGTAAGAAGGAGTTTTTGACATTTTAAAGGAATGTGCTTACAACATTTTCCTTAGGAGTTGTTGAAATATCAAAGTAATAGCCAATTTAAGCCTACACGAATATTTGTGAAATTACAAAAAAATGTTTGTTGTATTTAGGCGTTAAGTAAGCATCGTATGACGGTACATATTTTAAAATTAGAACACATGAAACAGTATTAAAATAGAACAAAAGTGAATTTTCAACATTTAAAGGCATATGTGTGAACCAAAAAATACACATAATCACTTAAAAACTCCAGATACATATGCAACCAAATCAATACAATTTTAATAACTTTTAATTGTGTCTGACGGTGTTGACAAAAAACAAGGTATGATCGGAGAAAAGCCTGATTTCTGAAAAAAATACATAATGGGGAGATTGGCCTTGTGCATTTCTGAAAAGCCAAGACCTTAGTCTACGAGGATATACCATATCATTTTGTAATTCACTTTGTTTTTTTCTGTCAACATTACAACCTGTTTTAGCCACTTTCTCAAGAATCAGTGACAACTTAATTTACAAAGCATATAAAACAATTCTGATATACACACACGATAAGATATGTTCTCCTAGAAAGTAGGTAGTTCGGTGTACAGAAACCATGGAAACCTTTTCAACATCCAGCCGAGAAATATATTACTTTGTAGGTTCTAACCATGCACTGCACTACTCCAATGGGATCTCCAATGTTACAACAGTCCTAGCCACTTAACATTTTGGTATTCCTGTCTGCCCACGGAGCCAAATGTTTGACAACAGCGGGAAAACCATGTATAAGATCTAGTATAAGTGATGGGACCTTGAGGGTAAACATTTGAATGATGCTGTCTGGATTTAGAGCCTTCAGCAAATGATGACAAGTACAATCAAGAACATGTCTAAACATCCACATCACCATCTCTGTCTGACCATGTGTGCATGCATGTGTGTATGTGTGTGTGTGAGAGAGAGTGTCTGCGTTTAGCAGGATTGTCTGTGTATTTGAGTGATTGTACAAAGTATAGGCTACTGTACATTCCTATATGGCTATGATAGCATCTCCGCAGACAAGTAGGCCTATAGTGCAGCTGGTAATCAACCTGCCCCTGAACAATAATGTCTGTGAACAGCTGAAGGGTGTCTGATGTGCACGCGGTCTGATCCCCAGCGTGTGCTATACTTTGACACTTCATCTTACCCCGCTGCTCCGGGCTTATGGAACTCTTTATAGCCTCACCACCTCTGATCTTCCCCCCCCCGCACCAGCTACACTTGCATTTCATACACCTGCAGACGCTGTCAATATGTGTGATATATTTAGCCTCAGCAATCTACAGAGAGAAAGAAAGAAAGAAAGAAAGAAAGAAAGAAAGAAAGAAAGAAAGAAAGAAAGAAAGAAAGAAAGAAAGAAAGAAAGAAAGAAAGAAAGAAAGAAAGAAAGAAAAAGATTCCCTGAGCCTCATAACAAATCCTTTATTAGATGGTCCAATCCTGCAAAGTACTCTGAACTCTGTTACTGATTTTTGAAGCATATAGTTAAACATTTGAAGGCACTGATGAGAGCTGTGGAGTCTGCTGGCTAAATATAAAGCCTTAGTTTCTTCAGTAAGAGACAAGCGCTCTCTCTAGGTAGGAACAGTGTGACCACGTCATGTCAATCTTTCATGGTATAGTGCGCCAAGTTGATGTTGCCTATGGTGCACTCTGCAGTCTTGCTTGATGTGCATGTACAATTTTGTTGTACAAGTTGTTCAATTTTTTTCTAGGTATTTGTTAATTTCATGTAGTTTTTTAGGATTATTCATAGACAGTACAAAAGTATTGAGAAGTAGTAGTAGTAGTACCCTGATCCTTCATTTATTTGCTTTTGTCATAACGTTTCACTGTGGGCAGGACCACATAATCAGCATGACTATTTAATGTAGTTGTTAGCATTCAAACAATACATCTTAAGCCAATTATTTGAACCTTCAGGGTTGTTCGTTTGTTTTTATGCCTAATTATTGAGACAAATTTGTCAGGCATATGTGCTATTATTTTTCACACTCGGTAGCTCTCCCACACACAGCAGGGCTTAGGAATGATAGGGCAGCAACATCACAGAGATTTAAAATGATTCCTTTTATAGGCTGTCCACATAGTTTTTAAACACTCCTGTGCGCCTCTGGTGAAATATATTGCAGAATGCAATTGCCTGCCACATCATGAGCCTTTTCTTACGGTTTCCTTGACATGAAAGATGACAAAGATCAGCCCTGATTAACATAAAATGTTCATCTCACACCACTTTGATTCGCCTGGTCATGTCTTTTCATCTTTTCAAGTAGTTCCAAACTCTTACAGCTGCTACTAATTATACATTTTGGATCAGCAATTTTAATTAACACTTTTGGACAGATCTTGTCAATACCACAACTTTGGTGTTCTAAACATTCTGGGTTCAGCCTGCCAGCTAGTAGACTAGTCTTAATTTACTGTTGGAGTACCAATAGTTGATTTGGATAATCTAATTAAGCCTACTCATTATTTTTACTTTATTTTTACTGGAGTCTTTAAATCCTAGTTAGTTATTCAGTGTCTCCAAAGTCATACTGTTCAGGTAGCAGATATTCAGCCAAATGTGCGTGTGCCTTCTGTACATTTAGCTCTTGGCAACCAGCGCATGCTATTTTTACCAATCAGCACAACCGTTTCATTGCATGGCATTTTGAGTGAGTATGCTGATTAGAATGCTTTGCATAGTTGAATATTGGCATTCAGCTCTGTAGACAACCCCACATTTTTGCCTGTCAAGAGCTGGAACCTAATTTGGGGTTTGGGGAGAGGGGGAATGAGTTGTGTTTGTGGGGTGATTCCATAAAACCTTCAGGTGCTCATCGGTATCCAAAGTTGCAAACTTGGAGTAGAGAGAGAGGGTCTGAGGCATTCTGAAGTTCGTATTAAATGTCAGCCCTGAATGTATTGACTATCAATGGTGTCCATGTACTAAGAAAGGACTTTTAATACGGATTTAAGAGTGCCTCGGACCTCCTCTTTCTACTTGAAGTTTGCAACTTTAGATACCGATGAGCACCTGAAGGTTTTATGGAATCACCCCACAAGACGCAACTCATTCCCCCTCTCCCCAAACCCCAATTAGGTTCCAGCTCTTGACAGGCAAAATACGAGATCTGTTCCATTAAACTGGACAACAGAACTACATAACAAAACAGATGCACAATTGGAAATGGCAAACGTCACATGGCCAGGAATTTTTTAATGCCAATTTTTTTTCCCTACCCGCTACTGTGTTACTGCCGTGCTGAATGATGGAAATAATGGAACTTCTACCTGCCAGTCCCTCTGCAGTGCCACCCCTGTTCCACACTCCACCCACCCAATTCCAGTCTCACTGCCACCCCTGTTCCCCTCTCCAAACACCACCCCATCCATCCCACCTCTCCACTACTCATCCCAATCCCATCCCACACACACACACACACACACACACACACACTCTCTCTCACACACACTCACACATTCACACACTCCAGTCTGCTGCCTGCTCTGTTCTGACCTTCCCCTCTCCTCCAGCTGTCCACATCTCTGCCTCCCTGGCATAAAACAGTCCCGGCGCCAGCAGGATAAACCAATCAGGGCCACAGTGCTGAATGCAGTGTGTGTGTGTGTGTGTGTGTGTGTGTGTGTGTGTGTGTGTGTGTGTGTGTGTGTGTGTGTGTGTGTGTGTGTGTGTGTGTGTGTGTGGGAGTGGGGGGGCGGGTGGTGTTGGGGGTTAAACAGGGAGTGGGGCGCTGTACACACTGATTTGATGGAGGGGAGGATGGGACAACCCAAGAGGGGCAGGGGGATGAGGGGAAGGGGGAAGGTGCAAGCTGCAGCCTCAAATGGAAAGAAACAGCTGTGAAGCCCCTGAGCGTGCAGCCAGCCACTGTTCTATTCTCATCTTTGTACATAGACAGACAGACAGAGAGAGAGAAAGATGGATGCAGTGATGAACAGATGAATGAAACAATTGTCACACAGTACATTTTGCTGGGTTGATTCTTGTGGACCAAACACTTGTGGACAAAATGCAATAGTGTTGAATTACAATCTGTACACAGTACATGGTGAATTAACACACATCCAGCACTAACAGTTGAATTCAACACCCTTATATTTGGTCCTACTATCTTAGGTGTTGATTAACACTATAAAAATGTACTGCAAGTCTCCATGTTCTAACCTTAGAGACAGAGACAGGCAGAGGCTCTCTGGAGATGTCCCCTAACTCTTCACCTCAATATGGCTTCTCAGGGGGGGAGTGGCCAGACAGACTTAAACACACACATAATTCTTTCTCCATTTGAGAGTGCAATAGGATTATGATTGAAGAAGGTGGGATCATTTTGGGAGAGATTGTGGAATATGAAGTTCAGGGAAAAAATGGGAGCTGAATTTGGAGGATGTTCAGTGACTAATGGCAGATTAGTTCCAAAATCCAAAATATATGTGTATCTGAGATGATTTTACCTATTGCTTAAAAAACTATTCTTTAAAGGAACCTTTTGAAAGATCCATCCTTTTTGCAGTTTTTCCAAGTATTAAACATGAATGTGCATACCTCTCCTATACTATAGGAATATACTTGGGTCATTTCACGTGAAATCAGACACTTTGGGACCCGACCGACACAGATTTCAATCATACTTGCTGTGCCTGTTTAGTAGCAAATTAGCACCCCAGAACTGCATTTGTGTGAATCTGACACCAATATTAAGGGAGAAACAGACTAGCGAATGTTTACATATGAGGGTAGGACACTATGCATTCAGCCTTGATTATATCAGTCAGTGTAAGACACAAAAAGATGTCCGTGGTGTTATTTGAAAGCTCTTTTCTGGCTCTGCAAATGACACAAACAGCATGGAATACAACAACCCTCAGAATATGAATTATCATAAATTTAAATGTTTAAAATTGAATATCAAAAATATGGCATCATTCAAATCATCTAGTAATAATATGGTAATACCATAGTAATACCACATGACGGCATGTCTATCGGAATAGGCCTATGTGATGGATGGAGATGGTCCATGAGGATGCAGGGAGTTCAGTTTCACCTCTCCAGTGCTCGGCATACATTCCTCAACACATGCTAGCCACTAGTTGCCATCATATACAGCTACAACATACCCTTTGATGCTTGAACATTTAGAAAATTCCTTTACTGGGCTTATTCTTTCAACCCTGCCTTCTCTGAATGCTTAAAATGGTCTAGCTTCCACTGTGTCCATTGGCAATGGCAGAAGCTGTGTAGTTTTTGAGTACCTGGAATAGGGACCGACGAGGGTGCAGGGCCCACCGGGAAAATGCCCGTTATGCCAGATGGCCAGTCCAGCCCTGTCCCTGACACTACTCTATTACTACTTCATTACACCTCATTTAAACCTTTATGTCCCATTATCTCTGAAATGAATAAAGAACCAAACACCCCATTTCAGGTTTTGGACCTTACAGGCTATGTTTAGACAAGAAACCAGCCATTTTAAAATATAAGTTTTTTTTTATATTCAATTTTTAATTTTTCAATGTATCATAATTCATATTCTGAAGGTTGTTGTATACCATGCTGTGTGTGTGATTTGTAAAGCCAGAAAAGAGCTTTCAAACAACACCTCAGACATCCTTTTGTGACTTACACTGACTGATATAATCAAGGCTGAATGCATAGTGTCCTACCCTCATATGTAAGCCTTTGCTAGTCTGTTTCTCCCTTAATATTGGTGTCAGATTCACACAAATACAGTTCTGGGGTGCTACCTTGCTCCTTAACAGGCACAGCAAATATGATTGAAATCTGTGTCGGTCGAGTCCCAAAGTATCTGATTTCACGTGAAATGACCCACTTGCTCTATTCCTATGATTTCTGGGAGTGCTGCTATTTCTATGATGTTACACAGTGTCAAAATAGCCAAGGAAATCATGTGCTGCGTTGTCCAGCGAAAGCCAAGCTTGTGCCAAACCTATCCAAGCAGCCATGCTAAGCGTGTGTGTGTGTGTGTGTGTGTGTGTGTGTGTGTGTGTGTGTGTGTGTGTGTGTGTGTGTGTGTGTGTGTGTGTGTGTGTGTGTGTGTGTGTGTGTGTGTGTGTGTGTGTGTGTGTACACTGCAAAGTTGACATGCTGGTTGCTGGGATGGATGGACCTTACCTTCACTGTGTCGGATGTTGAGCTGGTTGATCTGCTCTGTGAACTCATTCTCCTCGATGGTCTCTGTTCTGGGCACAGACAGGGAAAAGCGCCGCTTGAAGTTCTTCATTTTGTTCATGTCGCTGCAGATTCTGTGAGGGCGATAAAATGCACAGAGAGCAAGGAGAAAGAAAAATAAGTCAAGATGGAAAAAGTTTTCTTTTTTCCATGTTTGTCTCTGATCTTAGTTACTCTCCGCAACTTCCGCTGACGTACTTTTTTGCCCATCCTCACCATGGATGTTTTGTTAAAAAGTTAATGGTCTTGGTAGGGTTGCTGAACATTAACTCAAAGTGTTTCCTGCTTGCTTCTTCCTATATAACACTACTGTACAGTTGGCAGAACCAAGCACACATCATTCTCATTCTCATTCTCATCATTACAGCAGCTTCACTGCCTATGTTGCCCACATGGTTAACAAGGGCTATGGAAGTTATTAGAAACAGTTTCTAGAAGAACAGCCATCAAGATGTCAAAAGTGTTTTCCCCGCTGTGCTGTGGTGGCATCGTGACATGGCTGACAAATCTGAGTCCAGAGTCCCTTTTGTTTCTTACTGTACTGTATCTTGTAATACTAAACTCCTTTGCCTCATCAATTAAATGCTTTTAGTGTTGTGTAATTTTACATCATCTTTAAACAGTAGGCCCACACAAAGTGAAAGAAACGAATTAAGAAACAATGCATGTTCACAAACCAAATGCCATAATCCTGTAATCCTTAATCCCATTCTGTAATTGGCTCCACTGGAGTTGCTTATTTAAAAAAAGTAGGAAATGACGATTGTATACTTACTGTGAAATTCTCGTAAAGAATCTTTAAAATATAAACACACAGACTGAAACCCCAATGATCTTTTATTTGGCTTGTATAATTAGTACTTCTAAGGCCTTGACTGTTTGGTATGTGTATGCTTGCTGACCCATGACTGTCCGGCCCAGAGCAGGTTTGTAACCCATGGTTGCCTTGAACTGTAATGCTAACTCTAACTTGAAATTGTCAAATAGCGGACCAGCTAATACAATACAATACGATACAAAACAATGCAACATGTATATGGCGCAGTATCAAAACTATGAAGTTGAATTCAAAGCGCTTTCAAAATACACATTCACATTCCCACATTCACACCCCAGCTCTGGAGGCTGCCGCACAGCGCAAATTGTCAGGGGTTCACACACATACACACACGCACATACACAAATAAAGACTATAATAAAAGTCCTTAAAGAAAAACTACAATGGAAACAATCATAACATAGCCTAAGTTAATAGCATCAAGACCTATATGGCCAACAAATAATAGAGGTGGGGGAAGGCATGCCTGCCTGGCGCCTGACAACAGGTGGATGAACGGACATTAAGTATGCATCTTAGCACCACAGTGAAAACGGGAAAAGGAATATGCAATTAGCCAAACTCCCTAGTGGCATTGATATATTTACATGAACACTTATCAGAGCGCTTATCAGAGACCTACTTTTACTCTGTTGCAAGTTCATGAAGTAGGCTACATGAACTTTAAAATGTCCAGTCACAGGCAATGTGGCATAGGCATATGAGTAACTCCTGACTCTCCACACCTTAAGCGAGTAGTCTGATTGACACAAAGTGTCATGACACCTGAAAGCTGATTTAACGGCATAACTTGCCCAGTTTAATTGAAACCGGTGAACCTGAACACAAGACTGCCATGCCGTAGGGCGCACAGTCAGTGAATGTGTTACTACTACTGAGAAATGCTGTCCACTTGTCTGTCTGGCCAGTCCACCAACTACACACACACACACACACATACACATACAGTACACATACACCTCTCTGAATTTACACCCACTAACCTCCGCTCATTAAGAGGCTTTCTCTCCATATGATTCACACACTCTCCTTTCTTCTGTCACGATGCCCTTTTCCTTTTCATTACTTTTTCCGTCTCTTCCCCACCATGCTGCAGAGCTGAGCAGTGGATCAGGCTGTTGCTAAGGAATCCCCCCCCACCCTTTACACACACACACACACACACACACACACACACACACACACACACACACACACACACACACACACACACACACACACACACACACACACACACACACACACACGCTCGCGCACGCGCGCACACACGCACACACGCACACACAAACCCACAAACCCACACACCCTTGCCCCCACGTCTCTTCCCTGTGGATGAAGCTGCTGTATGTTTGTACTGACGAAGAGGCTATGTGTGCCTGGCTAATGATTCTAAGATCAGAGACGTGGCTAGGCTACCTAGGTCACCTGTAGAAATAGCCCTCATCACCAATTAGCATCAAACCTGTGGCTTTTTGTCCTCTGTTTGGAAGGAGGAAAAGGACAGTTTAAAGGAAGCGTGGTGTGATGTCCCATTTGCCGTTTTCACAGTTAAGTCAGAGCAAAATGACTTCACTCTCTGCCATGATGTTCCAAATATGTTTTGTTTTTGTAGCATGCGCTGTAGTAAGTAAGAGTAAGCGAGAGTTTGAATTACTGTGGGACCTCACTGATCTGGAGAATTATTTCATGTTCCATGGGGATTTTTACCTACAGGTGTCTGGGACAAGTATGGGCTCAATTTGTGCGCCCAACTATGCCAATCTCTTTGTTGTTTTTTTTTAAGCAAATTTTGTCATGAATCCTGAAAAAAATACTCATCTAAGAGCATTAAGTGGTTTAGATGTATAGATGATGTATGGGCATTGTACCAAGGGTCAGTTGATGAATTGCAGGATTTTTTTCAGCTACTGAACAGTTTTGATAGTAACTTACTTACAGTTCACTATGGAATATAGCCACGAGAAGGTGCACTTCCTTGATATGTGGGTTTTTAAAGCAGATGGTAAACTATCCACCACACTCTACAGAAAAGACACTGATAAAAATTCCCTCCTCATGGCAAACAGCTTTCATCCAACACCTCTAAAAAGGGGGCTCCCCAAAAGCCAGTTTTATGGACTTAGGCGGATATGCCAGACGTTGTTGAAAAAGCAGAGGAGATGAAGGGGAGGTTCCGAGAGCGAGGCTATCCAGAGGCGTGGATTCCCCGCAATAATAAGTCGTTTCCGATTAAGAGTGTGATAACTTGTAATTCCACACACATAGTATACACCCTAACATGCCCGTGTGGTCTCGTATATGTGGGTAAGACCACACGCCAGCTGAAGCAATGGATAAGTGAGCACAAAAGCACTATACGTCGTAATGACAGGGACTATCCCGTTGCAACCCATTTCAACGACTTGAAACATGACATCTCGACACTACGCTTCTGTGGTATTGAACATGTTCGGCTACCAAGGAGAGGTGGAAATCCCGACCTGCTCCTAAAGCGGCGTGAGGCTTATTGGATTTACACCCTACAAACACTGACACCAAAGGGATTAAATGACGAGTTCAATTTGAATGTGATGCTTTAAGTTTTCTGCCCTTTTTTTGTAAATACCATATAGGATCCACGTTTTGTTTTCAAAAAATGTCTTTATTTTGTATAAGAAAATGTCATTACTTTGGAAGGAAATGACTTTATTTTGTATCCTTTTTATTATTTTTTTAGATTTTGATGATGGTGAATACTTAATACAAGCGGTGTATGGCTTCTTGACTGAAGAGACAGGCGTCTACCCACTCCAAACAGGTTGCGCAATGGATAGGCGATGTGGCAATCTTCTTCAATGGAGTGACGTGACCTGCGCAACAGGACCTGATTGGTCCAAGCTAGTCAACCAAACTTTTCAAATGCAATTATAATAGAAAGGTACAAACAAAAATAAAATAATAAATTGCTTATCCCACTACAAAAGCACGTCTAACCGCTCTGTCAAACTCCTGAGTTCGCCCTCTTTAGCAGCATGGTGTTATCCGTCATGCTGGTGCTAATTAGGGCTGTAATGATACACTCAACTCACGTTCGGTTTGTATCACGATTTTTGACCTACAGTCCGATACAGCCCACGATTTCACAAATGTTAACATTATAAAATATAATAATGACTAAAAACTATGTTAATTCATAGGTAGAATAGGTTACAGGAGTCTACTAATACTAGTTTAAATGTAATAATGAGGATGATTTGAAGCTTTGAAGCACTATCACCCATTTCATAAGGTTGTTGTCTGGACTAATGGGTAATAAAACTTTGAAAGGGCGTATCACGATACTGCTTCCTTGTATCACGATACAGTGTCGTGACTCTGTGTATCACGATTTCTCGGTTCGATACAATATCGTTACAGCCCTAGTGCTAATGTATGCCCTGTCATGAGCGAAGGAAAAAGCCCTCTGGATTTCAAAAGGCTCTTGGCACCCCATGATGATGATGCGCCCCCACCCCCCACACACTTCATAAACCAATCTGTTCCCATGATCCTTTTCAGGTACTGACCCTGTGCCAAGCATGTCACCGCCTCCTCAGGCGCTGGCGACAGGTAACAGCACCCTCCCCAGAGACGGCAAAGCACAGCTCCAGAGCTCAGGCAGGGAGCATCCTGGAGGATTCTCCAGTACAGCTGTGAAGTGTTGCTCAGAGAGGTTGAGAGGAGAAGAGAGGAGAGGTGGGAGTGGGTGTGCTTTGTTCGCTGACACACTTGTGCCTTTTTGTACGCCATAAATAGAATCTAAGTACGAAGTCGTTCTCGGTTCCATTGCTGAAAGTCACAGTTGTTATGGAGGCAAAAAAAAGATTTTCATCTTTTCTGAATTCACATTATGAACAGATTGCAGGCACCACAGCAGAGATTGTTCCTTCTAACACAGCGTCTTTATAATATAGACTGTGGCTGAGTAGCTATCAACAGGAAGATTATGTGAGATTGCAAAGAAGGTTGGGAGTGAGACAAAGAGAAGGAGAGATAAAAAACACTTACACTGCATTCAAATTGCGAGGGTCAGTGATTGCACACAGATCTACAAAGCGGGCCTGAACCTACAGTACATCCTTACTCTTAGCAGAAACCATGCAGCTATAATACTAGCCAGTGTGTTCTACCTTATACGTTACAGAACTGTGAAAAAAAATCAAAGATTCGCATACTGAGCTTTTGCTGTTCATTCCTAGAGTGCACAGGCATGGGTATTGATAACTCTACAATGAACATGTTCATCTCTGACCATTCTAGTACCCGTCATTTTTACATACAGTATGTAGCCTATGGTACCCTGGCTTTCTCCCTCACGGCATTTGCATCTGTCTGGCCCCGAAGGCAATTACATGTGGCGGTATAAGTGGTGCCCGAAATAGAAGCGCAGACAAGGACCAGTATTGGAGGCGACAAAAAAGCCAGTATGACTCAGTGAGCATAGTCAAGGATTGCACTGGCAGAAGGTGATCTCTCTCTCTCTCTCTCTCTCTCTCTCTCTCTCTCTCTCTCTCTCTCTCTCTCTCTCTCTCTCTCTCTCACTGACTGGCAGAGTTGGATGACATTTATATATTGACAGTGAATCTATTAATAAGAGACGTGTTGTGCAGCCAGTGGCGTGATAGTGGCATATGGTGATGAAGTTGACTCACATGTAGAGGTTTCAAATATGAAGGGGTGGAGCGGGGTACTTTACAAAACGTATCCTTTATTTTAAAATCCCTCTGATTTTGTTTTAGTGGATGAAGACATGATGGTTGGTTCAGTCAGACCACACCATTCTCAGTTACTTCCTCACAATTTAACATCCCACCCCAGGCCTATGTGAAAAGACAGTCACGTCAGAAAACTGGCCACACTACAACAACATGGAAACGTCATTCAACGGCCAATAAAAAATGACATGGCAGTGTTTTTTGCCGGACTGTATGCTGATTGGTCATGTTATCTGACAACATAAGTTTTACATATGGCAAGACCAGGCTACATTGATGCAAAGACCAGAGACTTTCACAAAGTCAGAATTGAAGATTGTATACAGCTGCTGGCTGACTCCAGTGCTTTTGAAATGAAATGTGTTGGGGTTGAGTTTGCAAAGGTTGCAAAATGCAATGTACAGACTGCCCAATCTTTTCCCAAGGATGAATGATCTGTGACTGCACCAACCCTTGCTGTCTGTGTTCTTGGCATGTGGTTATAGAATGTTGAGTGATGTCATGGGCTCCTTGACATTCTGCATTCTGAGGTTGTAGCTCTTGCTTTCATCTCTCTACACTTCAGCACAACACATGTTGGAACTATTTGTACCGCTACAGGACTCTGGTGTTCCATTTCAAAGCCTTATTTATCTGCATGCAGTTCTTAATGGTGTTGAGTGGCGTAGTACTTGTAGATGATAAGCCTTTGCGGTGACCTGCTTAGTCACAACATTTCATTTAATTAGCACAATGGTTTAACACACAACTATACTTTTTCTCAATATTCCTTTGATTTATTGTTTACGTTGTTGCTAATATCAACAGTCAGGCCTGCAAGTTTTGTCGCGACATTAGAAAATCATTGATTTTATGTAATTGCTATTTCACACATGCTGCATTAGCTGTTAATCTGATTGTTTGGATCTTGTAAATGATTAGTTGCTTCCAACACTATGTCACAATAGCCTCAAGCTTAGTCCATTACAGTATTTTGTTCCAAATGAACCTACTGTAATCTAGTGCAGTGTTTCCTTAGCCTGATTATCATGACTTTCAAATCTCTTCGAGACTTGGTCTGACCAAGAGCATAACAACGTTCTTAAAAGGCACGGTTGACCCACCTCCCTTGGTTTGCTACTGGCCGAGGGCAGAAAAGGCTTTAAGTTTAAACCAAACTTTTTCTTAGTCCCAACAGAACGTCTCTGCTTAAACCACATCACTGCCTTGAACACACCTCTACCCAGGACCTTTGGAGATGCTCAAAGTTAATTGTGACTGCGCCCTATACATTACTTTATCATTACATACCCACTGCAATTGTGCACCCCTAATGGTATACCTTACATGCCCTTGTTTGGGAATCACTGGTCAAGTTCTCTGAAAACATAAGAGTACAGTCAGAGAGAGTAGATAAGACAGCGGTTCCATTGGCCCATTGTTTCCGGGTTCTACAATTGCAAGGGGGAGGGGGGGGAAATCACCCTTTAGGCAGACCTAAGGACTGTTCTATTCATTGCAGGAGTATTATGACACGCCCCTTTAGGCAGACCGGAACCTGGTCACATTAGCTACCCATAGAAACCTATTATGTTGGCATATCTCTATATACTTAAAGAATCTCTGGTACAGTGGTCCTAATAACCTGTTACATTAGTGATGAATGATGATAATGTATCTCTGTGGCATACACAGCCTAAGCTGCTCTGTATAATCATATAGAAGCCAGAGTCCAGGGTTATAACTGGTATAAGTAGGCAATATCTTCCTTCCTTCCTTTCATCCTTCCTTTCATCCTTCCTTCCTTCCTTCCTTCCTTCCTTCCTTCCTTCCTTCCTTCCTTCCTTCCGCCGTTCCTCTCTTCTGGCACATTGGCCATGGTCCAAATTTGTCTCCTCTCCTAGAAGCCTGCTCTTTGATCACTTTCATACCAGTTTAAGACAAAATATGTGTCTGCAAAGGCGGAACATGACAAACTAGAAGAGAATAAGAGGGCAGTCTGGATGGATGGCTTCAAGAGGAGGAAGAACTGTCTCAAGCTAGTGCAGTAGTTAGCTCCCCTTTCTGGCTTTATGAAGTTGCTGTTTAGGTAAGGCTGTGTTAAATACCTGCCACATTGCTTTTCCAAATTTCATTTTCATTTATTTTATCATCCTAACAAAAAAGTGTTTTAGTGCCTGTCCCCATGGCTATTTAGGTATTGTTATGGCAAACCAGATTTCTTATTTTCCATTTGTCTTCAAGCTATTAGTAAATTATTTTCCTGTGTTTATGGTTGTCTTCTATCAACTCATTAAACACAATGAGCTCCCACACAAAAGCAAATTGAGGATGGAAACCCGATATAAGATTCTTTATTATTAGTGATTTAGAATGCTATTAAACAGAGTGTTCTATTAAATTTCTATTCTTATCACATTTGGTAGGAGGTGAGCAAAGAAGGTGGACAGAGAAGAGCCGAGCTGCCATCCAACTGCACCAAAATCCTCGATTACCACCTCAAGTCAAAATGATAATGTTATTAAGTTCCTCAAACCTATAAGTTGTTAACCAAAGCATACTTTGTTAGCATATTGGTTTCGAATGGTTGGTTTCAAATTGTTTAAAAAGACATTGCTAAGCTTAAAGAGTACTAAATGTGCTTTACAATATTTTTCAGGCAGACATTTTAATCCTAAGCGCCTTTCAACAGGCAGCACAATTTGCAGCGTAAGCACAGTGTTGCAACACAGTGTTACAAATTGTGTTACAAATTAAGGTGCAGAGTAGCATGATACAGAGTACAGAGTAAGTGTATGTATCCCAAACTCTTCCTTTCCTTTCCTTTCCTTTCCTTTCCTTTCCTTTCCTTTCCTTTCCTTTCCTTTCCTTTCCTTTCCTTTCCAGATCTTCTCGAACCCGTGGCCTCAAAGCAACTGGGTGCTAAACATAATTCTTGGTGGGGGTCATCCCTATGTTCCCCGGGTCCTATGTTCCCCGCTGCTTCTCAAGTAGACTACTGCCACATGGGGAGCAGGGGTTGTTGTTAAGGTTAGGGTTAGGGTTTGGGTTAGGCTGCCCCCATGCGCAAACTTGACATGGAATACGCATGGCAACTGTTCATGCAAGAAATATGCATGCACAAGCATCCTGGGAACTTATCTCCTTGTCAGATACTGTACAATGCGGGGAACATAGGGCCCTTTTTTTAGAAAAAGCGTGCACAGCACTCACAGTAAAACCGGCAACTTGAGTGGTACTGTACTAGAAATTGTTTTCATACATAACCTTTACATACATTTGACTTGCCCTCATACTATAGCAAATATGTTTTGCAATTTACCATACCTTTAAGCACTACTGCCAAGCCATTAGTTTCTAGGGTTCTTCTACTGCACAGCGCAGAAGCAGCAGTCTACCATTACTGCAGTCCTACTACAACAGTTGGGTTTTCACATCTAGTCTACGTGGTTGTTTCATATGTCTGCTGTCAAAAGTGTGCACTTGCCACCTCTGCACCATAACCACTTTGCAAGTCAGTCGTCAGGCTCAGCAGCCCCATTTTCAACGTTTAACACCACCAGCCCTCTATTCAGCTTAGCATGTTTGGGGACAGCACATCCCTAACACGTACACGTACATGACAGCGAGCGACATATTCAGATCGCAGCTAGCTTGTCAGTGCGATGTCTCAGAGGCACACATCTGTCATCCTCCAGCACTGACGCCACAGTATGACATCCCACTGTGTTTGACATGTCCTATGACA
>NC_085870.1:29304146-29336646 GCF_034702125.1 Engraulis encrasicolus
GTGCAGTTTACTTTAGGCTGCAAAGATGTCTGAGCATATCCAACTCTCTTCCTCCCTGTCTCTCCCTTTCCTTCTCTCTCTCTCCCTCTCTCTCTCTCCCTCTCTCTCTCTCTCTCTCTCTCTCTCTCTCTCTCTCTCTCTCTCTCTCTCTCTCTCTCTCTCTCTCTCTCTCTCTCTCTCTCTCTCTCTCTCTCTCTCTCTCTCTTCCTCTTCCTCTCCTTCTTCCATTTCCTCTCTGGCTACATGGCTTTTAGGGCCTGCTTTAAAACACTCTTGAGTGTTTGCACACCTCTCTGTGACAGGAAGAGTAGGCTCGGCCAACAGCACTTCATCAACACCCTCTATCTACTACTTTAAACCTGAAACTTAAACAACTGCACATGCTGGTGCAAGGTTAGTTCAATAGACACGGGGCAAGAACACTTCCATGCCTCCTGACTGTAGAAGTTTTCCCATGAAAAATGAAAGGCGTCTCCTGAAGATAAGTAAGATTAAACTATCAGTGCGGCGGCAAATTATCTTTATTTTCTTGGAGCCGCTGGTACATTCCAGCAAGTGTAATCCAAGCAAGTCCCTCTCCAGTCTTCAGCGAATGTTTTTTTTTTGTGAACAATCCATAAATGCCCATGAATGGGGATATCCAAGGGGGAAAAAAAAGATATGCGACGTGAAATCCTGTATCATTTCTCCCCATAAAGAAGAAAGCAGATTTGGGCTGATTTACGTCATGGGCTGTGGAGGCCATCCAGGTCACATTCCTTAAGAGGGATTGCTGGCCGAGTTCTGGTGGTGGAGGAGGAAGGAGTTGGAAATGCCAACACTTCATTCTTCCTCACTAACTATCAGAATGGGGAAGTCTGAGTCTATTGCTGAATCTCAAATGATGCACTTGTGCACTTCGGTGTCCATGTTTTAGTGCATATGGCGTATTAATTTAGGCACTAAAACAAGTGTCTAAGTGCACAAGCGCACCATCTGAGACACAACGTATGAGTTAGATCTAAATCCACTTGACATCACTGCAGATATTATACTGAGATGTAATATGGTAGGATGATGGCAACTGACCAGTCAACATAAAGAAACAGACACCTGAAATTTGTCATCATCTTGACTCAAACCCAACTTTTTGATTTTGTCAGTGTGTGTTAGGGCTGCACGATTATGGAAATGTGTGTTCAATGTTTGTTCTATTGGCTCATTGAGTGTGAATATGAATGATCTCTGTTTAACACTAATATGCAAACGTTAAGATTAATCTCTGAGGTAAACACTACTAACTTCTGTTTAATGTCACCACGGAGCTTTGTGACCCATTCATTAGCCCACCACTCCCTTGGGACTCGAAAAGAAGTCCAACACGGATTGGTCTGCATCATAAGTGCATACAGAATCTGATGTCAGAATTTGGTACATTACATACAGAAACACAAAGAGTGTTTTTGTGTGAATGTATCTATACATCTGAAAATGGAATTCATCTGCACAGAGGTTTGGGGCAATTCATTGTTTTTTTAGATATTGGGGGAAATGTGTCCTTCCCCTCCTCCCGCATATTGTATAATAAATAGTCTGGTGCCTAAAGCTGGCCGTAGATGATGTGGGATGGAAACATTTGTCACTTTAACATGTCTGGCTCAATGCTGTTTGTGCTCACAGCAAGGGAAATGGCTAGAAAATGTAATATTGTGAGTTTAACTAAAGGTCTAGGATTAACTAAAGGTCTAGGAAATACCACATTTTTATGTAATCTACGGTAAGCCACATGATTTATTACAAATGACATTCAACAAATACTGTTTATGAAACATGGATGTCCACACATGCATGATGTGTCGTGTAGAGAAGTGAAGGGTGTGTGTGTGTGTGTGTGTGTGTGTGTGTGTGTGTGTGTGTGTGTGTGTGTGTGTGTGTGTGTGTGTGTGTGTGTGTGTGTGTGTGTGTGTGTGTGTGTGTCTGTGTCTGTGTCTGTGTCTGTGTCTGTGTCTGTGTGTTTCAGCATACTGTATAAGTGTGGTCACACACCAAGAAGGAAACAAGGAAGTGAACATGACTGGGAAGCTGTGAATCATCCAGAAGGAGCATTGTGTAGTGTGTGTGTGTGGGTGGGTGTGCGTGTGTTTGTTTGTGTGTGTGCACGCGCATGCGTCCGTGTGTGCGTGCGTGTATGTGTATGTGTGTGTACGAATGTATGAATTTGTGTGTGTGTATGCGTTTGCATGTCTGTATGTGTTCATGAGTGTGTGTGCGTACGTGTGTGAATGGGCGAGAGTATTTGGGCCTGTGGTCATATTACTTTCCACCCCAGTGGCCCCCATACGAGATTGGAGTGCTCACTCAGGCGCAGAACACTCTGGTCACCACATGGCCCTGCTCTGCTCTGCTCTGCTCTAGTCTGCTCTTTTAATACTCAGCTCTCTCTGGCCCTCACTGAACAGCCATGAATGTAATAGAACAAAATGTGCACAGTGGTATGTACAGTATATTTTAAAAGGCTTTATGGAAATGGACTGTAAGACGTGCCGCTTAGAACCAACTTATAATAAGTAAAGCCAGCATGTTTTTTTTCAATAAATAGTAACTCTTCTCTCAATTTTTGAAGTGTTATGAAAAAAATGGAATGAAGCTAGTTAATGTTAACGTTGTTAAACCACCTAAGACATACTGTTGCCTCTAGCGACACTTTCTCAGTGTAGCAAAAGTATCAATAAATACATAAACTCCATCAACTCTATCATCTCATAAATTCCCATGACACATAAACAGCAAAAAAACATAGATCATAGACTCAACTGTTCAGTAAGGATAGCTACAAAAATGTTCTCCTGCCAGGAGGGAGCTGCAGGATCCCTCCCTACCTCCCCACCTGCTCAAAAACTCCTGAAGATATCTGCTTAACAAGAAGCTGTAAAAAGCCACCTCTCTGAGACAGAGAAAGTGTTTGAAGACTTGGCATGGGACTTTGGGTAGCTTACTGGAGGACTTGAATCTTCAGGCGGTGACAACAGTATGTGGTCTCACCCTCTTCAGTAAGCAGAGGTGGATCAAGGTATATACCGTATGTGTTGTGGGTACAGAAATTTAATGAAGGGGAGTTTGCCAAAAGGGAACCAGCCAGACCTCCTACCGAGACTGAGAAAACTGAAGTGCCTTCTCTGGAGCATCACAAACGCTTATCGCTGCGTTGTAATTGGCTCTGTGTGGTCACCTGACTGACAGTATGGCAGCTTCCATTCCCATGTCACTGTAACCATAACAACAAATTAAGCATAGAATAGCTAAAGAAAATAATTGTGTTTAATTGTGTTTAATTGTCCTTCTTGTCTGGAGAACAGAGACTATCGTAGCACAGGCAGCATAAGAGAAAATGAGCACTTGAGGCCAATATGTGGTAGCCTCTTAGTGCAGATGGGGTCGCCGGCGAGCCTATTCACTATTTGCTGAAAATACGCAACTACATCATAACAACATTGTTATGACATTACCGAGAGGCTTAAGTAACAGATTAAGACATAGCCATTACCATTTTGGTGACAGTAAGGTTATAACATAGGCTCTGCGCTAAGGGGTTAAGAAACCACTGCAAGAGTCTGAAGAACTGAAATAGGCCTACCACCTAAGTTTCAGGCTTAGCCTAACCACGGTGCATGGAATGTTCAGAAAGAGTTTCAAAAGTCCTCTAGAAGTGTGATGTATTTGCTACTGTGAAATAGGTTTTTTTCCGCCAGGGTACAATCTTGTGTCTAGAAGGCATGCAAAAGAGGGCACACAGAGAGCATGGTGTGCCCACAAAGCAGGTGTCCTTGTTCAACCCTCACTTGCTTTGTACCCGTTCTCAGAAACAACATGCATTATAAAATACAGGCAGTATGGTGATCACAGAGACTGCGAAATAATATCCCATCTTAAAATCATGCCCTTTGATGCGGCAGCCCTAACGTTTTCAGAATACTGTACATACATCCATAATGAGGAATAGAAAAAAAGCACAACTGGTCATTGTATTCCAGTTTTTATTTCAGAAGACACTCTTTGTATGGTTGTGTCATATACTGTAGTGGTAGTTCAGTTGAAATGAAAGAGGGAAAAGGTCAGAGCTGAAACATGAAATTACATTTCAGAGAGGTGATTTCAATCAAAGAGCACAAACCACTTCATGGCACCACACAGACTGTGATCATAAGCTATCAAAGTGAAATGCACAAAAGGTCTTTGGTGCAGATGTATTGGTGGGGAAACATGCAGGCCAATCATGGGGCTGACTCAGAGCCACTGCAGACATTTATGTATCAAGCAGAGGCGATCAGTAAAGAACTGATTCATAACCTGTTGCTGAGCTGTAAAGTCTGCTCGCCGAGGTTACATTTATGACGACATTGTTTGAGCTACATTAATGACAACACATTAGTCATGATATGTATATTTGTCTAGTCTCAGTGGGAGGGCTGTTTTTTTTTTCTTGTGTTGATAAAAGAATAGGGCAGACTGTGAAAGTTAGGACCCAGACACAGACATACGTCAACACACACACACACACACACACACACACACACACACACACACACACACACACACACACACACACACACACACACACACACACACACACACACACACACACACACACACACACACACACACACACACACACACACACACACACACACACAGCAAACCTCTGTAGGGAGCTGGTCACATGCCAGTGTTTGATTCCATGCATGCTTTGTTTTAGAAGCATGCACATTATACACACACCCTCTCTCTCTTACTGAGGTCACTGAGAATGACCTTGTTGTCTCAGGCTGAGTCCTGACCCTTGCTCATCCCCTTGGAGCCAGTCAGCAGTGACACACACACACATACACCATACCACACACAAATAGGCGTGCACGCACGGCCACAGCCCCACACACACACACACACACACACACACACACACACACACACACACACACACACACACACACACACACACACACACACACACACACACACACACACACACACACACACACACACACACAAACACACACACATTCTTTGGCCACAACAACAGCAGCAACAAAACCACGGCCAACAACAAGGACCTCTGTGTGGCCCGACAGTGCCATCACAACAGGGCCTGTGTTTCAAAACAAACCCTACTCCCGTACCCTGAGGTCACACATTGCAGACTCGCCACTGTCCGTCTGTCTGCTCTCGTGTTTTTACTCCTATCCTCCAGCAACACACTCCCGTTTGGTTTCTAGGCATCGTAAGACATTGAGACAGTTTATATGGCCGCAATAATGAGGTTATTGGAATAAACAGGTTATTGAAGTAAACGGTTTATTGCTGTTTATTGCGATTGCCTGTGTTCCTTTAAAGTGTGTGACACGAAGCTAGAATTTAAGGCTTGTGATTGGCTACTTATCCTTCTAGAATGTCAATAACCTGATAATAACCCGATTATGCTGGATACATGTCTTCAGAAATCAGTTTATTAGTCAAAAACCTACCTGTGCAAATCAGATTTCTCAAAAACCGATAACGGCAATAAACCGATTATGAAAACTGTTTATTCAGTTTACATGAGCGCTCGAATAAACCGGTAACTCCAAAAACCTGATCATAAACGGTTTATTGATGCGCATGTAAACGGGCTCAATGTGTCTAGCCTGCATAAGTTTTTCCTTTGTTAAGCGGTGTTGAACCTGCCAGCTCTCTGCCCTGCCGTGGCCAACCGGTAGGGCACTCGCCTGTCCTTTGCTGACCCCTCCCTTTTTTTTTTTAAAGAACCTGCCAGCTCTCTTGCTCTCCACCAGTTTCTCTCAGGAGGTGCCAGAAAGTTCTGCCTCAGTGGAAAGTGGTTGTCAAGCTGAGGTGATGAAACCTGTGGCTGAGACCTGCTGCCGTGTTTGCTATAAACAGAGGTGCTCTCTGACCATGACAAACACAGGAAGCCTGTGTGAGTGAGCCCATGCCGTGGCCTAGATATATCATGAGAAGGCAGAGATGAGACATCCTGTAGCTAGCTCACCGAGTATTACCTGAGGAAGTGGCTTTGGGTTTGTGAGCTCCATAGTTGCTTAGCAGAATACCAACTGTAGAAATTCTTTATTGTAACTAACTAACTATACAGGTAAGGTGTCATTTGCAAACAGTCCACAGATGCAAAGAAGCAGCTTAAAAGTAAAAAGTGAGTTAAGTTCTAATGCAACATTATAGGCAACATTACAGCAATATTTCAAATATATGAAATCCATAAAAATCCATAATAGATACAATCAGGTTGTACTTGTAAAGGTTGTACTTTACAATGGGCTATGACAGGTGATAATAGTGATTAAGATTGGTAATAAGCAGCTGTAGTATAACTGTTATTGGTCAAAGTAGTTATTATCTTGTTGTGTTTGTTCTATGCTGTTGGCTGTATGTCAGGACTAAGGAGTTATGATTACCCCACTGTATTCGGTTGACTTTGCTTTTGACTTTGTGCAGGTGTTCTAAATCATTCCTAGTTATAATGGCACATTCCAGACCCAACCTAAACTAGTAGGAGATCACACTTATCCAACCTCTTACTACGAAAAATGCTCTGGAACACCAGTCGAAGTGGAAGCTCCAACTAAGTGGGGCAAACTCACACTACGTATACCCACATAAACAAATTGAAGTCGGATGATAATTCTTTCTCCTTTATTTTACTAGGGTAAAAACACATTGAGGCAGTTGCCTCTTTTTCAAGTGGGCCCTAGCCAAAAGAGCAGCAAAAACGCAAAACGCACTCCATAGGACTCAGTACAGACAGAAACAAACAATTCACAAAGACAACATAGACAGCAAAGCATAATGGCGACGCCCATGGATCTGTTATTTAAAATGCCAACAAATAAGTGAAACTTAATTTCCCTTGTGTGCAGCTGTTCCAAACACAGTCATTTTTACTCAACATGTTCTTCATGTTATAACATGTTTTTTTTGTCAACATAAATGTAACATATGACAAAATAATTGCCTTTATACCTCTTTTTTGTATTCTATCAATACACCTCGCTAAAGTCAGCTAAACTGCTGCGGAAGTGCTATCTCCTACTAGTTTGGATTGGGTCTGGAATGCGGCATAACACAACTCGAACAGACCTCCCTGAAGGAGTTGCAGATTCAAAGGACACATAGAGTATTTTCATAATGTTTCTATAGCAGGGGTTCCCAAACTTCTCCATGACACGGCCCCCTATACAGTATACCACTAGTTTCCTGCCAAACTGCCGTGGCCCCCCTGGAACACCCTCATGGCCCACCAGGGGTCCCCAGCCCCCACTTTGAAAACCGCTGCTCTATAGTGACTGTTGCAGCTCTTTGCCAAATGGATTTCAAGTGTCTGGTGGCAAATGGAATATGCTATTGAACGCATGATACTGCAGATGGGGGCATTTTTTTGGTAATAGCCTTGGTGACCCTCATCAAATTTAATCGCACAATTGCGAGGGGTAATGACAACACGACCGAAAAGCAGAGAGCTCGGGTGTCGGGTGAGTCATTGTGCTTTCGAAACATCTTCTTCATCATCCTTATGCAATAAACACTCAAGGAGCTCAATGACAGCTCACAAATGAATAGAGGTGAGGTAGAGGCTGAGATCCATTTAGGGCAATACAGCAGCCCACACAGCCCTTTATATCAAAATACAAAAGGGAGGGAAGGGAATGGGAGGGGGCATGATTCGTGTTCCTGCAATTTTGCTCCCAAACCATCTTGGTCGACGCACTAGAAGCCTGTGCACTCTGCTACTGTTTTGCAGTAATTGTCATGGAGTAGGAGAGCAATCTTGAAGAGCTGTTATACCACAAACATACCAGTGCTGGATGATCTCATTGTGATCACAATAAGAGTTAAATCATTTATGACTAAAAAAACAATGCAGTCGTATCATGAGTCTCATGAAATTTACAGGACATCTGTGTTCTATTAATTGATTAGTTTGACAAAAAACAATGTCGTTCTGTATTGAGGTTGTTGTAGTTAACCATTAGTTACGGTAACCAGTAGCCCCATAATGTGCGTCGTACCATCTGAGACACGCTGTAATAGTCATTGAAAGATTCATTTCCATAGTACTACTCTGCTATGACATAACACATGGCCTTTAGTAATGCACTACGAGTCTGTCATTGCCATTCTGGTAACAACAAATTTAAAACACAGTGTTTTAACGGGTTTAAGCTCTTGGTGTGAATAGGCCTTTATAACCAAATGCATTACGAAAACTGTTACATATGTACTATAACTGTGGACGTCATCACAACATCTGACAGGCTATGTTCAAACAGAAAGACTCTTGGGGTGGATGGGCTGGACGAGTACTATTACCGTTATTGAGAGGCTAAGGTGTCACAATAATGTCTTTCTGTTGTTATCCATGTCTCCACCATGAGCACACAAACAAAGTCACACGGCGGGAGGGAGTGAGGTCATGCTGTGGCCTATTTGGCCACCAGCTTCCGCTTCTCCAGGTTGACATAAGATGGTGTTTGTGTCATCAAAAAGTGATATTTGATATCCAGGTGTTAGGGTCATGAGCATGTGAAGTCATTCACGAGTCAATGCAGAGGCTCTTTTTCTTCTCAAGGTTGTGTCGCCCAGACGAGACATTGTGCTAAGAGACTGTACGTGTGTGCACGTGTGTGTGTGTGTGTGCGTGTGCGTGTGCATGTGCGTGTGCGTGTGCGTGCGCGTGTGGCAATATGTGCACAGTCATTAGTGTTAATTACAGTCTGATTGTGTTACAGTACTATTGACTGAGGCATTTGCCCTTACTGGCAGAAGGCAGGGCCGTGGCTAATGTGACTGGTCATGGTTTTCCTTTGGTCCCTCAGGAAATGTCTCCGTAACTGAACACAAAGACGGGCTTAAAGAAATACATTCTTGCAAGTCCGAGAAATGTTGCTAGCGTATTGATATTACGCCATGAGCCCTGAGCCCTGAATTAGTGGGAAGACCAACTATGTGGACGGTAAGTCAGTAAGCAAATAATAGAAAAATACAGGGAAAAGTACAGGAAGAATTAATACAAGTAAATGAGTGAATTGGCTGACAGATGACCAGTACTTACTGGGGCTGAAACACGCAGACAGCACTGAAGCGAGACTATGTGTCGGACAGCTGGAGTGCTGAGCATGAAAGTATGGCCACTCTGTTGTCCCCAGACCACCTATACAATACCAGTCTCATTCAGACACCTCCCACCCACACAAGACAACTATTGTAGGGGCCTACCGCCTCCGGCCAGTACCATTCATTTTCAGTTCTATTAAAGTTATATTTTTTACAGTTCATTATATCACAATTTTATACTTAAAAATCTCTCTCTCTCTCTCTCTCTCTCTCTCGCATGCAGGCTGATGCAGTCTGTGCCCGCCACCGGCAAGCTGATGCTGCAGTGCTGAGAATCCAAAGGGGATCTAACGACCTCAAGAGGTGATGATGTGAGGCTTCATATCTCTCTCCCTCCCCCTCTCTCTCTCTTTCTGTCTCTGTCTCACACACACTCTCTCTCTCTCTCTCTCTCTCTCTCTCTCTCTCTCTCTCTCTCTCTCTGTCTCACACACACTCTCTCTCTCTCTCTCTCTCTCTCTCTCTCTCTCTCTCTCTCTCTCTCTCTCTCTCTCTGGCCGCTATAGCCAGGGTCAGTACCTGTCCTCTCTGGCCATTACCCCTGGTTGTGGGGCTCCATTTCAGTCAAGGGACCCTGGTGGTGTCATTAGGCCCAAACAGCTCTCACCCTAATGGGCAGACTATTAGCTGGGCTGCTGTGGTGCGGTATATGCTTTCCCTCCAAGAGCTGCCGCGCTATTCGACATGAGCAACTGGTCTCCAAGCTCCTAATTTCCCTGGCGAGGAGGAATTATCCATAATGAACTCTCTAAAACAAGCTATTATTGCCGTGGCAACCTATTAGCGGCACTTCATAGCCAGTAGATATGTAAACATATCTGGGGTAATAAGATGAGGACTGTCCCGTTTGAGTGGTAATGGCTCTTCTGGGGAAAGTGATCTTTGGATGTATTCAGTAACTGTTGTGTCTGGGGCCTGCTGTCTAGGGAGTGGAGACAGCACCCAAGTCAAACTCGAACACACACACACACACACACACACACACACACACACACACACACACACACACACACACACACACACACACACACACACACACACACACACACACACACACCAACAGTAACTCGGGCCATTCGTGAAGCCTTACGAGAAAAACAGAAAAAATCAACTTTAAGCCTCGTGGTGCCTTTACGAATAGCCTCGTTTCTCGTGGTTGGGCGATGAAAGGGGGAACTGAAAATTGGGGTTGTTTGGTTCGGGGGGGAAGGACGTCAACAATCAAGCGCGACTGAAGGCTAACTGGAAACGACGGTAATCAAGCATTTCAAACAAGTGATTTACGGTTATGGTAAGGCTAGGCTAGGTTTAGGGTAAGGGTTAGGTTTAGGGTTAAGGTTAGGGATAATGTTGGAGGAAGGGAGACATGGCATGAAGCTGACACAACGACAGCGCTCCCCTCCCGGAATGCACGCACGCTGCTCGGGTGGTCTCTCTCCCTCACTCGCTCTCTCTCACCCTCTCTCTCACCCACTCTCGACGGCAGCCGCGTTGCCCAACTACGAAAAATGAGGCTATATCGTAGCGGCACCACGAAGCATGTAGTTGATTTTCCCCGAGAATGGGCTCCACACACACACACACACACACACACACACACACACACACACACACACACACACACACACACACACACACACACACACACACACACACACACACACACCCACACACAGAGAAGGAAGGAAAACAGGATCAAAGAAAAGAGTGTGATGATAAATGACAGCATAAAACAAGAGAACAATATTGATATAGAGATAGTGGCATTTTCCACTCATCCAAACGTCTGTTTGAAGCACAAAAGTACAGAATACACTAAATTAATGATCAACCCCCTCTCCGTATGCCAAAATAGCTATGCTTTTTATAACATACAGTAGCTATGCTTTTCCAGGCGACACATCTTGTGGTGGGAGAAGTGAGAAGTTTGGCTCAGGAACATCTCACTTCCTCACACACACACACACACACACACACACACACACACACACACACACACACACACACACACACACACACACACACACACACACACACACACACTCCTCTCCCATTGGGGAGCAGTTGTGAACTCACACAGGCGACAGCAGATAATTTTGTAATAATGTTTTTAGCTAAGACGCCAGTTTCAAGCAAGACTTGGCACAAGGGTAAGTGAGCGTGCGTGCATTTATATCCCTCTCACAATGCCTTTGTTTCTTCACAAACAAACGTGTCGGTGTAACTCTGGGCTCTGGCTGGTACTGCGCAAGAATAATGTGATTATATCGAGGCAGCTACAATGAACCTTCTCGGCTTGCAAGTTATGTAAGTGCATGTGAGAGTCCAGGTGCTGCACTTGAGGCTAAACCCAAAACATGAGCGGCAGTAGCCTATTACAGCGTGCATGGCCCTAACTGCCATTGAGGACACAGAGGTCATGTCCTCAGTATTTTTTTCAGTAATTAAAAATGTATCTATGATCAAAATCGATATTTGATCAACAATGGTACCGTAATTTCAGTCTGTATACGCCACCCCCATTTATTGTCAAGGCAGTGATTCAATTAATGAAACAAACTTAAGAGTTTGACTGAAGTGTTTGAAGCATTCTAAATGTACAGTATGTACAGCACAGTACAGCAGGCAGTATTTGGAAATGTCTGGTTACGGCCCTAGCAACATGTGTATGACAGAGAGAGAGATCACACAACCGGCTAGCTGCATATGCTAAGCGTCACCTCCCATCTCATCACATACAGTTACGTGACCCCAGCCATTTAAAACCTCGACCACGAACGATGCTAGAAAACACAAGCTCAGCTATACAGCGATGTCAAGATGAAAGGCCTAGTTAGCTAGAAAAGAAGACGAAGGGAGGGAGAAAGAAAGGATGAAAGAAAGAAAGAAAGAAAGAAAGAAAGAAAGAAAGAAAGAAAGAAAGAAAGAAACAGAAAGAAAGAAAGGTGCCGCAAGAAAAAAGAAAAGAAAAACAGAAATGACCTGAAAAAAAAGAAAATAAATCCAGAAAAGAACAGAGAGAAAAGGAAAGACAGTTAGAGAAAACTAGTGTTCACGACGGGGGGAGGGTGACAAATTAATCCATGAAAGCATAACAGTGCAGCAGTGTGCACACACAAACAATCCCCCATGTTTACTTCACGTGAACTTTGCAATGGCGGACTGCACTGCTCAACCGTAACTTTCAAACAAAAAAGTTGGTGCCGGAGAAGCGAGGCCTTGCAAGTTGAACTGAATTCTGTGCTGCCAAAATGCACCGAGCTTGTTGTGGTTTTTCGTCTTGTGCTGCTAAATGCTCGTCACTGCACTCCAGCAGATGCAAACAGCAGACAGACACCACATGACCCACCACACTCTAACCATGATGGCCCTGAGAAGCAGCGCAAGCGAGGGCCAGAGAGAGAGAGAGAGAGAGAGAGAGTGAGAGTAGTGATAGTCTAAATAAGCAAACACAAAACCTCACCCACAGAAAGTGGCACCGGGGAAATATACAGAGGTGACAAAAATTACAAAAATAATCATGTGTAAATGTGCGTGCAAGAGAAAAAGGGTGAGTGAGGTACAGTGTTTATGTACTTGTTTATGTACTGTACATATGGGAGGATAAGTGTGTGTGTGTGTGTGTGTGTGTGTGTGTGTGTGTGTGTGTGTGTGTGTGTGTGTGTGTGTGTGTGTGTGTGTGTGTGTGTGTGCGCTTGTGTGTGATAGGCAGTGATAATGATGTCGTTGATGTGTGCGTGTTTGAGAGAGAGAAAGACAAAGATAAAGCCAAGTTCTAAAAAAAAAACTTTTACTCACAATGCCAGATGGTGAGGTGCCCAGTGATGTGGCTAGTGCCAGTGCCGTGCCAGTGGTCCCCTGGTGTGTCCACTGGAAGGCTTGCACAGGAAGGAGGGTTTGTGGGGTGAGGGTGACAGGGGGAGGAGGAGGAGGGAGCGGAGTAGGGGAAGGGGAGGGGGGGCACTCCGTCTCTCTGTTGACACCCTCACGGACTTGTAATCCACTCCTGGGGGTTTCTGCCCGCTGTGTGCACCACCGGCGTAGGGGAGCCTTTTAGTATAGGTGTCCTCTGTTGACAGCAGTCTGCCTGCCTAGCTGGCTGCCTCTGCACAGCTCCCCTCCACCACAAACCGGTTAGATATGACGTTTGAGAGAGGCACGGAGAGATAAACAGAGAGATATGGGGAGACAGGGAAGAGAGACGGAAAGAAAAAAAGGAACAACTCAAAACAAACAGGGAGAGAGAGCCAAAAAAAAAAATCCATACGGGAGGCAAGCATGTCTGAAGGCTTTTATACCGGGAGAGACTGTCTCCACCCCCAGCCTCCGGTGGTCCCGCCTCTATTGTTATAGCAACGGCCAATCAGGCAGCAACTTCAAACAAGCACTTCTCCCTCTCTGGAAATGCCGTGCCGACTGGACCTTTGCTTAGTAGTTAATGCAACATCCTAGTGTGTTTGTGTGTTTGTGTGTGTGTGTGTGTGAGAGGGAGAGAGAGAGAGAGAGAGAGAGGGATAGAGAGAGATAGAGAGAGATAAAGAGAGAGAGTGTGTATGTAATCTCCATTGTGAGTATTGCGAATGTGTCTGATTAGCAGACAGGCATGAGCAGTTTCAGCATCCAAGCACAGTGTTGCCAGATTGGGTGGTTTCCTGCCCAGTTGGGCTGTCTAGGATGATGATCTGCAGGTAACGTATTGGGTGAGGATGTCTGTAAATGTTTGACCACTCAAAACAATGCAATTTATTTCTAACTGGGCATAATTTAGTGGCTTTTGCCATCTTTTGAACATCTATCACACTGGAAACATCTGGTTACATCTGGCAACCCTGCCCAAGCGTGCTTCTGAGGGGGGGTTGGTACAGAGTCTGTTTGGGTACAAAAGCCTAGGGAGAAGAAATATAGCACATGCAGTGAGTCACTATATTCACATCCTTAGACCAAATGCATAGTGACAACCCACAAACACTCTGATTCATTTACATCCCTTTTACACCGTGGCGGCTACATATAACATAAACATGGACATTAATGTAGAAAGAGTGAGTCAGACACACAGGGAGACGGCGATGGTTTCAGACTAGGTGCTTTTGATATACTGTTTGAGATCATAGGCACACAAATTATCCCACACTGAATTGGCTATTAAACCCAATATATGACACTGCTTATGAACCATCTCTCTCCCTTTCGAAATCCCACTCCCCCACCCCCACGCTATTTTTTTCTATTTACTCTCACTGTTTTTTTTATCGCATCCATCATGCCGCCCGCGTGGATTATGTAACCCACAGCCAGGCACGGCCACCCAGACCATGAAAAGTGCAAATATTTGTATCTAAACAGCTTGAAAGCCCTGGCTAATCAAACAAAAGGAGTTGCATAACACTGATTCATAAAATTAAAATTGCAGAGTGTAATTGGCCAATGGCGCGGTAGACCGTATCCATGTGCTGCTCATTTGAGCCTTTTTAACGGATCCCCATACGCTGCATTACAAGGACTCTAGTTAGGATTCTACAATGATGTGTTGATGTTGATCTGATTACATGCGACAAATAAGTTCATGGAGCTATATTTGATGAGATGGACTTTTAATAAAATCTCTGCACATAGTAGGCCTACCCACTTTTTACAGAGCAAAAGCGAGCAGAGAAGGACTGGATTTTTGGGGAAAATGTTGGTTTCATGGAACTGGAAGCAAAAACGTAATTGTCAATTGTCATAAAAAAAGTGTTTATCTAAATACTGTAAGAGCAGTGGGGCACATTGGATATCTAGTGTACTGTAAGAGCACAGGGATAAATTGGATATTTAGTGTTTGATATGTGCTAATCTCAGTTTACTCTGCCAATGACCCAGCAGCAGTCTAGTAGGATCCTGTGGCTCACCATGGGACAACCAGAAGGAAAAACTACAGTTCCTCCTGCACAATTACCTCCTATCAGGGTTCCCTGCCAGACCTCATCTGGCCAATTGTCTGCTTACACTGCGAAGAGCATAAATCACAAGGCACTACTGTAACTTACACACACACACACACACACACGTACACAAACGCACAGGCATGCGCACACGCACACGCACACGTACACGCACAAGCACACGCACACGCACACGAACACGCACATGCACACGCACACACACACGCACACGAACATACTGTACATGCAAAGACACACACCATACAAAGACACACACACATGCACATGTACACAAATTGTAACCATGCCTTAACACATAACTTTGTATCTATGGGCCCATGTGGATACACTAAAGCTCTGTACTGCACTGTATTCCAGTATGCAGTAACAAGTGCAAAAACACAGGCATCTTTATCACACAGTGTCTGTCCTTTCCTTTATTAAACATACATAAATATTAGGTTATCATTAAACAAACTCAGGAAATTCAAGGGTTACACAGAAATGGGCTCTATATATTTAAGATAATCATACTTCAGCATGTCAAATGAGTTGTATTTTGTTAGAAACTTTCCCTACTCAAAACATTTCTTTCCCTACTTCCCCAAGACTAAATGTGTATTACTCATCAGTTACCGGTATCACGCTACACACCTACTTTTACCGTAAGCTATGTGCCCACTGGAACTTCTCCAAAACGGGGCGTGGTGTAGTGAAGTGGTGAGGTGGTGGCAGCCTGGCCAAGGTAGTGCAGGCACACAGCAGGTGCAGGCACCAGGAATTTTGTAATGGGGAGGGCCTAGGAAAAAAAACATTGTGTATCAGTTGATCCTAATATGGGTCAACTTCAGTGAAACTGATACAGCCTTCGGACTAGATGGGCCAGTTTTGAAAGTTAATTTTGTCCACCTCACCTGTGGCTACAGTATGTCCATCGTTTTTTAAAGTATCTTTGGGGGCTTTTCAAGCCTTTATTGGTGTTTATCAGACAGGACAGTGAGCGAGTTGGGAGAGAGAGACGGCAAAGGACCCTGGCTGGGAATCGAACCTGTGTTGAACGCGTAGTAGGAGTGTCCTACCGTTAGCATCACGGTAGGTCCCAGTATGTCCATAGATTAGTGGTGATGATCCACTGGATAGACCATGAGTCCTTGCCATAGACATATTTTTTATGCCTAAGAATTATTTATCCCCTACAGCATGACTGATGTGGGTGATGGCAAACGTTTTTCAGCTTTTCTGAGTTGACTCCATTGCCTTCCTCTTTTTACTTTGAACACGGTTTCATTCCAGACAGAATGGGATCCACTTTCCCTGTCCCCAGCTTCCCTTACTGCTGAGATGTGTTCATTCATTTCTTTATCCATTCATTCATACAGCCAGGAGAGTTGAAGTGGATATGATTTTGACGGTTCTGGCTGAAATGCCGGATGAAAGTATGAAGTAGGACTCCCTCTCCCTGGTAGTCACTTTAGGGTGTGGAGTAGCCCTGAAGCACTGCTCGAGGGCAGCTCTGGGGCAGCCACACTTTCTTGTTCTTCCAGATTAGGAACCTGACTTTGCTGTTATGTGTGCTTCCCTCTAGCAAACACAAACCTGGTCCAGTGTTCATCCTCTGCCGCTTCGTCTGAATTATATAACTCTGTAACCGTCCCATCCATCTTCATTTTAGGGCTGTGCCTTAGGGCTGGGGAGAAGTCAGGGACGATCACTGGTTTGTGTGGAAGTGTTGACTTTTTCAGTTCTTCAAAAGCATCGTTTAACCCAGTCATTCTCAACCTTTTTTGGACAAATGCCCCCTTGGCCTCATCATAACCCTCCCAATGCCCCCTTGACCTCTAGGTCTGACAACGTCCCCTTTGTATTAAAAAGAAAAAAAAAGGATTAATGCTCCCCAATGGCAACTAAGCACCGCCCCTTTCAGCTGTATTCTTCTCAACGCCCCCCTAGAGCTCCCCAACGCCCCCTGGGGGGCTGTACTGCTCCCGTTGAGAAACACTAGTTTAACCCATTGATGCCTAAAGCACCTGCAAAAAGGCTGATAAATGCCTAAGGCATTTTTAAAGAAAAGTTGCCCTCAGCCAATAAAAAACCTAAATATCTCAGCCTCTGAAGCACATAAAACATGCAATAAGCTGCATTTTAACGCTAAGACCCTCATCTTGCTTTAGAATGTGTTCATTCATCTCTAACATACCAAGATTTTTAATCAAATCGTCTCAAATCTCATGAGCCTGAATGTTGCGTCATGCTGCTCCAGGCGCCAGGGCCAAGGTTGCGCAACGCAACATCCAGCATCAATGGGTTAATGGACATTACTTCTCGCTAATTACTCCCTCTATGGTGGATATGCTTTTGCTGGCATTAACACATTTTGAACTGATTGCACAAATTCTTGAGAATGAGCTAAGAAGAAATCATTTAATTTTGGTTCAGATAAATGGTAATAATCTGTGAACATTTTTCTTTGCTTATGTTTTGGAAATAAGTTTTGGTTTGCCAGTGGTGAGTGCTCTCTGCAAGTTTTGAAGTACCCTGCAATCTATCGGTATACCCTTTTCACCTGCCGCACCCTTAAAATTAAAATCTATGATACGTGCATGATAACATCAATTTATGATAAAGTTCCCTGGAAGATACGCTTATTTGTAATGGAACACCACTGCATGTCCTCTTTGCTATACTGCCCTACAAAGGCAAAGTAACTACATATTTTGTTAAAATTGAGTTTGGACTGAATATGGCCCTCTATGACCTACTTTATCTTGTGACCAAACCCTATGGACCAAATGTCCTGTTTTAGAGATATTGCAATGTCAAATTTGCAGTAACTACAATATCCAACCTAATATCCCCAAATGATTTTAGCATTGCCTTGAGATCATTAGATATTATTGTAGATTGTTAAATGTATGCTTGATGAAGTTACAATTGCTCCAGCAGGACTCTGGATCTCCTGCAGTATGGCGATGGAGTGAAAACTTAACATTTATGTATATATGGCATGTGCTGCCACAGACAGGCAGAGATGTTTGCTAGTTTGTGTGTTCAAAGACTTGCCTGGTAGCCAGAAGCCGTTTGCTCCTAAGGGGTCTTACACACCAGGGCGGTAAAGCGTCGCGGAACGGCCGCGTTTTTTACCGGCGTTGGTGAAAATACATTGAAACCTATCTGTCCTTACACACCAACCGGCGGTAGTCGGGCGTCAGTGGCGCGGGAGCCGGCTCCGCGCTGCATTTGGAAAATAGAACTCCAGCGTAGTTTTCAAGCCGGCAACCGGCGGTGTCTAATTCAAATTAGCACGCTAGCTTTAGCTGTGGGGTTTTTTTTAACAGGACTGGCCGCGCACGCCGACGCTGTCAGTGTGAAAGGCAGAGAAAAACACGCCGGCCGAAACTAAGCAGAAAGACCGCGTTCGTCCCGCGACCGTTCCGTTCCGCCTTGGTATGTTTTGGCCCTGACAGCGTCGGCGTGCGCGGCCAGTCCTATTCAAAACCCTCCCCACAGCCAAAGCTAGCATGCTACTTTGCCATTCATTTGAATGAGACACCGCCGGTCGCCGGCGTGAAAAATACGCTCGAGTTCTATTTTCCAAATGCAGCGCGGCGCGGAGCCGGCTCCCGCGCCGCTGACACCCGACTACCGCCGGTTGGTGTGTAAGGACAGATAGGTTTCAATGTATTTTCACCGACGCCGGTAAAAAACGCGGCCGTTCCGCGCCGCTTTACCGCCCTGGTGTGTAAGACCCCTAACAGGGCTAAAATGAAACCCCTGCTGGAACAGCGATCAAAACGGAGCAGAGCAGAGCAGTGTACTGAGAAAACTGTTTTTTTTTGTGTGGCCCAAAGCAGGTGGGTGATTGTCCACTGTAACGAAACCAACCTTGTTTGGTAAGGGTTTGGCAACATAAAGGACACCGATGAACAGTGCATCTGAACCAAGAGTGTTTATTAACAAATCGTGAGGTTTTGGGGTAGAAAGCAGGCGAACACTAATAAGAGCCCTAAGCCTGAAGATCCTAACCCAAACGGTCAGATCTAGACCTAACTCCCGAGGTTAAATCAAAGACAAACAGCACACCCTGTGACTCTTCCAGGTCCTCTTACTATGCCCTGCTCTACCTTACCTACACTACGTGAGAAATAAACACCACCACCAACTACAGGAGGAAGGCAACACAGCTCCACGTAACATCCACACAGGGGCATATACCAAATTCTGGCAACTATACACCCCTCTCCCAGTGAAGCCCCTCACCCTCCCATTTATGCCATATTAATATGTAAAAAAGAATCAGATTCCTTGTAGGCCAGGGGTGGGCAATTATTTCGGCCCAAGGGCCGCATTGGGTTTAGAAAGTTGACCAAAGGGCCAGATGTCGTAGGCAACTTGCCCGTGCCAATAATAAGAAATGGTGTACGCCAACATAATTACACCATTGTCAGGTATGCCCTTCCTGCTAATTGTATCTAGTTGTAGACTTTAGTAATCTAATCTTCGGTTTCCAAGACCCTTGTTTTAGGTAGCCAATTTAAGAATGAGTGACCATATGAATCTGCATTTTTTTCTCGGAAAGGCTCTGAGGGCCGCATGAAATGGCTGAGCGGGCCGCATGTGGCCCCCGGGCCTGAGTTTGCCCACGTCTGTTGTAGGCCCTCAAGATACATGGGCCCCTGGTGGCTAAGTCTCATTTTGTCTTTCCACAGTTTTTCTAAACTCATAGATTCCGAGGCAGGGGGCCACATGGCCAGAAGAGCCAGTCATTGGAGATCCATTTAGTTTTGTAGGGTAGGGTTGTCAATAAAGAGTAGAGTAGACATTATGCAATGACATCATTGAAGCTTAGGTCAGATCACAGAATCAGACAGTGACCCACAAAGTCACATGAGTGCTTACCCTAAGTGAACACTACATTTCACTGGACCATGGGAGATGCTGCCCGACAGTGAGTCTAAGAGAGAGTCTAAATCTATCAGTCTCTCTCTCTCTCTCTCTCTCTCTCTCTCTCTCTCTCTCTCTCTCTCTCTCTCTCTCTCTCTCTCTCTCTCTCTCTCTCTCTCTCCTCTCTCACACACACACACACACACACACACACACACACACACACACACACACACACACACACACACACACACACACACACACACACACACACACACACACACACACACACACACACACACACAATATTAAAGTAGCAATAATGTGTCTTCTACATAAATGCAAAAGTCATACTGGCCTGAAGCCTATTCAGGGATACAAGTGGCATCTCCTCCTCCAAATATGCAGACTGCCTATAACTGCAGATATTGAACAATACTTGGCTATCTGTTTTGCTTTCTTCTTATTTAGTCCAGCTATTTGCAAACCTCTGACACACAATTTATGAACATGTCCAAGGCTACCATAGATAAGTACCACCATGGATGTTTTGTAGCCACTTACTGTCAATGCATGAATTACTGGTTGATACTTAACACATTTTTCAGCAAAGCACAGGTCCATATATGCATCAAAGCAGCATCCTATTTCCACAACTGTGATGGTTTTTAGAGTCTCGTCCACAAGAACAATGTCAGGGGTGTTAGGGCAGTCTTTAAGAACATTGTCCAGAACATCATTGGTGGTCAAATGGGAAAACCAGTTTGGGTTGACACACACACACACACACACACACACACACACACATTTGGCGTGCCAAATGCAGTTATCTTTGTCATAGCACCATGAATACCACATCTTTTAATGAGAAGAACAATTCATTTGAACAAACATCTCTCTCCAGATTGTGTTATTACTATATTAAGAATAGCTACTTCAAGTGCTGAACTAATGGCCAAATTAGCTTGGCCATATTGGATATCATCGTTTGCTCATGCTGAGTATCTCTGGTTGATCAGTGCATCAGACAGTGGAGCTCAGTGTGTGCTCTAAAATTGGTATGTTTGCAGTAATTGCTGATACACCAGCACTACTGCCACCATCTATTTTGGCTCCATAAAACTGTTAATGATCGTAGGAAAATGGGGGTTAGATTTGTTTTATGATGTTGTTAATAATAGTAATATGTTTTATGATATGCTATGCACAGGCCTAACACTGTTTCATGTGATAGAATCCTGTGCATTTGTCAGTCTATACAGAGGAATAGCCTACATGTTTTGTACACTGGCTCTGCATAGACAATTCACTGTAATAAGGCTTGTAGAACTGAAGCTTAGGCCTGTCTTTAATTTTCCCTGAAGACTATCAGTAAAGTGATTAAAGGCAGATCGATGTGTGCTCCAACAGTAGCCTAAACAAAGACGAATCGTTTGTTTAATTGGAGTGAGAGGTTCACATTTCTCACTCTGCTTTCTTGTCAACTTGACATGTTTCCTCTGGGCTTCTAAAACCTATATTTAGAAAATTATTTTCGCACAGTCTTAGGTTAAAAAAATATGGATTGGAGATTAGTTTGTTGCCAATAAATGTGAGGTATTACACATTGGCACAGAAAGTGTGAAGGGGAATTTATTTTACTCTCAGAAAATATAAAAATTCTTCTCTTGCTCAGACATGGAAAAAACCAGGAACTGATTCCCCAGAGAGGTCTTGGTTTACAGTTAGTGCAAACTTTCAATATCCACAGAAGTGAACTAATGTTACACTGTTGAAAACATCCCCTGAACAAAAAACAACAGTTACAGCCCTGTGACAAATGCAGGCTAATAAGGTCTTCAGGCAGACTCGAAAGAAAAATTGCATCTCCTGTTGTGGCAGAGAAAGTCATAGCAGCCAACAGCTTAAAACTCAACACTTTGGTGAGGTCTATGAAGTATACTGCTTCCTAAAATAAAAACATCTTGCGAATGTGATCCCTATATTATTTTTACTATCGTTTACCCATCAGCAGGTTTAGTTTATCAATGTTCTTTAGTATAGTAGTACTTACACACATAAATACTTGTTCACATGAACAGCATTCAGAGGTAGGCTATAATCTATGTCTATGTCTGGCATGTGATGTGACTAACAAGACACAGTTTAGCAGAAAAAACACTTCCCTATCTTGGCTTTACTATCACTTACAGTAAATACAAGTCACACTTAAAACTACCTCCGGGAAGTATTGAAGTCCTCTGTGAAACAATATCATTAGCCTACCTTCTAAAAATAACAATTCTAATCTAGATTAGCTTCCAGTCTAAACAAGTATGCTAGCATGTCTGCACAAAATAGTATTGAAATATCAATAAAATAAAGTAATAATAAAACAATTATTTTCTTCCTACTTGAAATGGAAATAACAAGAACTGTATGGAGTACATTGATCAAAAAAAAATCCTAAAACAGTGTGTTTTACATATTAAATGGAAATGGAAACCCTTCTTTTTTAAACTTTGGGGGGGGGGGTGCATTATAGCTTACTAAAGTATAAAGATGGTATGCTTCATTTTCTCAATGAAAACTATTTAGATATTGCTTCAGGACAAAAGTTCAAGTTCCACGTCTCGACATGGAAAGTTTATAGGCTACATTACATATCATCACCATTATAGTTTTAACTGTTTTGCTGGACACTGAATGGTCGCAGTATATTGTTGCAAGTAAGTTGCATTATTTCAGACTCCCTTGCATTCCCCTGACCTTGGCCATGGCTGAGAGGGAGTTTTCTGCGATTTTATTTTATTTAATTTTTTTCACTATCTGATTTTCTCGGAGGTGCCCTTCAGTGATGTAGTGAGGTTTGCAAAGCCACGTGTGAGGGTGAGGGTGAGTGAGAGTGAGCGAGGGGGTGAGTGAATGTTCCACAAAATTAAAATCTATTTCAGGCTTGCCGGCACCAACCGTCAGGTTAATGTTTAATGAACAAACAAGAGTAAGAAAACATATACCTAGTGGTGTGCGTGTGCGTGTGCGTGTGCGCGTGCGTGTGTGTGTGTTAGTGTGTGTGTGTGTGTGTGTGTGTGTGTGTGTGTGTGTGTGTTTGTGTTTGCACAAGGGCTATCTGAAATCTTTCAATAGCCTGCCGTGATTCGTGGAAACGCAACCAGTAGGGACACCCAAACCAAAGGGCATCCCTGTTTAAACTCCTCCTCCTTCTCAACCTCTCCCTCATATTCCCCCTCCTCCCCTCCTCTTTCCCTTCGTCCTCTATCTCCTCCTCCTCCTCCTCCTCCTCCTCCTCCTCCTCCTCCTCTTCCTGCCCCCCTACCGGGAAACCTATAGGCCTCAGCACATTTGCCACGTTAGCCACTCCATCAGCGTGCCCTCTACTAGAGCAGAGGTGCCCAAACTTGGGGTCGGGACCCCTAGTGGAGTCACGGAGGTGCTGCAGATGGGTCGCATATAATGCCGCAAAAACATGATAACGCCGCAAAAACAATATTAATCGGTTAATAAGTACATTCATACCTTTCATGTAGTGAGGAAAATGTAGCAATATATGTTTATGTGTATTTATGAGAAAAGATATGTTTGGTATTTGGAATATGATTATGGGTCTTCTGAAAAATTTCAAAAAGGGGTCCCAGCAGAAAAGGTTTGGGAATCACTTCACTAGGGGTTGGGACATTTTTGGGACACTGCCAAACGGATTGCACGGAAGAAGGGTACACATTGCACTGCCCCTGTGATGAATGTCCATCTAAATTGGATTAAGAAAGCTAATTCTGACATTTAAAGGGATGGGGAGTAGACTATGCATTTAGAGTGAAGTTACTCCAGTAAATTGATAACTTAAGAACGGGATGAATTAGATGATACCTTCTCATTTATATTGAACATCCCTGAGGAAATGAATTAAGTTACCAAAGTGATGACTGCACATACAGTAGGTTCGAATGACACAGTATCACTGCTTTGATTGATTAACCTATTACGTTTTGAGAGAGAGAGAGAGAGAGAGTGAGAGAGAGACTTTTCATTTTTGCAAATTGGAACTAATGTAGACATGTAATTAGACATGTACTTACATGTTGACTAGTTTCACATACCGTAAAGTGACACAGCGTAACTGTTTTTCGGATTGCGTTGTACCACTGTAAATGAAATAGAGCGAAGGTTTGGACCAAATGGAGGCAGCAGTGATGCCAATGTGAGCTCAATTGCCACGGCTTATTAGCCTGACTGTGGAGACTATGAAGATTTTAGTCTGGCCAAGCCGTGGTTATTCTCACAGCCTGTTTTTAATCGGCGTCTACCAAATGGAGGTGCGCACCAAGTGTCTGCGGAGGGGGGGGTGAATCTCTGCATGGCTGCCTGCAACACTGTACAGACAAGTTGATTCCTATAGGCATTAATTAGGCTTAAGTGTTCTTTGAGGAACCCTGTGAAAAAAACCCTAAGGGTTCTCTAAGAAACCATGGGGAAGCAGCTAGCGTCGGACTTGTAGCCCAAAGATTGCCAGTTTGACTCCCGAAACGCCAGGTTGGAGGGGGGAGCAGTACACCAGTGCTATCCATCCTCCATGACTGAGGTACCCTGAGCATGGTACCGTCCTGCCGGCCTGCATAAATGCAATTTCGTTGTGTGCAGTGTGCACTTGTGTGCTGTGGAGTGCTGTGTCACAATGACAATGGGAGTTGGAGTTTCCCAGTTGGGCTTTCTTCTTCAGCTTCCTTGAAAACTTGAAAACATCAAGTGCTCACCCACAGAAGCCGCCGTCTAGTACTGTGGTGCAGACAGCTGAGCTGCCCCTTTTGCTATCACTGCTCTAGGTGGAGGATTGCTCAACACCTAAGAACCTGATACTTATAGAGCCCTGTACATGTCTTTGTCTTCTTCTTCTTCTTCTTCTTCTTCTTCTTCTTCTTCTTCTTCTTCTTCTTTCTTTTTATTTGAGGTTTTTCCAAGAACGTTCAGTTTTTAGAGAACATTTGGAGTTCCTCTAGGAGGTTGAGGGTTCTCTGAGGTATAACCAGACTTCTGACTTGTGGGACCAGTTACGGAACGAGTGGATCTTTGCCTTCCTGCCTTCTGCCTTACATAATGATGTTGCTAATGTTGTCATGTAACTAATTAGCATTTGCTTTAGGCCTGACGGGTGCATGCAGGCTTTTGGTCCGGGGTTTGTCTCTGCTCTGTAAACATGTTCCCACTGCAGGGGAACACTGAAACATTCTCTGAGGAACATTAAAGTTCTGGGAAGATTATGGCCAAGTTAACAGGCTACTCTGAGCTGCTTTTGGCCACGCAGCCCACTTTGACAGAACTGAACACCCCCATCGGCACTCTGCCTTAGCTGCTCAGCAGTGCCGCCGCTAGACATAAGCAGAGTACGCAGAGTGTTTAGGGCACCAACCACTTTGCCCCCACATTTGGACCTCTTAAATTGAGATTGACTAAAAAAATGTCATGAAAAGATATTGAATTACATTTAAAAAAACAATTTTATTAGTGATTAGATAATCATTATTGTTATTACTCAATTGTGAGGGGGGCCTCCTGACCACTTATGCTGAGGGCCTCCAAAACCTTAGCAGCGGCCCTGCTGCTCAGGGTCTCATGCTGGAGGGATGACTGGGGTCATATGAGGCCCTGCAATGCCTCCTTTATAGCTGAAAGATCATGATGGCGTTAAGTTGTAGCACTCCATGGTGATAAACAATACATCTTGAGATGTGTCTGCTTGGTAAAGGCTGAGCGAACCCACAGTAACCTTATATAGGCCTGTAGCCTATGTTACTGCAGCAAAGGCAGACATGTAAAACTAAAATTGATTTAGATTAAAATCTGGTTAGTTGTGCAGCCCTACATCTATTTCATGTCACACTATGAAAAGCAATACTTAATTTAAAACGTGCTAAAATGTGCTTTAAAACATGCTTTAAAACGTGCTAATACTGTATGCTGTCCTAGTGATGTGTACACATAACACATGTTGGTAAATGAAACACATTATACAGTTTGGTAAACAACATGTGTACAGTATATTACTGTACTCTTTGAGATGGATATCAGTTAGCTGGGTCTGTCATGACGTGAAGTAAAATGTTACTTCAAAATGTTACTTAAGGGAAGGAGAACAACAAATACTTTATACTTCCTCTTCAGGACAGAGGAGGTGGGTACTAGATAAGATTGAGAGAGACAGTCAGGACAGCCAGGAGCCCTAGAAAGATTTCAGTTGTGCATACAATACTGTACAAATAAACTTTAACTCTGTTATGACCAGGAATGAAAACAGCAAAAGGCAAAGTAATCCCCAAATGTGGACTTCCTATTGCCTCTTTTCCACTGCCAGTTTTCTGGTAGGCCTACAGCTCGACAAAGCGTGACTCGGCCGTCACTTTTTGCTTTTCGAATAGGCACGACACAGCTCAATCGAACAACAAAAAGTGGAGGCCGAGTTGCGCTGTGTCGAGCTGTAGGCCTACCAGAAAACCGTCAGTGGAAAAGAGCCTATATGTGGACTTACTTTCTTTCAAATGAGTGCTGCTACAGGGCTTACTTTTTAAATGAGAGTCCTACAGTGTCTCAAGGTGATTTTCTTATTTACTTAAATTAAAGTATAATAAAAAAAAATCATAGAGGAAACTAAGGCAATCATGGGTATGAGGTATAAGTGTATTATTAGTCAAAATAGTGGGTAGGCTATGAGGATGCTAAGGCAGGATTAAAAGTAGCAGCTAGAGTACCCTCAACACACACACACACACACACACACACACACACACACACACACACACACACACACACACACACACACACACACACACACACACACACACACACACACACACACACACACACACACGCGCATGCACGCACACGCCGAGCATCTGCAGTGCTTTGATTGATTCCACTTCAAGACATAATAAAGGAGCTTAGAACAAAAGAACACAGGCACATAAAGGATCAAAGCAGGCGGCTGAATGGAGCGAACAGAGCCTATTTTTGGTCATTTTGCTCCCCACACAGGCTCGGCGTAGGTGTGCATTTAAAATTAGACCTTCCATGATGTGCTCGAAGCAAAGATCTGAGCAAGGCGGTGTGGCAGGGGACCACCAAGTTCAGCACCAAGTCTGCATTCGGTATATGAAATAATCATTCAGGTTATTGCTGATGAACCCTCTTAGATGTAGCATAGATATTCAATTATCCTTGCTTTGTCAGTTATTTTTTTAAAGATGGAAGTGGAAGGTCTAAGTAGCTCTCCCTCTTTGAAGGTGGAATCACAGGGGTACCCTCCCCATCTTGTTTTTTTGTTGCCGACTGAATGCCAATGAAGCTGGCCCCTACATTAATCATGTAAGCCCACAGGTTAAAAATTAAGAATGCATCACCTCAGTTTATTAATTGGTAACTTGTGCTGCACTCAAGAAGCCCTGCTTTTTTTATTATTCTCTTTTACCTCCATCACTGGTTCTTATAACGCCTAACACTGAATGGCAAGGCCGATATTCCCTTTAAAGCTATATGCATATGGATTGTGATCACGGTGTTGTGATGTTCTTCAAACCCTTCTCAGCGCCACCACAGATGTTTCCACAAGGAGTTTTGCTTGTCATAGCCTGACACTCTATTTAGGCTCCTCGTCTGGGTTCTCCATGTTCCAGATCCGGCCAGTGAAGAGCAGAGTTTTCTTAACACAAGAGGACACCTGTGCACTCTCCTGTGAGAAATGTGCATCCTAAAATATATCTGGAGAAGGCTGTGTGACTATCTTTTGCACCAGATAAAAAAATCCACTGTCAGCCGAGACCATGTTTTGAGAATACAGAATATGGCAGCAATGTCATTCAGGAGGTCCACCACAGCAGCCTGACTAGGTTGTTAGCAGAAATGGGTTTTGTGAGTAATGTGGTCGTCACACAGTCAAACCTCTAGATGGCACTGTTGAGTTATTTTTTTCCAGCACTGCAAATGCAAGTGAAAAAACAGGCTCCTGTGGCTACAACTGAACTCAACAACAATGAAAAAGGCTATTTTGCCTTTGCCCTAAAGTGTGGGACTAAATCATTTACGGGACCTTTCTCATCCAGTTCAGGATCCCGGAGATGAAGGTTCGGCTTGTATCTTGACATTCAATGTGTACCGTTGACAAAACACGACATGCAGTCTGTATATATCCAAATACCAGTGCCTAGTCAGTGCTCCTTATCTTTCTGGGTCATAAAGATTTTTTTTTTTTTTGGACTTTTGAATTCCATTAGTACTGTGAAGTTTGTGCCTCTTCGGGCATTTCTACTTTCACAACAAGAACTAGTGTCCACAAGTGGAGCTCTAGTTGAGACCAGAATAAAAAGGTCTGTGGTATATAGGCTTCCGTACTCTTCTCCCCATTGGCCATGGCACACCGATGACATTTAGGAAAGGTTATTTGTTTTCCCCTCGCATCTGGCAAATTATGCAGGCAAATGTACACATCTACATGTCTTCAGATCATTTATGGCCATCAATTATCTCAGTTTGGACTGTGCTCGATGTGTGGTGTTTGTATTTTGTACCAATTACCTCTCGGGCAGTGCCAGTGGAGACGACATGATGCGGTGCAGGTCAGGAGGTTATGGAGCTGTGTAGGGTATGAGCCTCATTTAAGGGGCATGCTGGGCAGTCACAACACCACCAGCTGCCAAGCCCATCTCCCTTGTTAGCTTGTGGGTCCAATTTAGGAGTCTGCCGGTTGGATTGAACCTTGTGGAATAGAATACTGGCAAAGTTATGTCTTTGTGGTGCTCAACCTTTTTGAACAAACGCCCCCTGGACCTCATCCTATGCCTACCAACGCCCCCCACTTGACCTCATCATAAGCCTGCCAACGCCCCCCTTTGTATTAAAAAATAAAACAGACTAATGGCTCCCAATGGCAACTAAATACAGCCCTCTCTCAACTGTATCCTTCCTCTCTCAACGCCCCCCTAGAGCTCCCCAACGCCCCCTGGGGGGCTGTACCACCCCCGTTGAGAAACACTTGTCTAGGGCAAACATAAAGATACTCTAGATAATTCAAGACCTTTGTGTAGTGTGCTTCGTTGGTAGAAGAAGAAACCACACAACACACTCTGAAGCTCTAACATACTGCTATCACACATTTAGATCTAATTCGGTGGGTAATAGGTGTAATGCAGTGCACATTGAGTAGCCTAAGTATATCTTTCCTGTGCAAAACATTTTTGTTCACATACATGACTACATATGCTATAGTCATTCCAATCACATATATAATGCAGCCAAGGAACCAAGGAAATGGGTCCACTGTTAATGAGGTGAAAATGTGTGCTTTTAAAAGAAACCAACCAACCAACCAGGCTCATTTAAAAACAAACAGCGTTGGATGTCAATGTCAGTGCTATGGATCAATCTGACATCCTCCGCAGAGGCCTCTACAGGGGTTTGCAGGAACATGCGAGGAGGAAAAAAAAAATCATCACGACTTTCCAACCGAGGCAGCCGCTTCCTCTCTGATTCTTGAAGGAAAGCGAGGAGTTTTGATCAGAGAACTAATCAGGGGAAAAATGTCTCCGCCGAGACATCTCCTAAGGATTGTGCAATAAACATCATTAGCCGTAAACAGGGTTTGTTGGAGCAGGAAACAAGATGGAGATAGATTATGCCATCACCTACCGTACGTGCAGAAACTCTGAGCGTTGCCTCAGTGAGCAACGCTCACTTTATAACTTTTCAAGAAACGGCTGTTCATAATTGATGAGTCTAGCTGCAAGATAGGGGGTTTAGAAGAGGTTATGACGGGCAAGCCTTCTGAATGCAGCCCCCCTGTGGGTTCTAAAGGATTTTCTTTGAGAGAGCTTCCCCCTGCTGTAAGCATTGGCAGTGTTGCAACCGCTGGCCACCTCACTGGGGCCATCAGGGTGATCTCCTCCCACCCATGTTTTGAATTCAAAGAGAAATGAAGCTTGCCTGGCAGTGTGTCGGAAACTAGTCTTGACCAATTCGCTGTAAACCAGCAGTTGTCAATCTTTTTTGAATAGAAACCCCCATGACCTCTTCAATACCTTAGTATTAAAAATAAAATGGACTAAAATGTCCCCTAATGGCAACTAAGTGCCACCCCGTCTCAGCTTCTTCTCAACGCCCCCCTAGGTCTCCCAAAATGCTCCCCTGGGGGGCTGTGGAGCCCATGTTGATTACTACAACCGTGTTAGGAGCCTTTAAAGGCACACTGTGCAAGATTTTTAGTTGTTTATTTCCAGAATTCATGCTACCCATTCACTAATGTTACCTTTTTCATGAATACTTACCACCACCATCGAATTCTAAGTATTCATTATGACTGGGAAAATTGCACTTTTCATACATTAAAAGGGGGATCTTCTCCATGGTCCGCCATTTTGAATTTCCAGAAATAGACATTTTTAGCTGCAAAAATGACTGTGCTTGGGCCTCACCAGAAAATATTAGTTTATTACTTAGTAAACTTTCATGAAAAGATCAAATTTGGCAATAGGAAACCCAGTTTCAATAAGCAGCATAGTTGCATTACTTTTTTTGACCATTTCCTGCGCAGCTTAACCAAGCCAGGGCAGCCAGAATTCAACTGTCTGGCTTTGCTGATTAGCAAGGCACCTCCTCATTGCCATTTTCCAAAGCTTAATCTCACCTCTGATTTGTGGGAGTTGATTTGTGGGTTCATCTCTCAGAGCACGTGTAAGAATGTACCCCTAATACATTACTATCCATTTGTGAACATCCAATACCCCTCTGTGATGTCTTTCAGGTTAAAGCTCAATTTAGGCCGATTCCAATAGCAGTGGACTACAGAATCACAGTATCAACAGCACTCCTTGTTTCTGATCTCCCACACTGACTGACCTATCTATGTCCTACTAGTCCTTACTTGTTCACTGTACCAAACAAAGGCACAGTGACCAAAACCTTTATCTCTCTTTGCGAGGTGACATGACCTCTCCTCTAACATTACCAGAACCTCTTTGTTTGAGGCAACTGAGCCTTCCTCAGAGGGCTGTGAGTGCTGGAATTCAACCCGTTCATGTAGAAACTCTATTATAGGCTTGTTGTTAACAAAACAGATAGTGACCATGTCTTAATGTCTTACGTGAGACTCTTGGCAATGCCATGACCATGTTGTCATCATGAAGTTGAGTTTTTCCAACAAAGAGTCGGATCATTGCAATCCCGATCTGCACCAAGTGCTACCCTAAGAGAACATGTAGCCACTGTCACCAGATCTGCTCTATATATTTTGGACTCTGACAAATGGACAAACACCAAAGCATTGTTGCTTTTGATCCTCTTCCTAACCCCCATCTCGAGGCCCCTTGCTGTTGCCTCCCTCCTCCCTGGCCGTGTCCACAGTGTGTGACTGCACAGCGGGCTGCTGCCTGGTCCAAGTTGTGCCTGGGTGGGTGGCTGTGTTGAACCGCTACTGACTGTGAGGGTAGTGGTGGATGGGTGGAGGGGGTGCATCTTCCAATGAGTTTGTAGCTGGGTTGGGTGGCTGTCTGTGTGGGTGGTGGTCCAGGCAGGGTGGGTATAGTGGGCTATTTGCCTGTCTGTGAAGGGGAGCATGGTCCAAGTCATGCTGGGTGGGTGGCTGTGTTGAAACTCTGCTGACTGTGATGGTGGTGGTCGCTTGGGTGCGCTCGGTGGGGTTGGTGGGTCGTTTGTCTGGCTGCGGCGGAGGGGGGGCGGGTGCTCGAGTCGTGTGGCGATGAGTCACCCTCTGGCGAACACTCTGTGGGGACGGCTCTCGTATCCGGTGCCAGCGCTACGCTTGCATGACAAATACGCCCCCTCCTCCTGTTTCTGTCCTACACCTACGGTGCCAAACACTACGTCTGAATGACAAATATGTCTCAGACCCACCACCTGCAATCCTCCCCACCCTCATGTTTTCAGTCAACAGTACCACCACCCATCATCGCACATCCACCCACCCCACCCACCCATTCTCCCACCACCCCCACCCCTTATCCCACCATCGTCATCTAGCATGACTGTCCCAAAAAGCCACTGACAAACACCCTGTCTCTCAGCCTGTCTCTCTTTCGTGAGAGATATCACTCTTCCACTGCAGGAGTGGGATAAATAGGGTGTCGTGCAGGAGGGGGGGGGGGGGGGTAAAGTGGCTCCATGGGTCACCAGGGCTCCATGAATATAGGGGGACCACAGAATGTCTGATTTATGTAGATATATGGCTTTGGGGGGGATTATTTGGAGCTAATTGTACTGATTGTACATAGGGCCCACAATTTGCTTCTATGCCCCTGGGGATGATGGATCACACTCTTAATATTCGTCGTTATCAGTTTTACATTATGGTCATTATGTGACCATGCTGTACTCAACAATACTCAATACTCTGAATCTGATAACTACAACTATATATAAAAAAAAAAGAATTTTGTATAAATCACCAGTACTAGTACTGTACTTGTTACAGGTTTTCCGATCATCATTTTCCCACAGCAAGGAAGAGCACTCGTCTAGCCTTATGTGTGGGGAACCTGCCCAGC
>NC_085870.1:29341646-29351646 GCF_034702125.1 Engraulis encrasicolus
TTTCTCTCAACCTCTGTGGCCCCGTCAACATAAATAATCTTCTCACAGTGACAGATGTGTACAGCAGCCTGCCTTTCAGACCTACCTCGGTTCGCTAGTAATCAACTGAGGTGCACTTTGACACAAATGCCACCTGCAGTGCTTTAATGTCGGTTTAGAAGTGACACTGCTGCCAAAGGGCTTCTCATATGCAGGGAACTTGGAGATTAACTAGACGATTACAGCTGCTAAGTGTTGAATATATTATTGGTGAGAAGGAGCACAACGGTTTCTTCACTGCTTGAAAACACTGGTGCATCCGGGTGCTTTTGCTGCCAGAAAGAAGACATGGTTTAAAGCGCTTATGTTTTTTTCTGTTGTGAAGACATATTCATCACAAGATGCTTTATTTGGAAATAATTGGAAATCATTTTCTATGGTATACATCAAGTATAAGGTCAGTGCCCCTCATGTGAAGTGATTTTTTAAAATGCTTCTTCATCACGTCTTTTGAAATGCCATTATTGATTCTGAATTGTTTTTTTTTGTGAAGAAAGGACGACTCAACCTCAATCATGTTGATATTCCTTGCTCTTACAATGTACATGTTTTGGAGTTGTATAGTTCAATTGGATATATTAAAAAAGTGCAAAAACTGTTTAGATGTGAGGGCATCGCCTCATTCAGAACAGCAGCAGATCAAAGCATATCTTTTATGGTACCTTTATTTTTTTCCCAAATGAAACAGCAAAGCTGGAACACATAGCCTACTCACATGCAGCTGCACAAAATGTAAACAAAAGTTATAATGTGTTCTTTTGGTGAAATGACTACAGGGATACCCCAGATTGACATTTCACATTGATTATTATTAAACTTAATATACAACATACATATTATAATCTCAGTATACCTATACATCAAAGTATTTTTTTATGTTAGAAATGTGTTTTTCAAGCACTCAACCCCTTTTTCAAAACAAAAAAATGATGTGTCTTGTCTCAGTGTAGTTTTCAGCATGCCTGCCTTAATGACAGCACAATCCTCCAGATATTGCCGAGGATTCTCTCTTGATATGAAGATTTATTAGCTTTTGCAGGGGCTCAGTCGCCCACCCCTCATCTCTCTCCTGCTTTGACTAGTTTCTTGTTTTTGCCTCTGCATATCCCTTGTTCATCTCCTCAATTCTTGGGTCTGAACATGCCTTTGTTAAAGTTTGAATCTGAGTGCGGTTTCGGTCTCTAACATTGTTATTTAATGTTTGCTGTGATTTCCCCACTTGGAGTTTGTTTTATTAAAGTGACTGTGGGTGTAAAGAGAGATCATTTTGTGTTCCAGCTCAGTACATGTGTAAATATGCAGCGCAAATAGATTGTTTCTTTTGATTTGTACAGGAAAATGCTGATGAATATAAAACGTTTGTATCTTTCTGGACCAACTGCAGCATGCTATTATTTGAAAGTAATGCATTATGAAATATGGAGCACTATGTTTGGTGTGTGAAAGTCGGAGGTTTGCAGCTCTGCCGTGTTTGCAGGCTGAGCTCTCTGCCTCTATTAATATGTATTGTGTGCCACACAAACCCCCAGCACCACACAAACTATGTTGTTTTTGAAGACCTTTGTGCAGTTTTTCCATCTGTTGTTTCCATGGGCCATTCAAACTGTGGCTATGTAATGTCATATTTTTGTATGCAGTTATGTGCAAATACAATTGCTTTTGCTATCCCACCCACAAAATACCCCAGAATACTTTTAACATTGCACCTGAGCTGTTGGTGGCATCTACAAGATCTATGTATAGTATATGCCTTAAATACAGTGAGGTCCTTCTTAGTGTTATAGTTTTATAATACCAACATTTATGTCCTGCACATAGCAATGACTCAGCCAAATCTAGCCAGACCAATCGCATCTGTCTTTTCTTGTGGACAGACAGGCCTAAACATGATGACGTGACGACGACAGGGCTGTGACTGATGGACCACTGTTGTGATTTGTTGGTCTGATTGATTGCCCACTGAACGTGCAGACTCAAAGACAACTGTTGACAGACAGAAAGCCTTGGCTTACACCTGGCCTATCCATCGTGGCCAGACTGCACAATTTAATCTTGTCTGGCTCGCCAGACTACCATAATGCCTCTTTCAGGTTTAAAACACTACGCCTCCAATGGAATGAGGGAAATGATATTTGGAGATGTACTTTTTTCTGTGGGTGGATGCCGTAGAATTCCCTGTGTTAGCTCATTGATGGGTAAGGACATAGTACAGTATGACCATTACCATGGCCGTGGTAAATCTGAATGTCTTCATTCATCTCTGATAATGAAAGAGGATGACACAATGAGGGCATGGCATATAATATGTCATTCCTAACAAAGTCTTCCATTTTTCTCTCTCCCCTCCTTTCTCCCTTTGCCCTTCTTGCACCTCATGGTTGGTCTTTAGCAACTATCTGTCTTTCTAGCCTTTCTCCCATCTCTGGCTCTCTCACACCCACAATTTCACACCTGCACACACACGCACACGCGCGCGCACACACTCATTCCAAAAGTCAGGCACCCAGTTAGAATCCCATCAGAGCAGCAGGTTGAGAGGGTCAATTATTTACAGCGTATGGCCCAGATTGCAATTACCGCCATGGAGATGGCAACAGCAGCGGCTGTCTCCGAGATACGATACCTGCCCACCGCACTGTGGGGGTGTTTTGGCATGAGCCTTGGCATATCCCCACCGCCACCCTACACCCCAGCCACCACTGCCCATCTCCCTGCTTGTCCTCTCCCCTCCTTTGCTCAGTCTCTCCTCTCTCTCTCCCTCATGTCTCCTCTCCTCTGCTGTCTGGTGGTGGTGACTGCCCCGGCCTCAGCAAGCCCTCTGTGGTATCACTTGTGGAAATTACCTGACACAGCCAATATCGGGTTATTATCCAAGTGGGCCCCCACGGCCACCTCTGCTACCAAGGGGCATCACACGCGTTATTGTGGTCCCGTATGCACACAATTCATCTCCCTGAATGAAAATTAATTATGTATTTTCTCACTGACTGCATAAACTGCTCCGCTATTATTGTCTAGATAATTCACACTGATCCCAAGAGACGTGGATATTACACAAAGCTGGGGGATGTTAATACAAAATACCATCATAATGGGTAAAGGGCAGAATTAAATGAAACTCAGCCTCTACTTGACTAGAAGAAGGCACAAACACTATTGCTATTTTCCTCAGCTTTTGTTAATATCATGTAATTTCTGACCGTGCTGAGGTGGATCTATTCTTGCTAATCTGCCCAGCCGGTGACAATACATACTCAGCATACTATGCGTTGCCTTCACGGTCTCGGGACCTCTCGAGACAGCTGACGACACTGCTCATGTGACAACCGAGTTCTGGACTTTGGCGCATGAACGCCACTGATCCCGGAACAATCGGGATTCATGCGTGTTTTGTTTTGGTTCTCTTTTCTTTTTTTCACCTCACCTTGAGCCTCCACACCCACGACATATCATTTTCGCTTAAGTAGGCTAAATCAAACAACCAGACCAGCAGTACTGACATATGTACATCTGCAATTGAATGACATCAACTGGTGTTGTTGATAGTGATTACAAAATGATATTTTAGCATTTATGATACTGTTTACATGCTAGTTCCATGCATGGGCGCCATGTTGATGATGCGTGTGTCGTCATACAAAACATAAGCTCGGGAACTCGTTGTTCTATACTTCCGCCTGAGATCAACCTAGATAATTATCGATCGGACATTGCGTCACCAAATCTTCCCGAGGTCCACTGTCCCGAGGTTTTAGGTTGGCTTTCTTGGGATTCTCGACATTTTGAACGAGCCAATAGACTCCTATGAGCCTGCGGAACCCCCAACGTGATGTCATAATAGTACATTTTCTTAAAATGATTAACCTGTTTGTGGTTGTTGGTTTATTCCAGAAACTCAAATGGACAAAATACTTGTACTGATGAGTGCCGATACCTCACACAAATGTGACCACCAACAAGAAATAACTAACATCATAACTAACTGTACTCACCTCTAATCATGGGTACTAACCTGCACTATATATCATAGGTCCTCTAATATTCTTCTGCTCTCAATTTGTTCTACATTACTTGTACTGTATGCTGCTGTACTCTGTGCTGACCCCTTACTCTGTACTTGCTTGAATTTCCTCCTTATAAGTCCTTTTGGTCAAAAGCGTCTGCCGAATGTAATGTAATGTAAGAAATAAGGCTGCCCGGGGCATATTGAGTCTTAGATTTAAACATGGTAATCTGGTGATATCTGATGAATTTGTGGCCTTTAAAATGTGTTCACTTAACCCATCTTAGCCTGATGCGGCGTATATGTTGTTTGACCTTTGACAGCAAGAGCGACATACGCTGCATTCATTCATTCCCCATCCTCCCCCCCTCCTCACTATACAATACAAGGTGTAGGATAACAATATGGTTAAATAGATTTGAGCTTTTAAAAAATAAAACATTTGATTATGTTAGAGCTGAATTAACACATTTCAAGATGATGGTCCTAGCTTTTAAATGTAACTTATTTCATGTTTTTATGGGCTTTGAAGGCTGAGATATTTAGGTTTTAATAGGCAGAGGGTACCTTTTCCCAAAAAGGGCTTAGGCATTCAGCAGGCGTTTTTTGCAGGTGCCTTATGTTAAATTGAATTAAAGTGGGAAACGAAAGCTCCAAAAGTTCCTCCATAGAAAAGAAATAAAGCTAGCCTTAAAGACAAAACTTACATAATGCTTTTAGACACCCCAATGCTGTTTTGAACCTGCATTGGGAAGCTTCTGTAAGACCCCAAATAACAGATTCTACTGAAAGAGAGGGGAAAAGGGGCAGGGTATTTGCGATTTTCTCAGTTTGGCCAGGCCTATACTTGTGGGCTGTCTCCTTGTGGCTAGTCACACATAGTAGACATATGATGGCAGCTTACCTTCAGGCACACAATTTATCTTCTGAAAATACCATTGGGATTCTCTGTTTTCTTAAGGTCCCTCATGAGCGCTATCAGGAGATGAGCTAGAAAATAACAGCAGGGCCTGGATGGGATGTTAAATGGGAGAGGCAATGAGTTAATTTGTTCGGTCTAATAGCTGACCACCTGTCTAGCCATTAGCATCCAAATAGTTTACTAGATCATTTTCTCAACCTTCTGAGAAACTCAACAATTTAGATTCCAAGTGCCATCTCTCTTTCTGCTAGAGAAAAATCTGCATACTTACAGACTACAGTAGCTCTCCGACAGGGCATAAGCTTCATAGCTCTCCAGCCACAGCCTACCTTCCTAGTAGGACATTCCTACTGCTCCCACTTGCCTACCTTAATTACTGAATTTATCGCCAACATCTTGTTCCAAAGTTTCTGTAACAACTCCCATTGAAACCTGTCCATATGCCTCTTGTCTCTCTTGTCTTTGTGGGGATGGACTTCAGTGAAGTATTGTGACCTTGCGCTAAAGCACCTAATGTTTTTTTTCTATGGGGATCTGTGACAATCCAGCTGCTCTGCTGGTAATGCACTAAGCCAACACAGTTGCTTAAACCAGTCTTTCGCTTTTTTAGTCATAGTCCAAAAAGTCTCTCTCTCTCTCTCTCTCTCTCTCTCTCTCTCTCTCTCTCTCTCTCTCTCTCTCTCTCGCTCTCGCTCTCGCTCGCTCTCTCTTGCTCTCTCACCATACTTCACAGCCAACACAGGCTCAGATGAAAACCCCTCCACAATCCCTGTGTAGCAACTAATTCTCGATTTAATCAGTTCCCTCCGTCAGTTCCAGTAATATAAGCCTTTCTCAACAGTTTGGTGTGGTTGTAACGGTCTGTTTGGGAAAGGATCCCCTCACCATAATGTGTCCAGATTAGTTCAAAGCCGCACCAAGAGCCGCGTAAAGCCACATCCGTATCGTATCAGGGGACGTATCACGGGGACGCCTGGCTTCTGCATGGTGGTGGTGGTGGTGATCAGGGATGGACTGGGGGAGAATTAGGGCCCGGGCACTTTTGGCTTAAAAGGGCCCCTTATAATTAGCGGCGCAGAACTGACTCACCGGTGGCGCCATATTTTCTTTTTTTTTACATTTCTGAAGATTGGGGCCGACGAGGGTGTGGGGCCCACTGGGAAATGCCCGCTGTGCCAGACGGCCAGTCCAGCTCTGGTGGTGAGCGTCAGAGCATCTGCGCTCCCCTCTGGTTCCATTACTTTCCTCTCTCCTCTACAGTACACGTCTGACACCTCTCTTCTCCCCAGTGGACCTGCAGGCAGCCTCCGCCTCGCTCGCTGTCCTCCATATTCATGAAAGGCAGCGTGAAGCGCCTCCAGTTTTTAACCATGATGAATGGATGCTCCACCTGCCACTTCTGTCACGCTTTGGCTCTGGCTCGTGCTCCAAACGCACCAAATGCACAGTGGAGTGGAGTGCCAAGACAGACCAAATAAGCGTGGCGGTTCTGTACAAGACAGGTAAAATGCTATATCAGGGATCAGTTTCAACAGTGTGTGTGTGTGTGTGTGTGTGTGTGTGTGTGTGTGTGTGTGTGTGTGTGTGTGTGTGTGTGTGTGTGTGTGTGTGTGTGTGTGTGTGTGTGTGTGTGTGTGTGTGTGTGTGTGTGTACATACATACATCGAAGCATATGGGAACAGGAGTGTACAAACCAGTGCTGAATGAATACTGAATAAATCCAAGCCAGAGTGTCAATTCTCATGCCTCAACAGCCATTTTGAAAACCTTTGCCTCCAAAAGTAAAACACCCTACCTTTAAAAGAGTGTGAGCTCAAAAGATTTGTTCAAAATCTGTCCACCTGTTCAAAAGTTACTGCACTAACAAAAAATTGTGAACTGGAGACTGGAGTCGCCTTCAGTTCCAGAGCCGTCTTTACAATAGTGTGAATTCAGGTAGATTGGGTCACTTTTTGCATTTGCATACCTGAATTCCCCATACATTATACAGTACTACCCTGTATAGAAAGGTGGTCGTTGTGCTTTGCTAAAGCGCATATTGGTATTACTTCCTCGTCATGTGGACCTGTATATGCTGAAACCAATAAGGTGTTACAAAGTGAGTGAGCTGTAGATAGGCTAACTGTTGTAAGATCCCTTTTATTCTCACTTTGACAAGTGAAGGCTTGTTTCAGGCCCCATCTGCCTTTACTCTCCCCAACAGTGTGACTGTTTTGCTTAAATATATTTTTCGACATCAGCATTCCAGTCACTGAGAGAGAGGGAGAGGGGGCAGGGAGCCAGTTTATTTTTTTAAATGTTACAGATGACAGTTTTTGATTGAGAGAGGCGAGGGAGTGGAGGAGAGGGGGATGTACCAATTAACAGGTGAAATTAACATGTGTAAGTAGTCACTCGCTCAGGCTCAAATTGGCTGCAGAGCGATAATATTCACTGCTCCGCCAGACTAACAGCCGTGGGGATATTCCTTACTTCCTCTCTCTTCTCTTCATCTCTCTCGCCACCATCTCTGTTGCTCTCTCTCTCTCTCTCTCTCTCTCTCTCTCTCTCTCTCTCTCTCTCTCTCTCTCTCTCTCTCTCTCTCTCTCTCTCTCTCTCTCTCTTTCTTTCTTTAGCTCTCTTTCTCTTCATCTTTTTCTCTCTCTATCTCTCTTTCTCTCTTTCTCTTTCTCTTTCATTAGACGGTATATATTGTGCTTCCCTACTGAAAATGAAGCAAAGACACGTCAACAAAAGAGGCTCTAGTGTGCCACTCTCTTGGGGTACGCCCTGCTGCTTTTTGATTGGCACTTTGATTGTTCATTTAATGCTGTTTTCCTAAAGTCTATTGGCGAATTCTAGTCTTAAACAAGGATCTGGTTCATTAACTAAAGTATCCAAAAGCAAAATAAACAGACTGTCTGTTACTACACACAGTGCAGTGCAGAAGCAGTGCCATCCACAGTTGGATGTTTAACTGAGATGCCGCAGAGAAACTAAGGGGGAGTTTTCAAAAAAAGGAAAAAAACGCAGGAATTCAAACAGCTTAAGTTCCCTAATGATGCAGTTAGGCAGTTAGGGTTATTTTGCTCAGCATCTCTACCCTCTGTGGACCTAGCAAAGTTTTGGAAGAGAAGTAATGTGCCTCTGAACTTGCTGATTGCAAATTACTTTCAGTGAGAGAATCTGCTGAACGGGGTGTGGAAAGATGAGGGGGGGGCGTGTAATATAGGCTTATTCGTGGGCCAGCTGCAGCGACTGAAAATGCTTTGCTACCTACAGAACATATCCATCTTAGGGGGTTTTATGCTCCTGTGCCCTGCATGGTGTTGGTACTCTCTGCTACACTCATCTTTGCTGGATTTCTTCATTATCTCCTTAATGGTGGAGGGTACCATATGGTCGTCATTAGCTAGGGTGATGCCTCACCTCTTACGCACCAGCACAGGAGTAAAATGTGCACCACAAACACTTCATTGATATGTACTGCGTGCATACCTGTCTGGGTCATTAATTGCTGGTGTGTGCATCACTCAACGGAGGTCTAATGAATCTAATGGCATTCTTGAGCTGCAGAAAGCGCATACTGAAAGGGTTTTAGCTTTACATTAGATCATAATTCATTGGTTACAGCTTTTGGGCCAGGAGTTTGTATTTTATTTCATTTTCTACAGAAAATAAATATTTTTTTCCAAACATCTGCTGTGATGCCCACTACTGCATGTAGGTGATGCTCAATTCTATGATGTGAAATAGCCCAACACAGCCAGTGCATGTTTTACATTTTGAATTGCATGCAAGCTGTGTCCTCCCAGTAGAAACACCCAAAACACCCATATTTAGATGTTTACCGCATTACAGTAGAAGTGAATGCGCCCTCTACATACTAGAACACATAAAATGTATTCAGGAAATAGGGATCCTAGAGATGAACAGGTGAACACTAGCTTTTTAGATGCATCCTAGCATCTCTACTCTATAAGAGGGTATGTCGGTCTGTCCGTCCGTCCGTTCGTCCGTCTGTCAGTCTGTTAGTCTGAAACGCATTCTTTAAATCGGCCAAAACACGATCTTTGCCGCCATTTTTCACACTCTTCATATTTGTACTTTTGGACGTTTCTTTGTCTGCCTGTCAGACTTGTTAGAATCATTTCCCAAGACACATGTGACTGTACTACCTGGCAATGCACCCTTCTTCAGTCCACAGTAAAAAAGAAGATCATAAGAGGCTGTCAAAATATTCTAAAACATAATCATCATTCATCATTCAGCTCATAAAGCTATGAGCAGTTAATTTACGAGTGCAGCATTGTTTGGGATTTTAGTGGAGAAATTAATTAAAAAACCTTCTTGACGCATATAAGTGGAGATAACTTTCCGCTATAGAAGAAGGTGTCACAACTCATGCCACAGGTTTCCTAAAGGGCCTATTGTGAACAAAGTTGCCCATTCTCAGTCCAGAGCCAGACGACAACAGCTCCAGGCAGTGATAGACAGCGCTCTTGTGGCGCGGCTCTAAACTAGGCAGCGTAATGTATTAAAGCCCGGCAGTTGGTAATAAATTATCGGGGCCTTAAAGAAGGTGTCCTTAGGACGAGATGCTAAACTGCCTCCCGACTACATAATTAGAAATTAAACCATTCAACCCGTGACAGCCAACTTTGCATAATCTTGTGGAATGCATTAACATTTATGAAGCTGTATTTTTAGTTCCCAGTCATTAACATACCAAGCAGGACCAGGTCTATTAATTGCTTTCTCGATGAGTAATGCATTGTGTTTAGGGGTTGTGGCATGATGTGTTTTTGGTCAGTGGCAGTGTTGGGCAGACTTTGGCCTGGTGATTGTCACTGGACGCGACCCAGGGCATTTTGGGTCTGAGGATCCAATTATTTCCCTCGAAATTGAAGCCGTGGATTGAGTCAACAAAGTCATTCAAATCATGTGTTATAATCACTGCCAATTCCATGTTGGTCTCTCTCTCTCTCTCTCTCTCTCTCTCTCTCTCTCTCTCTCTCTCTCTCTCTCTCTCTCTCTGATGGCCTTGCCTCCCTACT
>NC_085870.1:29359146-29366646 GCF_034702125.1 Engraulis encrasicolus
GCTGTGCTTTGATACCAAAAGCAACTCGATAGGAGCTTTCTTTTTTTCTTTTTTTTCGGTCCTCCATCACCTCCTCCTCCTCCTTCTTCTTCTTCTTTTTGAATATTCAGTCAGTCAGTCAGAGAGTCCTGTAGGTATACTGTGAAAACAAGTCGGCGAGAGTTGAGAAGCTAGTGTGTGGCAGGCAGGCAGGCAGCCGATACTTTTCAGCCCCTCAGCCTGAGACGAGGACTGAGAGTGGGAGCTGTAGTCTTGTACGGTAGAGGAGCGGGATGTAGCCGGGGGTGCCTGCCTGCCTGCCTGCCTGTGTGGTGAAGAAGAAGAAGAAGAAGCTGCCGCAGCTCTCTTCACTTCATTAGACCCTTAACTCTGACCTACTTTCCTCCCAACGCAGCAGCACAGCACAGCACAGGTGCCAGCCAGGGATGCAGCAGAAAAAGGGAGGAACTTTTAGGAGACAGACAGACAGGCAGACAGACAGACAGATCGAGAGATAGATAGATAGACAGACAGACAGACAGAGAGGATTTGTCCGTGTGCCTTTCCGGTACCTCCATCCAAATTGTCAGCTGATTTGAAATTCGGAGCCGTGGTCCCCTGAGGGGTCTAGGAGTGCAGGTGGAGGGAGGTACTAATCCAGTGCTGAAGGGAACTGATCGTCCCTGCTCAGAATCCCAGCCGTCATCGACTGCAATACATACAGTACAGTTCAGCAAGAAGAACATCACTCCCCATACTGTAGGGTGTACTGGCTGAATAGACAGATCCATTTTTTGTGCAACAACGAGAGATAAGATACCTCTACATTACATAACCATATTTTACATCATATTTTGATCGTTTACCATGTTTCAAGAAGGAGGGCGCACCTTGCATAGCAGAGTTTTTTATTGCACAAATGAGTGAAGAAGGCACACGCCGAAACGCGTTTGTGCAATAAAAAGAAGGCACACGCCAAACGCGTTTGTGCAATGAAAAACACTGCTATGCAAGGTGCGGTCAAACATTGGATTTAATACTTGGGCCTGCACCCTCAGAGATTAAATAATGACAGTAAGAGTGACGCCTGCTCCAAGAAGAAAATTGACTTTGATCGTTTACCATGCAATGTATTGGAACATATTCAAAGTTTATCACAAATGGTATACTGTACATGTTTTTTTCTAACTCAAGCCATGCTATAGAATGTTTTTCACTTTAAGAACATAGGATTTCAATTCAAGCCTAGCAAGGTTATCTTCCACACACCGCGCTCTTCCGTCTTGTTGGTGCGTCTCTGAAGTAATCTAGTAGTAGGAAATGGATCGCACTCAATTTTTCTTCTTTCTTGTTGTTTTCTTTTATTTTAACATTGCAGGGACTGACATGACAGACGTTTCGGCTGCACAGAGCCTTCTTCAGTGTCACATTCAAGCCTAGCAGAAATGTCAAGTATGTACTGTATCTTTGGTAGACTGTGCTAAAAATAGTTGAATGACCTGCATGACTAAATATTGAGTTTTTCCAAGAATGTGCTTTTAAATTAAGGTAACACAATGTAAGATGTTGGCTTCATTCGACTGTTTTATGTGTTTAGTGGTTACAAATGGGTTTCAGTACAAATACGTGTAAATGTTTTTCTGACATCAAACAATTGTATGTCACATACCTGTATGTGCACATTGTAAGTCTACCAAAATGTTTCAGATAAGTTAGCACGCTGAGAGCAAGCAGGCGAAGCCATTTTGTGGCCGGGCGGTTTGTTTTGTAAAGCTGGCCGAGAATTTCAGTTTGGCGCAGAGCCACTGATCAGTCATGTGGAATTTTCACTGAAGTTGGCCTCAAGTTATCCAGGGGAATTTGGGAATGGTGTTGAAATAGTGATGCAATGTGTGGAAAAGTTTTCTGTTCTGCGGCTGCCTGCATGGCGGTCTGCAGGGACACCATTGGCGTCTTCTCTCCGGAGCCTTTGATTATGCCAGTAGCCCTTTCAACTGGTGCCTTATTTTCACACCACAGTCTCACACACTTTTCCCTTTCAATGAGGTGCACTGACTGAGGTAGGCTAGACACACAGTGGAGCATTGGTGAGTGTGTTGGTGCGTGCATTGGTGAGTGCATGTGTGTGTTTGTGCGTGCGCGTGTGTTTACTGGGGTGTTGTGCTGCCAGTAAAATTTAAAAGTGAGTGCTCAGAAGTCCAGCGGCAGGCATTGCAGGCTGCAGGGGAAATTACAAGTCTGCTACCACACATACTAACTAATTCATGATGCATTTAGATCTAGTTGGCCCTGCTCATCAGACAGGTGAGCTTATTAGTGAAATAAATTCTTAATGGCCTGGCTGCACTGGGTCTCTAACTTGTTCACCTCTACAGTATTTTCCTCCGCAACACATAATGTGACATCACACAATCATATCCTTCCCAAGATGTCCCTACACAGTAAGTGGAAAGAGTAGAAGTCCACACACTGTAGCTCCGCTTTGAAAATTGATTCAGGTCTTACAATGTTTCGACCCAACAGTCGAAATGTTGTATGACCTGAATTAATTTTCAAAGCGGAGCTACAATGTGTTGACTTCTAATCTTTCCACTATCAGATACGCCTTTGTCCTGCACCTGGCCTCAGAGAGGTGGGATACTCTTACTCTAAAGTCCCTGCACAGTAAGTCATGGCTTTGTCAGGTTCTTGGTATACTATGTTAACTAGATTTATCAGATTCCAAAGCTTTTTTTTACATAGCCATGTCTACATAGGGTGTACATAGCCAAATTCAGAATGTGAGGGTTCACAGAACAGCAGTATAAGTAGTACATAGGCAAAACAAAGTGCGGCAATGCACAAATGGTGGGGAGCTTGCAGAGTATGCAAAAGTACTTCATCATTTACACAGTTTAATCCAATAACTCTGCCACTGTCTTCATATACCCCCCCCCCCACACACACACACACACATACACACACACACACACACACACACACACACACACACACACACACACACACACACACACGCACACGCACACGCACACGCACACACACACACACACACACTCAGTGTCCTTCCATTCCCCCCACATTGAGTCTCCCCCAGGCAGCATCTTCCTCCTCCTCGTCCTCCTCGTCTCTGCTCTGCCTGTGACGGCCATTTCCACTGTCACTCTGCGCCTGTCACACTGTCCCCCTATATCATTTTTATCACACAATCTGACGTTGAGAGGTGACGCTAGGCTGTAGCATCGCTGTGAGGCGCCTTTGATTAAAATGGATCGGGGATTGTGGGGAGATTGTGGTGGGGTGCAGACGAGGAGAAAGTGGGAAAGGGAGGGAGCGGAGGGTGTTGGTGGGGGAGGGAGTTGGGGAAGGGGAGGGGGTGGGTTGTGACAGTGGAGGAGGAGAGTGGCTGGTGTTTTTGATGACATTTTTATTGCGTTTATAATCCCTGTATACAGACAGGCTTTTGGGGGGATGACGAGGAAATCTCCCTCCAGCCCCACCTCCGCTTGCCTTCGACTTCATTGCTGTCAGTCACAGGCAGAGCAGGGCCACTTGCATCGCTCATCACGCCGATGATTTATTTTGGCTAATGACGAAGCTAATTGAGCGAGCTCGTTGCAGGGGGGTCAACCCGTGATTGTCTGACATTTAGCAAACAGCTAAAAATCAACAGGGAAAGCAAAGAGCCGAATGGCATTTGTGCATTATATTCAGGGAAGCCAACAGAGGGAGGCAAAAGGGGTCAGCTGTCCCGGGCCCAGAGAGAGAGAGAGGGGGGGCCCAGAATTGGGTCCTCAGGGGTGTCGCAATAACCGATATACCATTACACCGCGGAAAAAAATGCTGACAATAGTAATTACAGTTTGAAATGAAAAAATACAGTGCAGATAACCGTACTGTACACCGTGACACTATGAGCCTTTTTCCGACCATCCAAGTCTGCTGATGTTGCCACGGAGGAACATTTTGTCGCTTAACACCTGATGTCTAAGCTGGAATCATTGTGAATATTCATTTGTATATAAGTACAATCTGTAACCATTTCCTCCTCATAACTTCAAAATTGCAAGCAATTAATGTATTGTGCTTTTAAACATGGGATTTTGATCCCATATAAACAACTATCCTTGCCCCTTTTTGGAATTATTTCCGTTTATATCGGACTATCAATGGTTTCTTAACATAGGCAACACAAATTTGCAAAACTACTGTGATAATACCGAAATCCGTGATAATTTTGGTCACAATAACCGTGGTGAGGATACATTTTCATATCGTGGCACCCCTACTCAGTATATTGTACATGTATAGGTTTTTTTTCAGATTACTTTGTCTCTGGACCGGCCAAAGCTGTCAGCGGTCCTGATTATACTTATATTGTGTCATTTGGGAAAGTATTTGGTGTCGGTGAGATTGTGATGATTGTGATGTGATGAGTTCCTGATGAAAATGGTGGTCCCGATAGTCAAGGACACAGGAGGCGACTTGTAGATTTGGTAGTTCGGCTTTGGTTGATGTTGATTTGTTCTTGACAAACAATGCAGCTGGACACAGGGAGTGGGGATTGACAACTTCGCAAACAAAAAAAGCAATTTATTTATTTGTTTATTTATTTCTCTACTGACTTGATGCAAAAATAAATAAATAAATCTAAAATAAATACACAGAAAAGGACACCTGCTGGTCCATGTCTATCATGCTTCACAAGCTCTGACACACACACACACACACACACACACACACACACACACACACACACACACACACACACACACACACACACACACACACACACACACACACACACACACACACACACACACACACACACGGGTGGCTTTTATTATTCACTTGTTCTGACTGTGGCACGCTTCAGTAACTAAAATGTGCTGGTACGAAGTGTGTGTGTGTGTGTGTGTGTGTGTGTGTGTGTGTGTGTGTGTGTGTGTGTGTGTGTGTGTGTGTGTGTGTGTGTGTGTGTGTGTGTGTGTGTGTGTGTGTGTGTGTGTGTGTGTGTGTGTGTGTGTGTCTGTGTGTCTGTGTGTCTGTGTGTCTGTGTGTGTCTTTGCTTGTGCCTGTGTGTGTGTGTGTGTGTGTGGTAATGTGCCGGCAAGGAGAATGAGAAAAAGGGTGAGGGAGTAAGACGGATGAGGGGAGTGATGGAGAAAGATGAGGGGAGCGAGGGAAGCAAAGAAGGAGAGGGGGAGAGAGAGGGGACATAGCAGGGGGTGAAGGAGAAGGAGAAGGAGAAAGACGGACGCGGGGATTGGTCTGGTGGTCTGGGCTTTGAGTGAAGAATAAGAAGAGGGGGGCATGGAGGCAGCAAAGAGAGAGCAAAAGGGAGAGGTGGAATGCACAAAAAAGACTGTACAAGGGCGTGTGTGTGTGAATGTGTGTGTGTGAGAGAGAGTGAGAGAGAGAGAGGGAGAGAGAGAGAGAGAGCGTAGAAAGACCGACCGAGGAGCCCCATGAAAGGAAGAGGAGGAATAAGAAGGAGGGAAGATGGGAGGGTGGGGCCCAATAGAGGAGCGAAGAGGAGACAGGAGACTGCCTGCTGAATCACCAACCTCCTACTCCTCCTCCTCCTCCTCCTCCTCTTCCTTTTCCTCCTCCACAGTCACTCTTCTCTACTTCTTTCACCCATCCCTCCTTTTATGGCGAGCTGTGGAGGAGTGAAGTGTGTGTTTGTGTGTGTGTTTGTGTGTGTGTTTGTGTGTGTGTTTGTGTGTGTGTGTGTGTGTGTGTGTGTGGGTGTGTGTGAGAGAGAGAGAGAGAGAGAGAGAGAGAGAGAGAGAGAGAGAGAGAGAGAGAGAGAGAGAGAGAGAGAGAGAGAGAGAGAGAGAGAGAGAGAGATGGCAACTATGCTTCTCCACTCTCCCCATCCCCCTTCTCCACAGACATGCCATCCACTCTCCGCTGAACACTCTCATTCATCCACAGCCCCCTTCCTCCCTCTCTCCGTCCTCTCCAACTCTTATTTCCTCTCCTCTCCTCTCCTCTCTCTCTCCTGCTCCACCCTTTTCCGCGCCTTTTCTCTCTCCCTAACATTTCTTCCATTTCTCTCTCTCTCTCTCTCTCTCTCTCTCTCTCTCTCTCTCTCTCTCTCTCTCTCTCTCTCTCTCTCTCTCTCTCTCTCTCTCTCTCTCTCCTCATTTCCATGTGTCCTCTTCTCCTTCTTCTACCTCTTCTCCCTCTCCTTCGCCGGAAGGAAAGAAAAGTCATCACCATCATGGATGGAGTGGAGCAAAAGAAAAGGAGAGTGGACCAGCATCAGACAAGCGGTCAACAGGAAGAGAGAGTAAGAGATGGAAAGCCATGCAGAGAAAGAAGAAAGGGAGCGGGAATGAGATGAGGGGATAGAGAGAGAGAGAGAGAGATGGAGAGAGAGAGATAGAGAGAGAGAAAGAGAGGCAGCAGACGTGGAGAAGACAGATGCGGCACCTGCTGAGCTCTGTGCCGGCATCCTCCCCTCCTCCTCCTCCTCCTGTCCTCCTCTCCTCCTCTCCTCCACCTCCTCTCTACCCTCCCTCCCTACTACCCTCCCAGCGTGAAGAACTCACACAGCGCTACGCTGCAGCAGAGAAAGGAGGTGGAGGGAAGAGTAGAAAAGGGAAGTGTAAAAAGGGAGGGAAAATATGAGATGGGTGGGTAGTGTGGAGTGGACAGGGGAGCAGAGGAAGAGAGTAGACATGCAGGCTCTTCTAATACCGAAATTCCAAGGAGTCGGACAAGCTGCAAATCAGCCATCTGAATGTTTTTGAGTTTTTTTATTTTGCTTTCTTGCCACCTTTCTTCCTCCCACTACTACTACTAGTTTTTTTCTTTCTTTTACTTTCTGTTCTTCTTCTCCGCTATGCTTTCCCTCCCTTCCCCTCCCTTCCCTTCCCTACACTTCCCTTCTCTTCGTCTTGTCATTCCGTGCCTCCATCTGGTGAAGAAGAAGAAGAAGAAGTAGATGAAGAAAAAAGGCGAAGGGGAAAAAAGATTTTTTTTGCTTTTGAATAATTCTCACGGCTTCATCGGACTGAAAAGCACTTTTCATTCTAATTAATTCTTCTCCAAGACGACTCAAAGGAGACCTCCCTTCCTCTCAGCCCCCACCCCCCATACCCCCCCCCCCAACCCAACTCTTCCTTGAACTCTCCTCTCTCCTCTCCACACCACCAGGACTACCTCACCCCCACCCCCACCCCACTCCATCGCACCCCCCACTCTCCTGCTTTTCAGGCCAGAATAATTAGATTCTGAGATTGGCACGTACTGTAGCGGAACCGGGGGGTGGTTCTGGTGGGTGTTCATAGCACCAGTGGCTGGCCTGCCTGCCTGCCTGCCTGCCTGCCTGCCTGCCTGCCTGCCTGCCTGCCTGCCTGCCTGCCTGCCTGCCTGCCTCACACCTGGTGCAGGGTACTCTGCCTTCCTTTCAGGGAGGGACCGGAGGCAAATGAATTGTGTGTGTGTGTGTGTGTGTGTGTGTGTGTGTGTGTGTGTGTGTGTGTGTGTGTGTGTGTGTGTGTGTGTGTGTGT
>NC_085870.1:29371646-29381646 GCF_034702125.1 Engraulis encrasicolus
ACAAGAGAGAGAGAGAGAGAGAGAGAGAGAGAGAGAGAGAGAGAGAGATGGGGAGAGAGATATAGAGAGAAAAGGGAACGAGGCAGGGAGCAATAGAGAATCACATAAAAAGGGAGGGAGAAAGGGAAATAGAGAGAGAGAGACAGAGAGGGTGAGAGGGTGAGAGTGAGAGTGTAAGTCAGCCCAGGTCTTAGTGGCTGGGCCGAGGGGGGATCAGTGTGATTCAGAGATGTGGCATTTCTGCGCTCCCCTGCTCTCCTCCTCTCCACACCTCCGCGTGCCGACGCGTAAGCCGGCGCCTGTGACAGCGCAGCGGAGGATTAGCCCCCTCGCCAGGGGATTACCATCTGCAACAGGCTCCCCCCTGCGCCTCCCCACCCTTTCTCTCTCCTCTTTCCACCTCTCCTCTCCTCGCCTCTCCTCTCCTCTCCTCTCCTCTCCTCTCCTCTCCTCGCCTCTCTGTCGGCTTCCTCACCCGATTGCCTCATCCTTTTCTCTTCCTCACACTCCTCTCCTCTCGCCCTCTTTCCCCTCCCCTCTCCTCTCTTCTCCTCTCCTCTCCTCTCGCCCTCTTTCCCCTCCTCTGCTCTCCTCTCCTCTCGTCCTCTCTCCTCTCCTCTCCTCTTGCCCTCTCTCTCCTCTCCTCCCTTTTCCTCCCTTCTCCTCTCCTCTCCTCTCCTCTCCTCTCCTCTCCTCTCCTCTGCTCTCCACTCATCTCGCCCTCTTCCCCCGCTCCTCTCTTCCCTCTCGGCTTCCTCACCACACTACCTCATTTTCCCCTCTCTCTCTTCTCCTCCTCCTCACCCGTCCACCTCCAATTCTCTCTACTCTTCCTCTCCTCACCTCACCTCCTCTGTTCCTCTTTTTCTCACTCCATTGCTCCTCCTCCTCTTCCTCCTCCTCCTCTTTGCCATCCACCCCACACCTTCCCACCTGACTCCACCCCTGCACCGCCCTCTCCTAGACACACACACACACACACACACACACACACACACACACACACACACACACACACACACATTTCATTGCCTGCCCCCTCCCTCCAATAGTGTCTGCAGTGCTCTGTGTGTGTGTGTCTCTCTCTCTCTGCATGGAGCAGCCATCAGGGCCGATCTGACGAGCGACCTCCTCGCTGTCTTTCAGCCTCCTCAATGGCTCTCCTGCCGAGTCCTCAGTCACAGTGCACTGGAGCCACGCTCTTCCACTCGGACTCTGCCCTTCTCTCTCTCTCTCTCTCTCTCTCTCTCTTTGTGTAAAATCATTTTTACTCCTCTCCACTTCCATGTTGCTGGCTGGCCTTGGATTGTCTCCAGTGGTCTCAGTGGGCAGTTGCTCTCCACTGGAAATTGGCTGTCCTTTGTGTGTCTGCGTGCGTGCAAGTGCGCGTGCGTGCGTGCGTGCATGCGTGCATGCGTGTGTTGCAGTATTACTGGTGGAGCAAATAGACTTAGAAGAGACTTGGCAAGCCCCATTAAACTGCTGGCTGCACCGTGGGACCTCAGCAATGATGTCACTTCTCTGAAATCAACTGCCCCCTCTCCACCTCACCTCACCCCCCCTACCCCTACCCCATCCCTGCACAGTAAATGTTGCAGAGTACATTCCGCACTTATAGAGTATAGGGCCAATTACCCTCTGTAGAATTGTTAAATTCAAGGATGTATTGGTATTGGTATTTGGATCTCTCGCAGTATTGAATTAATTTGTCACTTATTAAGACAAGTCACTGCATGAATAGTACGGAGTGGCTGTATGTAGAGTATCTTTGCATTCCCTGTCACAGATTATGTTTTGTTGTTTGATTTGTCAGACAATTCATCTCATTTTTATTCATGGGTGTAAGGATGTCAAAAAGAGGTGCAGCAAATGAAGAGTTTTTTGGCAAAACAGTGTATCCACCATTTTTGATTTTTGCATTTTGTTATTGAAAATGACTGTTCAGAGGTCATATCTGTGTGTGAATTCTTGCCATTTAAATATTTTGAGAACATACTTTTTCAACCTATATTTGCAATGCAATGCAATGGAATGGAATGCCCAATACAAAAATGTACATTTCCTAACATTATACAAAATGGAGATACACCATTTTGCAAATAAACTCTTCAAATTGAGATCATCATAAATTCCTCCATTATCTCAACTGTGAGCTCCATCTCTGTGTTTGTGTTGCACTTGCACTTCATAATATTGCCATAGCAAATTTCAGGCTCGCCGCACCTGCCAGTGAACCATTCTGTTTTGCTTCACTAACCTAAAAATGCATCATGCAGTGTTTCTAAATATATGTATGTGTGCGAGAGAGAGCTGTATACGCTGTGTTTATATGTGGGCATAATGGCATATACTACTGTATGTGCAAACACTATGTGTAAAACTGTACTGTCTCCTGCATGTGTGTTTGTTTGTGTATTATGTCAAACACCACTCATTACGTGTCAGCATGCGTGCGTGTGGCAAAATGGCTAATGAGAGAGGGCGAGGCTGGTGTGTGTGTGTGTGTGTGTGTGTGTGTGTGTGTGCGTGCGTGCGTGCGTGCGTGCGTGCGTGCGTGCGTGCGTGCGTGCGTGCGTGCGTGCGTGCGTGCGGGCGGGCGGGCGGGCGGGCGGGGCGGGCGGGCGGGCGGGCGTGTGCGTGTCTGCGTGTGCGTGTGCGCGTGCATGTGACACGTGATGGTAATGCTGTAGATGAAGAATCATGGGGAGATCCCAGACAGAATCCCTGCAGCTGCCAACATTACATCATCCTGCTAGGAAGCCGCTGCGGAGGAGGAGGGGGTGCCACCGCGTAAGAAAAGGAGGAGGAGGAGGAGGAGGAGGAGGAGGAGGTGGGTGTCTTGAAGGGAAGAGGGTGTCGCTGCGTAGGAGAAGAGGAGGGAGAGGAGGAGGAGGAGGAAGAGGAGGAGGAGGAGGGGGTAGTTGGAGTATGAAACAGAGTAAAATGTTCAAACGGAGGGATGCAGAGGGTTTGTGTGTGTGTGTGTGTGTGTGTGTGAGAGAGAGAGAGAGAGAGAGAGAGAGAGAGAGAGAGAGAGAGAGAGAGAGAGAGAGAGAGAGAGAGAGAGAAAGGGAGGCTGTGAGAGAGAAGGATCGTAAAAAAAAGAGGTACCACGCAGCAACCTCCACATCTGAGATGACTGTGCCTGGACACGCCAGAGTGTGTGGTCCCAATGTGCGGCGCTTCATTCACTGTCATCTCCTCCTCCTCCTCTTATACTCACTGTATATCCACTGGCAGAAAGAAAAAGGCAGAGAGAAAGATATAGAGAGAGATATAGAGATGAAAAGATACGGGGGTGGAAGAATGAGGGAAGGAGGGAGGGCGAACGGGAGGGAGAGATGAGAGAAGAGAGAAGACATGAAAGAACTAAATGAACAGAAAAAGGGGGAGCATGCCGAGAAAATGATTAGAGGGATTTTCTAGTGCTCTAATGAGGTAGAGGGGAAGGAGGAAGTGCAGCAGAAATATGGAGATGGGGATGAGATAGACAGAAAGATATAGAGAGAGAAAGACAGATAGAGTGCAACATGGAGAACAAAAGAGAGAGAGAGACTTCACTTGTTTACAACCACCGTCCTGAATTTTTATCGTCAGTTTCATCAAATGGCAGAAAATCAGCCCTGAACGCTGTGGCTGCTTGTCCTTGTGATTGTTGGTGTATGGCACGGGGAAGAGGGAGAAGGGGAGGGGGTCTGTTATAAGCGACGTACGGTACGTGACGAGGTGCGGGCGCCCGGGAATGAGGAGCCTGCGGTGTAATGCTGATGGACCCGGTCTTGGGCACGAGTCCACGGCACAGCACCGCATGGCATCGCCGAGAGCAGAGGAGAGACGAGGTGAGGAAACGAGAGTAGAGAAGCGGAGAGGCCAGGAAACAAGAGGAGAGGAGAGAAGGCCACAGGCCATAGGCAGACATCACATCTGCTTGATTGAGAGGCCAGCATGTGGTTCAGAGAGAGAGAGAGAGAGAGAGAAATGTGGCTGCTCTGGTCCATGAAAGCAAGGGCCGTAGGCGCTACTGACATGAAAGAGTGCACCACTAACGCGCACCATAGAGAGAGAGAGAGAGAGAGAGAGAGAGAGAGAGAGAGAGAGGAATAGAGAGAACTTGAAGGAGTCTTGTGCATATTTCTCTCTATCTGAGCAGCTTGTCAGAGATTTAAAGGCTGGGCGCCGTGATTGGAAAGTGAGATATTTTTTTCCCTCTTTCTCTCTCTCCCCTCACCAACTCCTCCAGAGTTCTCTGTAAGCATCTGTTCTCGCACCTCCCCCCCACTTTCCCTCTCTCTCTGTCTCTCTCTGTCTCTCTCTCTCTCTCTCTCTCTCTCTCTCTCTCCCTTGCTCGTCTGTTTTTTCTTTTTCTCCTTATCTTTTTTCTTCCCTCCCTCCGTCCCTGGCTTCTTCCTCCCGTGAGCCAGAATTGTGTAACAAACAGGGTAGGATGCCTTGAGTGTGGACAGAATTGGTTAATGATAGCCCACGGTTTAGTGGGAGGGGAGCGGGGCCGCATGCCAAAGGCAGCAGATTGATCTCTCCCGCTGCTGCCAAGGTACAATAAATAATTATTGCCACTCACGACGGCGGCGCGGCGTACGGCTCGCTCGCTGAGCGGAATTTCATTAGGAAGTATAGCCTATTAGCGCTCAAATTGCAGCCCGCCGCTACCCAACAATATAATTACGTGTTGCTTTTGTTTGCGCTGCGATGGATGACATCGGGTGGCCGCCGTGGTGGGGCCAAAACGGCTGGTTTCTCCTGTAAAAAGGTGTGAGTGCGTGCGTGAGTGCGTGCGTGAGTGCGTGCGTGCGTGTGTGCGTGCGTGCGTGCCTTCTCTCCTAGTCTTCCTCCACCACCTTTCCTTTCTCATCTTCCCTAAATCTCCTTCCTTCCCTTTCATCTTTCCTCTACCCTTTTCAAGCCTGCTTGCTTCTTTTTCCTCCTCCACCTCTACCTCATCTACCTCCTCCTCCATCCTCTTCTTACTCTTACTCCTCTTTTCTTTTTCTACTCTCCATCATTTTTTGTTCGTCTGGCCCATACCCTGGTGTCATCCTTTTTGAAGTCCTCCTCCTCTTTTCTCTCCACCTCCATCTGCTTTCCTTACCTTCAGTGGACCTTCTGTGTTTTGTTCCCCCTCCCTCTCTCTCTCTCTCTCTCTCTCTCCCACACCCTGTTCTCCTCCTCTGCCTTCTCCTCCTCCTCTCCTCTCCTCCTCCTCCTCCCCTCTGCTCTCCTGTCTTCCTCCTCCTCTTCTTCCCCCTCTCCTCTCCTGTCTTCCTCCTCTTCCTCTTCCTCCTCCTCCTCTCCTCTCCTCCTCCTCCTTCTCTTCTTCCCCCTCTCATCTCCTGTCTTCCTGGTCGCGGTAGCACCCTGACCTCCGTAGCACCTGTGTTCCACGGGGTGAGGAAGTGTCCTCATTAAAAGCCAGACACGGGGCCACTCGCATGCCGCTGAGGGAAGACGATTAGCATTAGGAGTGAGAAAAGCGTGCTAACAACCCGGGGGTGTGGTGTGTGTGTGTGTGTGTGTGTGTGTGTGTGTGTGTGTGTGTGTGTGTGTGTGTGTGTGTGTGTGTGTGTGTGTGTGTGTGTGTGTGTGTGTGTGTGTGTGTGTGTGTGTGTGTGTGTGTGTGTGTGAGCGCATGTGTGTGCGCATGTGTGTGTGCGTGTGTGTGTGTGCATGTGTGAGAAGGGGCGAAATATGAGTCCTCGCCACTAAAAGCCGACATGCCCTTGACCAAAATAATGTGGTAGAGCTCTACACCGCCAAATGTGCTGCTGCTGTGTCTGGAGTCTCTGTGCTTTCTTGATTTCGCTTTACTACATTCCGTATCGTGTTTCTTGTTGTCCTTTACTTACTTCATCTTGCTTTCATTGTGTCGTCTGTCTATTTGTCTTGGGGCGATCAGTTTGCTTCTGTCAGGCATACTGTGTGTGTGTGTGTGTGTGTGTGTGTGTGTGTGTGTGTGTGTGTGTGTGTGTGTGTGTGTATGTGTGTGTGTGAGAGAGAGAGAGAGAGGGGGAGGAGAGAGAGAGACAGAGACAGACAGACAGACAGACAGACAGGCAGACAGGCAGACAGACAGACAGACAGACAGACAGACAGACAGACAGACAGACAGACAGTGAGAGTGAGAGTATATTTATTGTGAGAGGGAGTGTGACAGCGTATGTTTTGCAGTCTGTCGATTCAATTTGTGTCACTCTCCTATCTCTAGTGCCATGGCGACTATTTGTGGAAGATACGAAAACAAGTGCCTCTGATGGTACTCCTCTCAACTCTCTTCCATGCTCAGTGCTCGCCTATCTTTTTCTCTCTATGTATACACTTGCTCTCTCTCTCTCTCCCTCTCGCCCTCCCTCCCTCTTTCTCTCTCTTACTCACACGGACACACACACACACACACACACACACACACACACACACACACACACACACACACACACACACACACACACACACACACACACACACACACACACACACACACACACACACACACACACACACATACTTGCTCCGTTAAGATCTCTTCAGGTACTCCCAGCTCACTCTCTCTTGTCATCAGGCAAAGAGCACTGTGACCTTTCTTCTACCTGCTTGAGCTGATTTCACGTTTTAGTGTAAAATGCTCTGAGGCAGGAAAATGGCTTCCATAAATGGGAACCCCTCAGAGAGCTAAAGAGAGAGAGTTTAGAGAGAGAGCTAAAGAGAGGGAGACAGAGAGAGTTGAGAGAGATGAGAGAATGAGAGCGAGAGACAAAGATACAGAGACGGAGAGAAGGAGAACGAGAGAGAGCGAGAGAGAGCGAGAGAGAGAGAGAGAGAGGGAGGGAGAGAGAGAGAGCAATGTGGAGGTGTGAGGCAGAAGAGGCGTACGCCGTATATGACCTGATGTTGCTTCCATCTCCTCTCATCACGAGCATTTCTTTTCTTGTCGTTTTCAATTACGCAGCTCCAACTCACCCAGGGATAAAGAGCTAAGTCATTGGTCGACTCGAACTCGTCTGTGCTGTAGTAGTGTGATCAGAGCCTTGTGGTGAAACATTGATGTGGAGGCTCTTAATAAGCAGTGTTTAAGGCAGCCCGCCACAGTCAGAGCCATTATAGTGGAGGGCTGATGTGATGCGAGTCTTGGTGATCAATAGGCCGATACGCGACCGCTCAAAAGGAGCTCTGTCACTGAGTGAGCTGCGCTCGTCTTTCAGCTCAGAGAAACACCAAAGACAAAGAGAGGAGACAATCTGTGAATGTGTCGCTCATTGTCTCTGTCCTCCTTCTCTGTCTGTCTGTCTCTCGTTCTCCATGATCGCTGTCTTTGTTTCTCTCTGTCGCACTCCCCATGGATTCCCTCTATTTGTCTGCCATTCTGTCTGTCTGTCTGTCTGTCTGTCTGTCTGTCTGTCTGTCTATCTGTCTATCTGTGTGTGTGTGTCTTCATTGTTGTCTAGCCGTCTGTCTTTGTTCTTCTCTCTTTCGTCCTAAAGAAGTGTATTTTTCTGTCTCGTTTTTTCTCTCTTCTTCATTTCATTTTCCGGTTCCACCTGGCGTCGCTTAGAGGCGTCTCCCGCATGCAGTTCCAGACTGTGCCCTGCAGGGGGCTGGGTGAAACCTGCTTGCCCACCCGCCTGCTCAACCACCCGCCCGCCTGCCCGCCCGCCTGCCTGCCCACCTGCCTGCCCGCTCGCTTGCCTCAGTGGCAGGTGGTTAATGTGTGGCTGCTCGCAGCATGAAAAAGGGCCAGATGCAGACATATGTTCACATAGCCGAGTCACAGAGGCAGAGAGATACTGAGAGAGAGAGAGAGAGAGAGAGAGAGAGAGAGAGAGAGAGAGAGAGAGAGAGTGCGGCCGAGGCAGAAAAAAAAGAATAGAGAGGGAACGGAAAAGAGGGAGAGCGAGATAGAGACAGAGTGAGAGAGCGAGAGAGTAGGGTACAGAGTTGTTGTTGAGAAAGAGAGCAGAAGAGGAAGAGTGGATTATAAATCCCCCTTGAAGTGCCTCCATAACTCAATGGGGTCTTTGTTAGCTGGGGCCGGGGAACAGGGCTGCACAGTTGGGGCAGGTGGAGGTGGAGGGAGTGCTAGCAGGTGGATGGGTGGGTGGTGGCTGGTGGGTGGCAGGTGGGTGGTGCATGGTGGGTGCAGTGTCCAGAAGCATTACCTGCCGCCCACCCCCCCACCATGACTCATGCTTCCACCTTCATCAGTGTCCACCTCCACAAACACCGCCTCTGTCCTGTCCTGTCTGGCCTCCCCCCATCTCTCTGCCTCCCTCCATCCCTCCCTCCCTCCACCTTCCTCTTGCTCTCTTTGGCTTGCCTGCCACACCTCCTCATCTCCTCTTTTTCTACCCTTCTCTCTCTCAACTTTCTCTGTCTCTCTCTCTCTCTGTCTGTCTGTCTCTGTCTCTGTCTCTCTCTCTCTCTCTCTCTCTCTCTCTCTCTCTCTCTCCCTCTCTCTCTGTTTGTATCTTACTATCTCCCTGTCCCCCTCTCTGCTTCTTTGTGTGTTTGAACAACCAGACCATTTTTCTGTGCTCGATACCCCACCACCACTACCAACACATCCCACAGCACACACACACACACACACACACACACACACACACACACACACACACACACACACACACACACACACACACACACACACACACACACACACACACACACACACACACACACACACACACACACACCACCTGACACAGAAACAGAGGGAGGGACTTACCTCTCTGGCCAGCAGGCTTGTCTTACCTGGGAATGGTAGCTTTGGGGACTAGAATAAGGGAGACAGAGAAAGACGGATATTTACCAAAACCAGGTGAGGCAGATATCGATGTGTGGTTGGTTTCGCTTAAGAGGACTGCAGAGGGGGAGGCACTGGCAGGGAACCGCCAAAATGGGAAACGGGGGCAGAGAGCTCTCTCATCGATGGGGGAGGTGTCGGTGGCGGCCCAGCTTTCTCTCATGGTCTACGTCTCTGTATCGGTCTCGGTCTCGGTTCAGGAAGCCGATCCAACACAGGGTGGGTAGAATTCCTTTTCGTTTTATTTTTTGGCTTCGGAAACCCGTCCGTAACGAGTCCAGGGGCCTTGGGACGAGGTTACCGCCAATCGGAATGAGTGTGCGTCATTATATTACTGGTCCATTTTCAGCTTTGTGTGTGTGTGTGTGTGTGTGTGTGTGTGTGTGTGTGTGTGTGTGTGTGTGTGTGTGTGTGTGTGTGTGTGTGTGTGTGTGTGTGTGTGTGTGTGTGTGTGTGTGTGTGTGTGTGTGTGTGTGTGTGTGTGTGTGTGTGTGTGTGTGTGTGTGTGTGTGGCTGGGTGCCTACAGTACGTGTGTGTGTGGATGGGTGTGTGGGTGCCTGAGTGTGTGTGTTTTTGTGTGGTTTCGGCGGGCTGTGTTTTTCCCCCTATGCAGCTTGGCTTGGCTGAGCTGTGAGAATGTGGTGCGCATTGTGTTGTGTTGATTTGTTTGCGCGTTATCCAAATTGATCTGCATCTTTGTCGAACAGCTAAGCTGCCGGAACTTTGGCCCGCTCTCAAGCCATTTGCAGAGCCCCTGTACTGGGTGTAGTGGTGTTTCCAGCCCTCTCTCTCCCTTCAACCCTCTTTTTCTCTTTCACTCTCAATCAATATCTTTCTCACACTTTCTCTCTGTGTTTTCATTTCCTTCTCTTGGTTTCACTCACTATCTCCGTCTCTCTCTGCAAAAGGCTCTATTGCACTCTTTAGTAGTCATCCCGGTAATTTAATGGCCTTCTCTCTCTGTCACTCTCTCTCTGTCTTTTTCTCTCTTTAATTCTCTTTTTTTCCCTCAGCCCCCTCCTTTGCTTCCTCCTCTTCCTCTCCTCTCTCCCCCTCCTTCCCCTCCCTCTTTGACTGTGATAGGTGCTTTAGTCTTTAGAGGCTCTTTGAGGTGTTAGATGAGACTTTCTCATTGCCTGGCTCTCTCTGCCGCTGCTCGAGGTGCAGCAGATGGATCCAGTGCCTCT
>NC_085870.1:29386646-29389146 GCF_034702125.1 Engraulis encrasicolus
TTCTCCTGTTTCTCTCCCTCCCTCTCTCCTCTCCCACCCTCTCTCACCCTCTTTCCACTTCTCCTGTCTCTCTCCCTCCCTCACCCCCCAACTCTACATCTCTCTCTCTCTCTCTGTATATACCCCCTCTCCCTTCCTCTCCTCTTTCATCTCCCCTGTCTCCTCCTCCCTCCCTCGCTCGCTCGCACACTCTTAATTACACTCATTGGGAGTAAAAATCTGACAGACGCATGAAATGTTACTCGCCTGGTCGTTGCCTGCCGTCACTGGGGCTGTTTCTCCGACGGTAATTGTGTGGCCTGTGAGTGACAGAGAGCACATTCCCTCCGGATAGGAGGAGAAGAGCGGAGGGGGATGGAAGGAAAGAGACAGGGATGTGGACTCTGGATGAGGGGAGAGGAGGGGAGCATAGTCCCTCTGGAGAGGAGGAGAAGAAGAAGTGGGGGGATGGACAGTGATGGGGACTCTGGATAGAAGAGGAGGAGAGGAGTGGAGAGGAGAGGAGATCTGACATGATGGTGTCATGGTGAGGATAGGTGGAAAGAGGAGAAGGAATGGGGACTCAATGCACAAACCCTAGGGAGTGGAGGAAAGGAGGAGAGAAAGGAAGGAGAGGAGAGAAAGTGTGGCGAGGAGAGGGAGGGAAGAAAAGTAGAGGAAAGGGTTGAGGGGTGGAGGAGAAGAGATTTGATGTGACCGTGAGGAAAATAACTAAAAGGGTCCTGTAAGGCAGAGGGGTGTAGAGTCTGGAAACCCCAGGTGCATTCTTAGACAGGCAGACATCTGTGGCAACACTGTGCAACGTTGAGGTCAGCAACTCTTTTGTCAAATGGTGTGTGTATAAAGCTGACATGGTGTGTGTGTGTGTCTGTGTCTGTGTCTGTGTCTGTGTCTGTGTCTCTGTGTGTGTGTCCTTCAGGAGATAATGATTAACAAGAGACCAAAGAAGGCTTTGTTACCCCCATACTCGTCTCTCGTGCTCTTCTTTCCTTCGCTCGCTCTCTTGTGGAGCTCCACATTGTCACAGGGGAGAAATCATCCCACTGCCAGAAAATAGCAGACACTTCAGCTCAGCATCTTTTGTGAAAACAGCCATTAAAGTCCATGTAATGACACCCTTAGCACCAACACACACAGAAGACACATTCGCTCAAGCACACACACAACGCACATAGGCTACATGTACACACGTACAGTGCACACTAGCCACATGCGCACACAGAGACCACTCACATGTTCATGCACACACCTTTCTCTTTCTTTCTTTCTTTCTTTCTTTCTTTCTTTCTTTCTTTCTTTCTTTCTTTCTTTCTTTCTTTCTTTCTTTCTTTCTTTCTTTCTCTCTCTCTCTCTCTCTCTCACTCAACTCACTCACTCACTCACTCACTCACTCACTCACTCACACACGCACGCACGCACGCTCGCTTGCACACACACACTCACACACACACACACATGTATATTTCTACTCAATTCAAACAGACACACTCACACTATTCACACCATTACACACAGTACCTTTAGAGCCTTGACAGCACAGAGACTCTTTAAGACGACGACACTGTCTTTACTGTAAGCAAGTGTGTCAATTCACTGCTCTCACATTAACACCTCCGCCTGATGGCTGTGTGGGTCATGACTCAGATTCACTGGTGGCATATTTGTGTTGGCCGTCATCGTAAATTAAGGCGTAATTTAGATGTCACAGTCGCTGCAAACCAAAGCAATACTCTCTCTCTCTCTCTCTCTCTCTCTCTCTCTCTCTCTCTCTCTCTCTCTCTCTCTCTCTCTCTCTCTCTCTCTCTCTCTCTCTCTCTCTCTCTCTCGGTCACTCTCTCGGTCCCTCTCTCTTTCTCACTCTCTATCAGATGTCTTGCTGGTCGCAGAGACATAGTTTCCATTTTATCACGCAGAGCTTTTGACCTTACTGTATGTGCGGTGTCATTTCCCCCCATTAAACCTGAGATGCTCCATCTACACAGAGCAGAGCAGTTTCACCAGGTGACGATGTGCCTGTCCCCCAAAGTCCCCTCTCCAAAAAAAAATAGAACAAAATCTAGGACGTGTGCAGACCACTGACCTGTTTTTTTTTTCCTGCAAGAATTTCCTGATACCTTTAAGGCAGGCCCTCTTTTTTCTCGAAAGCAATAACTGCTTCTTTTCTATCTTTTTTTGAAGAAGAAGAAGAAAGGGAGGAAGTGTGAAAGCTTCTCCTCTTCCTCTCCACCTCCTCCTCCTCCAGTAGCAGTGGTCTTTTCAGAGGGTATTCTGTTCTTCCTCTTCCTCTTCTCCTCTACTAGTGGTCTTTTCAGAGGGTGTTCGCAGGGGGTCGGATCTATTGAGGCTCAGGGCTTGCCCGAGCGAATTCCGGGTTTTTTTTCCCCCTTCTTCTTCTTCTTCTTCACAAAATGAAACCCGAGCCCAGAGAAGTGGCCTTGCCAGGTGCAAATCACTTCAATGTCCAGCCTAACCTCTGAAGAGCTATAAAGCGGCTGGGGGC
>NC_085870.1:29394146-29449294 GCF_034702125.1 Engraulis encrasicolus
CTGCTCAGCTGAGGTCACCTCTTGTCCAAGTGATCAGGTAGGGCAGATAGAGTAGACTAAGAATAGGAACGAACAAGGGATTCATTTTTTTAGAGCGTGTGTGAATGTAATTTCAATGAGCGAGCCACTCATGAACGACAAGCAGACAATGCTGCATTGGTAACAATAGGCTACTACTCTTAAGGGGTTTAAGGTGAACACAAATCTAGAGTGCTGGTACAGTGTTACAGAAGAATGGTTGGCTTGATTAAAGGGCGATGGGGGAGGAGGGAGGGCAGTAGTCTTTGAGATGGCCTAGAATTTTCTGCCTCTAATGTTAGAAAAATCGACCCTGAGTTGGACAGATTGAGTTCAACGGGGCTATATCTTCTAGCCTCTTTCCATTAGAGGAATGAAATGATGCTCTTCTGGAAGGAGTTTGGGACATTTTTAAAGTGGATCTGGTGGCCACAAGTGTTTCCAGCCCGTACTGCTTAGGGACGAGGGGGGAAACTTTTAGAGCAGAAGTGATTTATGCAACAAGCAACCGCCACCTGCCACTCCAAAACGGCTTCAACAGGCCAGTGAGCACAGCACACGATGTGCGAGGACAGGACTGAGGCGTGCACTGCAGCTCCAGACAGTGTTGCTTCATGGTGTGATTTTCAAAGATGAAAAGTGTCACCTCTAGTAAATGCACGCACGCACGCGCGCACGCACACACACACCAAGATCATAGTCATTGCCTCACCAGTCTCAAACTCTGATTGTCCTTGACACTCTCTCTCTCTCTCTCTCTCTCTCTCTCTCTCTCTCTCTCCCTCCCTCTCTCTCTCTCGTTTTCTGTCGTCTCCTCACACGCTCTTACTCTCTCAAAGCGGAGATTGTTTTCTGATTGCTGAAGAGGTAATCAAGGACCTGGAGGGAGGGAGGAAAGTGCACTTCCGCAAAATGCCAGCAATACTGCAGGGAGGCAGGAAATAAAGAGAGAGAGGAATGGAGAGAGAGAGAGAGAAAGAGGAAAAACACTCCCATCTTCCATCTGTCTTGGCAAAAATATGCTTCAGACACAGGCCTGGGGTGAGTTTCACCTGTCCACCCTTCAATTACGGCAGAGATATTTAAGGAGACAAAAAAAACAGTTGGAGGGTATCTGATTGAGCCGTCTGAATGAGCCGCTGTTTTTTCGGCACCCGGCCCTGCTCCATCAAACACCAAACTGCCGATCCACTGGCTGGTGTGGCTGGTTCTCGCGCGAAATGAATGGTTTGACTAATAGACAAATATTGAAGCACTGGTGCCTCTCTGGCTCTCCGGCAAATCCTATTTCCAGACTGGAATTGGCTTAAGATCATGAAATATTTGCTATTTTGGCAGCTTGCTATTCACTATTTGCAATTGCTGCCTATTGGAAAATGGCCTCGGCTCTTCTCCACAATAACCCAGCGAAACCTTTTAAAATCATAACGTCAATGGCGCCCACCTCAATGAGACATGTTGTGACTAATTTTTCAATTTTCCATTCATCTCTTGGTCGTCCTAGAAGAGGGGTTACCAAGGGACACCAAACTACCAGGCGCACGATAGCTCCATCCATTACCCTGTTTGGTAAATGGGTTCACGGCGGTGCATGCACCACAAATTCACCCGACAGGCGTAGTGGACTGTATGTCTCCTCTTCTTCTCGCAACAACCTATCCAAACAGTGCAACTTTCTGACAAGTTCCTGCTCCTCAGAGGCCTCCCTCCTCTTGTTTTTCCGAGACTCTAATCGCTTGAAGCTACAGGCAGCCAGTGTGCAGGTGGGTGGTGGTGGGTGGGAGGTGGTGGTGGTGGTCGAGCCTGAACTCCGGAAGCTTGTTGAGGTTAATTACCAGGTGCAGCCGTCCTCTCCGACCGATGTGCAATCAGGTCGAGTAACAATGAGTCACCTTGGACAACAGGAGATGGAGCCGCCGTGGAGGATAAAAGATGGCAGGAGGAATGGAGAGGGGGGGGGGGGGGTTACCATGGGGATGCAGAGCAGCGCTGAGTGATGACCCCTCCGTTCTTGTCTTCCCTGCGACTTTAAATTGGCACATCCATCGTGCATGACAGTCCCTCGGAAACATAGCCATCGCCATCGCCAGGGCCGCAGTGAGTCAGCGGGGCTAGCGTCCTGCCGTCTTGCCTGGCCTGCTTTTAGTCTGCTGGGGAATCAAAGGCGAATATGTGCCTGTTGGGGTGTTGTCACATATCTAATGGCTGAGTTTTAAGCCTCCAGTAGTTTTCGTTGCCCCTTCTTTGCCCTGGCAAAACATCCAGAGGCCTCCAAGGTTTCCCTCTTTGCCTCCATCCTTGGATGCACTGCACAGTTGCTTGAGTTGGAGAGAGGACACACACACATTTGTAAGGAATGCTCCTGAGAGGGCGCCGAGGCGTGACAGAAATGTCACCGAGTAACGCCATCAGCCAGACAAGACCATGTTTTTTTGTAGCTGTTGTTGCGAAAGTGGCCATTTTCTCTTATCATCCAGCCAACCCCTTGCTCTCCTTTCGCAAATCCCCCACAGACACCAGTCACACGACATGTGACAGGCAGAGGCCATCTATCATTGTGAACATTCGTTTCCTCTTGTCTGAGAGGGACACAGCGAGGGAGGAGAAGAAGATAGATAGAGAGGGAGAAGCAGAGGTCAAGAGAGATATTTGGTGATCGGAAGGAACGCCAGAGACAGAAGCCGAGACGGCAGGGCAAGTCGAGAAGACAGAGGCAGGGTTTTTCTCTTTTTTTTTCTGGTGGTGAAGGGTGTCGCCAGCGCTGGTTGGGTGTCTGGGAAAGTGGACAGGGGGACAGGGGGATGGGGTAAGTGGGATGAGGATGGTTTCAGGGTGGGCAGGGTGTCGCGGGTGGGGGGGGGCGGCGGATGGGGGTGTGATGGTGGTTGCAGGGTTCATTTGTGTGGTGGCGGTGGTCGCGGTTGGTGGGGGTGGGGTGTCGCTCGCTGACACGTGATGCATCTTGGGCAGCCAGCCGCCTCGCCGTGCCACGCCTGACAGGCCGGGTCCCATCCTCCGTCTGGCCTAATGAAGATTAAAGTGGCCTTCCTCATGCTAAGCCCCGCTAATTAACCAATCAGCCAGACGGACAGCTCCGAGGCGCAGCGAGTCAACAGCCAGCGATGGGCAGCCGGAGATGGGAAGAGAGCAGCGTCTCGCCCGCCCGCCCGCCTGCTCGCCCGCCTAACCGGGGCCATTCAGGACCAGGGCCAGGCAGGGAGATTGTGTAATTGCAACGGTAATGGATTCTGTCAGGGCTAGCTGTCAGGGAATCTGCCGCAAACGGGTGGAAAAAAAGTGGAAGCTGAGGTGGGGTGGGGGGGTATGAGCAAGGAAGATGGAGGAATTAGCATCAGGCTTGCAGATGGAAGTATAAGCATCCCCCAACCCAACACGCTATCCTGCATCCTCATCCCCCCCCTCCCCACCATCTCAGTCTGGTCCACCTGATTGCCAATTTGTGCCAGTCGCCGTGCATCAGGGCTCCGCAGGATAAGGTGGGAGCGGCATCACTATGGGGCCCCGTTTTCCTTTCTCATTTTTTTTTCCAAGCCCTCGCTCCTTTCCAACCCCCTACCTCTCCTCCTCCCTCTCTCCACACCACCACCACCCCCCGTAACCGCCGTCGGTGGGTGGGTGTCAGTGGGGCGGCAAAAGTCTGTGTCAGAGGGAATGAATGGGGCGGGCAAGCGGCGCGGCTGAGATTGAGAGACGCTCCCAAGATTTCGCGGGTTTAATTTTCCAATTTCGAGGAACGCACCAGTGATCTCTCCACCACCCGCCGCCCCCATCTCTGTGCAACCCCCCCCTAACCACCCCCACCCCACCCCCGTCTGCGTGCGCTAGCGTGGGTGGATGGGGAGCCGAGGCAAGAGGCTCCGTCGACGGAGCGTTATCAGATGGCACTCTCTCTGCCACGCTTGGCAGCACCACCAGATTAATGAGAGAGAGAGAGAGAGAGAGAGAGAATGTTCCTATAAGACAGGGAAAGCAGTGAGGAGTCTTTGAGTCTCTCCTCTCATACAGTATGAGCAAGCAGGAGATAAGGCAGTGGAACATGACAGGCTTCCCACTTCATGTGTTTGAGGCAGAGGTGGGGACAAGTCGTTGTTGGGCAAGTCACAAATACTAAGTCTTAAGCCTTGGACCTTAAGTCCCAAGTCAAGGCGAGTCAAAGACGAAGTAAGTCCAAGTCAAGTCAGAAGACATAGGGTGGCTACTCACAAGTTGAGTCAAAGTCATGCCATTTCAATTTTGAGTCATTTCAAGTCATTAAGGGTTTGAGGTTTGTTCTCCTCCTCCACCAGAGAATTTGTTCTTAACCAGCTATTGGATCCCTGCTGTTACATGTAGCTATCAGCCTTTACAACTTACCAAATGAAGATCCGAGTTAGGATTCATTTATCATTTGTGGTGGCCAGCCAAATGCCTCTTCAAAAGATTTAGGGATCTCTTTATGAATCGACAGTCAAATTCCAGCTGTTTCATGGGAGCAGGTATACAGTGGGGGTGCGGTGGCTCAATGGGCTAAGACGCCGTACCATTACACTGGGGACCCGGGTTCCATTCTGGCTCGAGGTCATTTCCTTCTCCTTCCCCTCTCTCTTTCTCTCTCCCACTCATTTCCTGTTACACACTCTGACGGTCCTATCCTAAATGAAGTCCTAAAAAGCCTAAAACAAATCTGTAAAAAAAAAAAAAAAACACGTACTGTATGAATCTCCTAAGGTGAATGAGTCACATTGAGACACTGTCTGAGAGAGTCATGCTGGGATACCATGACATATAGATGAGATAATTATGGATAGGCTTTTTTGTACTGCCTCCATTACGTCATGGAGATAACGTGTAGCAACATTATGTAACAATATGTAACATTATGTATTTGCACTGTACATCCACACACCATAGTGTATAGACAGTGTTTCTTTGTATGGTTCATGTGCGTTGTTGCCCATTACAAATTGTTGTGTGTAGGTACCGTACACTAGAAAACAAATGATGAACTAAAAAACTGCCTTAGATATACATGCATTATGGCCAGTTTATTAGATTATTTTGCTGTCACCTAACACCATAATAGTTATTCATTCATTCATGTTTTATTCTACTACAGTACTCTAGTTATTTTATTTGATCCATTTTTTGGTTTACCAGTTTTAAACATTCACGATCTGTACATCTGTTAATAAAGCTCAAAATCATGTGTTTTTTGTCTCAAATGTATTCATCTCAATGTCAGTCTTGACATTGCACAAAGTACCCTAGCTGCTGAATTTTCAGCCTGTGAATAAAAGTCATGATGTACAAACTCAATGTATGTCATTTTGAGCCTTTTTATCACAGAGTGAAAATCAGTAAATGCCATTTTATAACCTCAGTACCGTCAGCATGCTCTTTGTGGTGTACTGAGGCTGATGTGTGTGCCTTGAGGTGCACCACCATTTTATTTACCGGTATGCCTCTGTTGACATCTACCACATTTGGATGCATGCAGGTGTCCCCGCCTTTCCTTTGGTGGGTGAGAACTGCGACTGCTTATTTTTTTACCTACTATTTTTCTGTCTTTCTTTCTTGCATTCTCTTTTCTTTCTTTCCTTCTTTCTTTCTTTCTTTCTTTCTTTCTATCTTTTTTCATTCTCTCTCTCTCTCTCTCTCTCTCTCTCTCTCGTCTCGTTTGGGAGGGTTTGAAGTGGTGGCTTAGCTTCTCATCCGCTTACACGGCCTGTGTGTGTGTGTGTGTGTGTGTGTGTGTGTGTGTGTGTGTGTGTGTGTGTGTGTGTGTGTGTGTGTGTGTGTGTGTGTGTGTGTGTGTGTGTGTGTGTGTGTGTGTGTGTGTGTGTGTAGCACACAGGCATCCGCAGCAGCAGCAGTCAGCGTGGAAAGGAAAAGGGGCTTCCACAGCGGCATAATCAGCCGTGCTTTTGTTCTGCAGCTAGACTTACATTATTCATTTCACAGGGGCCAGGGGCATCAGAGAGCGGGGTGGGAGTGGTGGCCAGAGGTGCTGCAACCGGCCCTGGCTGCCGCCTCTGAAAGATGGTGGTGGTGGTGGTGATGGAGGTGGAGAGAGATGGAGAGAGCAAGGGAGTGGGGGGTGGGAGGGGGGGCGACTCACTGCTGCTGCAACCGGTCTTGAAAATGAAATACACAACAGTAGCCACAGGTCCCCTCAGAACTGCGCCGAATCAAAACGTCTCTCTCTCTCGCTTGCTTTTCTTTTTTCATATTTTTTTGTTCCCTTTGTTTTGTCACAAGTTGCTCGCTGTGTTTTTTCTTTTTTTTCCTCTTTTTTCGCTCTGTGTGTCTCGAGTGATTCTTCCCGCTCTTATATCCCCCCTATAAGGCTTACCTCTCAGAAAGAAGCCTCTTCAAATGCCATAGAGAGGACAGATGCAGAGGGGAGAGGGAGGGGAAATGGAAAGACAGAAAGAGAGAGCGAGGAGAGAGAGACAAGGGGGAATGATTCATCTTTTGATGGAAAGACTGATATCAAGCATGATTGTTATTTTTCACACAATCAATTTATTTGCTGAACCTGAAAGCATATGTGCCTGACATGTAATGTATCGTGTAACATAGACTGCTGGCAAGTGGTCCCATAGAGTCGACCTATGAAGCTACGAAGCTACGAGTCTTTCTGTGTGAGTGACTATTTCAAAAGGAGAGAGAGGATGAGAGCGAGAGAAAGAAAGAGAATGAAGGAGAAGGGGAAAATAAATAGATATAGATACAGATAAGCATACTCTCCGGGTGGTATTTGTCCCTTTGGATGGCTTCATATGTGATTCTTTATTCTTTAGCTTCTGTGGCCATCACACTATGCGCCACTATGCGTTGTGATGTTTGTATGTTTGCATGTATTTTTCATGTATGCTTGTTGTACTCTATACATGTGTGCACTTGTGTTGGTGTGCGTGTGTGCGTCTGTGTCAGCATCTGCCTCTTTGTGTGATTTGCAGAGATCATATGTGTTTGTGCATTGTGTATTAGACATGCATTTGTTCGTGTGTGTGTGTGTGTGTGTGTGTGTGTGTGTGTGCGTGTGTGTGTGTGTGTGTTTATTTGTGCCTGTCTGTATGTCTGTGCGAGTGTATGCCTATGTGAGTGCCTGTGTCTTTTAATGTCTGTCTGTGTGAGTGTGTATCTCAAAAGCAGCAGGGAGGGAGGAGGATGTGGAGGGGTGCAGAGCTGCCGCTGCTGCTACTGCTGGTGGTGGTGGTGGTGGTGCTACAGTAGTGTTTGTGATGCAGGGCACGTTGTACAAGGGCTGCTGGCTGCTGGGGGTTGAGGGAGTCTCATTAGCACCGAGCCGCAGCCCCCAGAGCTGGGATCAGCCAGCCAGCCTTCACAGCCTCCAGCTAATGCCACCACCCCACCCCACCCTTCCACAGCCTCCAGCTAATGCCACCACCCCACTCCTCCACTGTCTGCCACCACCGTACCCCCTCCCCACGCCACCGCAGCCTCCACCCAACAGTCAATGCCACCACCGTACCCCCTCCGCACCCCTCCACTGTCTCCACCCCACAGCCAATGCCACCGTACCGTACCATGTGCAGCCTCCAACCACAGTCTCCAGCCTCCAGCCCAACACCACACCTCTACCCAGTGCTAGCTAGCCAATGATGCTACGCAGTCACATACTCACATAGAAGCACAAACAGACACACACAGGCACACACAGACACAGACACACACACACACACAAACACACACACACACACACACACACACACACACACACACACACACACACACACACACACACACACACACACACACAGTACTTATTTTTCAGTGACACTGCCCCTAATTCCACAGTTAGTCAACGTTTCTCTTCACAATATATGCAATGGAGCAATCCAAAGAAGTGTGCGTATACGTGTATGTGTGTCCCTGAGTCTCTGTCATTTTTTTTGGTAGTCACACGTGTGTGTGTGTGTGTGTGTGTGTGTGTGTGTGTGTGTGTGTGTGTGTGTGTGTGTGTGTGTGTGTGTGTGTGTGTGTGTGTGTGTGTGTGTGTGTGTGCCTTCAACTGCAGAGTGGGGAACAATAAAAAGGGGTGTTGTGCTGTCGCTGGAGCGTAGCATGCTGGTATGACACTCAGGTAGTGAGTAGCGAGCGTCGAGCTTGCTTTCCCGTCTTCCTGCTTCTGTTTACATGGGATGTCTTTTACAGTTCAAATTCAAGGACGGTTGGCTTTATGATTGCTTGACAACAACATTCATTCTTACAAAAATAACAGAGAAAAAAAACATCTCACCTCGCCATTAAAGAAACATGAGGCATACGAGTACACAAGAAGCGGATGGCCGTCAGAGGAATGAGCCGTAAAGAAAAACACCTCTTGTTTATACTTCAGATATTGGTAGACAGTTTTTTCTTTCATACAAGTGGGAGGGCATCAGTAGGTTAAGTTTCTACCTCAGGCTCGGCCAATACTTTTGTACTTTTCTGTCTCATCTTTGTTTGTGTTTTATATATATATATTTTGTATGACGTCTCTTATACAAGCATGATGCTTCAATTCAATAAAGCTGCCACTGGTTGTTTCCCGTATACTGCTTTGCACCTATTGTTATTTTTTTCCACACACGGCACATGTGAATATGGCTTACAGAAAACGCTTTGACCCCATTAAATTCAATGACCCTCCACATATAGACCACCGGTACTCAGGAATAAGTGAGGTTGTGTTTGTGTGTGTTTAGGGTGCCTGGGAAGGGGTGGGGGTTAGAAGAGTCGTACAGAAATAATATGCATTTTGTTGCCGAAGCCACAGCGCAAAGAGCATAAATAATTCACAGGTCTGCAGTTGTTATGTTGACAACAGTTGAGACAGTTGGGTGTGTGTATTGTTTCACTATGTTTTTCTGATTATCACAGCTTTAACCTCTCCCTCAGCACAGCGCTTCCACTTCTAATAAAAACGCACAAGTTGTTTCTCCCCTGTGGCTGCTTCTGTCTAACTTTTATTCTATCCTTGAAGGGCTGTCTTTTTCTTGAGGAAGTTGAAGTATTTTACATACTCAACATGTTATTTTTTTTCCTGCACAATAAAGGCCCATCCTTAGTGACATTGTGATGTGTTGTTTTTATTTGAGTGTGGAGTCATTGCATATATTTATACTTTTCTTATTACTGTGACAATTATGCTCACAGTGTGTTCTTGGGTGTGTCATTATGACTTTCCTATGAGTAAGGAACATATGGTTTATCAAGAATATTGACTTTTAGTTACTTGCACAAAAGCCGAGCTTGTCTCTCCTTCATTACCCTAGTGCTATGTACTGTAAGAAACACAACTGTTAGCCTTCCCGAATACACATAAAAAATGGGGTGTCAACATTGCTGAGCACACTTATTATAAATCCAGATATTTACAACAGTGTGGAGAGTCATTTTATGGTAGATATCAATTACTCTAACAGTGAGTCAAAAGTCAGTCAACTAAAAAGTGAGATGATTAACACATTCCAGTGTTAATGTCAACAGAATACTATAGGCCTAGACTTAACACTGAAAATGTTACACTGACCACAGGTTAAAATCGGCACTGTTTTTGAGTAGCCTACCAAATGTCAATTTAAACTCTTTAAGAGTTATACTCACTTTTATTTTCCACAGTGTATGGTGAAGAAGGAAACATTGTGAACATGGGCATAGTCTTGATATCGGCTTTACAATTACACCCATCTAGACCCCCCACATTCTCAGACTCTATACCCCAGACAAACCCTCAGCTCTGCTCACAGAAGCAAAGGGGATTACCCAGACTAATAGAAAAACAAGACCTTGCTTAGTTCCTCAGGATCGAATAGGCAATGGACCTCTCAGGCTCCATTTTGTCTTTGTGTGAGTCCAAACAGTGGGCTGTGTACATCGATGCCCCTCTGAGATCCACGTAGCCTAGCAACCAGTGACAATCTGACCACTGGTTAATCGGCACTGCCTATGTAAAGCCCTCCCCTGTCAATGGGAACGGCTCACACACCCTTTATCGGACCGAAAGTTATTTTCAATTACTCAGTGAAAGGATGAGCTGCAGAGTAAGAGATGCAGATAGAGAGCTAGGATTTACCTCATCAGAAAGAAACCCTTCTGGGAACAGTCTATAAATATCTTTCGTTTTAATTGCTCCAGCCTAACATATCAGCCTCCTACAAGAAGACACAGGTTGGAAGATAAGCTATTTATGTATTCATTTTTTTCCCCTCATCTTTTTTTATCTTGATAAACATTATACTGTATTCACAAAGGACACTGTGCTGGCAGGGAACACACGCATATGCTTCTGTAAATATTCCACAGTAAACAATCTGCCAATAATAGATAAGCCATAGCTGTTGAGGGCATGGTGGAATGGCGGTGAAACCAAATGGCCGTGGGTGGGTGGATGCCTGTGCAGTGCACGCTTGTGGCCATGCAGATGGTTTTACGAAGAGGATGATGGATGCCTGTGCACTGACCCTTAGGCTAACCCTGCTTAAGTGGGCAGTGCAACAAAAAAAAAGTCAATCAGTTTTCACATTCAGCGTCCATTTGGCCAACATTCCATCATCATTTGTCCCTCCGGCTCTCAACAAGCTGTTACTTAATTGCCCAAAGTCTTCACCCCTTTCCTCTCCCGGAGCAAAGGCTCTCACCTTCCTTCAACTTCATTTAAACTGTGTGTGGACAGGTAATTTGTTGACTGTTTGCAGTAGCAAGCCACACATTTCAAAGGGCCTCTGTTTACCTTGCCTTGTTGGCAGCCCGGAATTGCTTGCTTTCATTTGAAATGCAGGGTGCGGTGCAGGCTTTTTGGAGCCTGCTTCACTTTGCCATCAAAGGTGGTGCAGGGCTGTTGAGAAATAATAAAAACCTGAGTGTTGTTACACAGCTCAAGTGGAATAGGCACTCATATTTTTTTCAGACCGGCAGACTTTATAACGGCCAGTCAGTAGTGATTATTTTCTAATTACCTCCATGATGTTCCCTCGTTAAATGAAGTAATAAGTAGGTGTCCAGCAGCTTATGGGGAGGAATCCAGGGGCATCGTAAAGATGTACATGGGGCATATGGGAAAGGTCTGCAGAACACATTGGTGTCACACTTATCATGTCATTAATATCATATTACACGGCACAAGATTACGCACTGTGGTAATGCTGCACTGCATGAGCTTTTAATATTAATGACAGTTCATACATGAAACACATTTATCGTGAGAACATGCGCTTGACCATTGGAATAAAATGTGTTTTGTAGGGTATGATGAAACTAAATATAATATACCACATGCCAACTTACACCCTGACTCGGACTTAGGCATTACGACTCTACATATGAGCCTTAACAAAGTTAAATGTGAAGTCAATTTGTGAAGCACTGGAGCACCAGAAGTCCGATGGCAATACTACTAGCCTACCTGTTTCCTTGGAGTAGCTATTTACCACTTAATCTGCTTATACCACACTGCCTGACGGCTTGTACTACAAAACTCTTTTTTTTCTTCCAATATCATCAAACCACGTAAATTTGTTTTGGAGCACCCGGAAGTAAACAGGAAATGTGAAGCAGGTTAAATATTGCCATGGCAGCAACCTTTAACTGGTGTTGTAGTGCATTTATCAGCTGTTCTTGTTGCCGGGAGAGAGCAGAGCAGAGCAGAGCTTCTCCTCCCTCCTAAGCCTCTGGCCTTATAAGCCTCCCGCAGGGAGACAACAAACCCAACAAGCACAACAAAAACAACAGCAAGAAGAGAAGGCTATGGCGCTAATAGGGTGAGCCACAGAACAGAGTTTGCAACTATTGACCATGTTTGTGTGATAATACACTCACAGCCCCAATCTCACTAACATGTGGACTCAAGAAGTTTTCTCTCTGATTCGGTAGCAGATCTTTCACCTGGGTAGGCCTTCCTGCTATTAGTCTTTGACATGGCAAACTCTCTTTACGTTTGGAGGAAAGTATATGTTGTTTGAAGAGGAACTCAACAGTTGCTTGTGAAGAGATGTGATGTAGGGGAATATTAGCCTACAGATGTTCACACGGTCAGCTGCAGTACATGGTGCCTGGAGCTGCATGACGCAACATTCAGGGTCATCAGATTTGAGATCATTTTGTTAGAAATCTTGGTATGTTAGAGCTGAGTGAACACATTCTAATGCAAGATGAGGGTCTTACTAGCGTTTAAATGCAACTCATTGCATGTTTTTATGTGCTTCAGAGGTATAAGATATGTAGGTTTTTATAGGCTGTGGACAACTTTTCTTAAAAAATGGCTTAGGCATTCAGCAGCCTTTTTTGCAGGTGCTTTATATGGAGAGAGATCAGTATCATTATTAAGAAATGAATGTCACACCACTCACCAATATATTTCGTGATCCACAAACAAATGTAATAACATTCGCAAATATAATTCATACATTTCATGATCCACAAACAAATGTAACTACATTCACAAATATAATTCATGATGCACAAATGAATGTAACCCCATTCACAAATGCCAGCGCAGTTCTATTAATTTGCAAACCGGTCTACATATGAAGAGCTCTTTTCCAAAACGCTATATAGACCATTTTTGACTTTTTGCATTTTAATATTGGAATTGACTGTTAAGTAGTCATATCATCTATGTGTGAATTCTTGCCATCCAAATTTTTGGAGAACATACTTTTTACCTCTATAAAATGCATTTTGTAATGCAATTCAATGGAATGCCCAATACAAAAATGTCAATTTCCCAACATTCTATAAAATGGATATATCTCATTTTGGAAAAGAGCTCTTCATATATTCGCAAGCCCTATACATATTTGTGACTTCCATTGTATTTGTGTGTGGATTTTTGAGACTGTCCTGACGGTATTTGACACACAAATGTGCTCAGCCAATCACATCAGTCGGCGTTCGAGCGTAAGGTTGAAGACATTGCGCTTCTATTACGCAGAGCAGGCTACTAGTGCTAAGCCACCATAGATCTGTATACATAACTGGAAGTAGAGCCATTACTGAAGTGCTCCCTGACGTAAACTCGGAAGCGTATGAAGTTACTGACTTTCACATCATCTTTGTACAAATATGTCTGGATCTGGACTAACGTGTGCCGTAATCGGATGTAACAATAACAGCAGAAAGCTAAAAATGTGGAAAAAGAGCGTATGTGCGCTTCATAGTCCACAGTTTAAAGAGGATTGTCCATGTTGTGTGCCCTACGGTGTACACCGCTTCCCCGGCCGTGCTGAGGATGAAGACATTCGCAAGATGTGGATTAAAAACGTACACCGAAAGGACTTTGCCCCCAAACAAGTATTCAAGGGTATGTATTTTTATTTCTAGGTGGTTAGTGTAGTTAAGTATTGTAAGCCAGTGTCTATGTAAACTGGTGGCAACAATTATTTAGCTTGGCTAGCTAACGCTAGTTACTATTATTTAGCATTCTTTCATTAATACCTAAGTTTCCCCAGGATTGGGAAGAGCACCATGAGCCCCATGGTTATCTGTGCTGTGTGTCATGGTACATTTGTGTGCTTATTTTCGTTTATTTGTGTATGTGTGCCCTTTGAAATGAAAATGTGACCCTGGCAACTTAGCTAATTATTTTGTTATGCTAGCGGAGTTTTGGCAAGGCTAGCCAGGTTACACTGACTTTAATAAGAAGTCAGGCTAGGTTTTGGTAGCACCATGAGCCCCATGGTTATCTGTGCTGTGTGCCATGGTACATTTCTGTGTTTATTTACGATTATTTGTGTATGTGTGCCCTTTGAAATGGAAATGTGACCCTGGCAATTTAGCTAATTCTTTTGTTATGCTAGCGGAGTTTTGGCAAAGCTAGCCAGGTTGTGTGACTGACTTTAATAAGAAGTCAGGCTAGGTTTTGGTAGCTTTTGTTTTGTCCATAACCTACCCCAATTTTATTTTCATCTCATAAATCGACCAGCATGTTTGTATTTGTAATAATGTTTGCCATTCTATTGGAAATAAAGTGGTGGGGACAAGCTAGGTTCATCTCAAAAGTGGTAGGCCTATGGACATGTCCCCCAACACCCAGACTGAAAATTACACCCAGACTGAAAATAACCCTTCCTCAACAAAAGATACTTTTCGCTATCCAACCTCAGTGTACATGTCTTGCTTTGTCCTGTATTTTGTCTAATGTCTGTGAGAATGACTGCAGCCATGGCAAAGATAATTTTCTGTTTCATGTGTAACAGCCAATTATATTTTTTTTATCTCATCTTATTCCCACCCTCCTTAGGTGTGTGGAGTACACTTCCCTGACGGCAGACCAACGCAGGAACACCCATATCCCATAATATGGGATATGAATATAGTGTAAGTTTACATGTATATAACAAATAACTTAAGTGCTTTTTTCTTAATTACCTTAACCATATGTTGTTAAAGTACTTTTGGAGCGATTTGCCTCCAGACGTTAGACTCTCTCCCATCTGCCACTACTTTTTAATCTAGGCTAAAATAAAAATAAAAAATAAAAATAAAAAAAACACACACACACATTTTCTTAACTTAGTTATTGACTCTTAGTTGTTATGCTTTCTCTCCTTAAGCAACTGCTTTTGTGTACCTAAATTGCCTTTCAACAATTGTGTCTTATTATTCCATGCAAGAGTTTACATCTGCTAATTGTAATATAATGCAATGTGAAGTGAGATTTAAAGTGTTCTGTAGGACAGTGGCGTTGTAATTAACTGTTTTTAAAAGCTGTTGGTGTTTTTTGTTCCTTCTTATATTTATTCTCAGAAAGCACCGTCATGTGGAAGACCACCCCAAAGAGGAGATGTCTCCAGCCCCCAACAGAGAGACCATGTGATGAGCCTCCTGTGACAGATTCTGACACCGAAGTAGGGCATAGCTTGGAGGATAGTCTGTCTCCACACCAATGTGATGTTGGCACTCAGTGGCCAGAGCGTAGTGATCATGATTGTTGTTCGATGAAGTCAACAAAAGATGCAAGCACACAAACCGATCCTACACCATCACTGTCAGATCATGACATGGATGATAAAGTGTCAAAACTTTACACTGGACTAGACATCATCAGCTTTTGGCAACTTTTGAACACCATCATTGGCTTTCTTCCACAGTCGAAGACGTTCAAATTACCAGTCCATGAACAGCTAAGTGCTGGTCCTAATGAGGCTTCGGCTTGGCTACAGCCTGTGATATGTCCGCAATGTGGAGAGCAACACTTGCCAATTTCACAAGGGAAAATCTTATTTTTTGGCTCCCTCGAGACACTCTGAATAGAGTAAGACCCTCAAGTGTTCTTGAACACTATCCCAATGCAACATGCATCATAGATTGCACTGAAATATTTGTCCAAAGACCGAAGAACTTGGGGAAAAGAGCAAAAACATACAGCAACTATAAGCATCACAACACCTACAAAGTCCTCTATTGCATAGCCCCCAATGGTTTTGTGATGTATGTGTCAAAACTGTTTGGTGGCAGAGCTAGTGACACTTTTATCTTAAACTGTGGATTTCTGGTGATCAGATTTTGACAGACCGGGGATACACAATTGGAGATGTTCTTCCTCCAGGAGTGACATTGGCTATTCCAGCATTTACACGTGGATGTACACAACTATCAGAACATGAAGTCACAGGAACCCGCCGTCTCGCCAATGTCCGAATTCATGTTGAACGTGCAATAAGAAGGTTAAAATGCTTCAAAATTTTGAGTAATGTAATTCCAGGTTGATTAAAACATGTTGATGACATTTTGACTATTTGTGCAGGCCTGTGTAACCTTCTTGAAATCTTACAAACATGTTTGGCATACACTACACTTGTCCCTGTCTGTAGGCCTACATGTCAGCATCATCTTCCAACTTGTCAGCGATACTATGCCCAAGATATTTTGTACTGCTTGACACACAGTGATTGCCCTGACAGGTAAAACGTTGGAAAGACTTAAGATCCTGAACATAACACTTTTTTGCATTGTACTGTAGGCCTACATCAAACTCAACCCCATACTCAGAGCACACATTCAGAAGTTGCTGAAACTCAACAGCGCCGGGGGACATGGGCCTAATAGCCAGATCATCAAATGGTTGAAAACAGTGCATGTGTTTTATTGTCTGTGTCTAAATCTCGTCATACATCCAGTGCGTTTTGTTTTTTTTAACAGACGTGTTTTCACAATGACACTCTGAGAATTTACTTTTGAACAAAGTGTCTTGTGTATAAAATGGTGTGCAGACAGCCGGAGTGTGTGTGTTGCGTAAAGGAACAAGTGCTTTGCAAAGCTGGTATGAAAGTGTAATGCTAGACTTTTGATTAAGGTAAAGCAGCATGTTATAGTACCAACAACTGAACAATATGCTACTTTGGTCATCAGCCTTTAGTGTTTAAGCAGTAGCCTAGGCAAAAACTGTAACAAAGTAAAAACAAAACAAAGAAAATATAACTGCCGAATGAATTAAGAACCTGAATTATCACCAGCATTTGACCGGTTGTTAATTTAAAACCAGGCATGCATATGTATCTATATCTATCTTTAGAAATTAGGCCTACGTTAACAACAGGGAATCTTTATCTTTTCAGGTCAAGGTGGCCGCCTTGGCAATAGGGAAACTCTCTCTCTCTAGGCTAGGCCTGATCAGAAAGCAAGGTGTGTGTGTGTGTGTGTGTGTGTTTTTTATTTATTTTTTTTAAAACCTCTGTCATTAAAGGGACACTGCAAGATTTATAGTTGTTTATTTCCAGAATTCATGCTACTCATTCACTAATGTTACCTTTTTCATGAATACTTACCACCACCATCAAATTCTAAGTATTCATTATGACTGGAAAAATTGCACTTTTCATACATACAGTACTCCTCCATCATTGTCCGCCATTTTGAATTTCCAGAAATAGCCATTTTTAGCTGCAAAAAGGACTGTACTTGGGCCATAACAGAAAATCTGAGTTTATTATTTAGTAAACTATCATGAAAAGATCAAATTTGGCAATAGGCAACCCAGTTACAATGAGCAGCATAGTTGCAGTACCCTTTTTGACCATTTCCTGCACAGTGTCCCTCTAACTGATAAAATAAAGCCTTGTTGGCCTCAACATGTCATTAATTTCACCATGTAAATCGTGCCTTGCAAGAACTGATATTTTTGAGGCAGTGTTAAGACAGTGGGTTGCACCAGCTGATTGCTTAGGCTACTTAACCACAGCCCTTTTAGAAGACATCACCTCCCGTCCTCTCCTTGTGGTAGCGTCTCCAGCAATAAGTAAGGATTTGGCGCCCCTTAGTGGCAAGCTGTGCACCCAGCGATGAACAAACAGACTGCAAAACTCAATCACATATTATGTGGCAGAGGTAATGATAAAAATGATGTCTGGTATAGTCAGGAGGTAATGAAAAAAAGCCAGTATAACATTTCCCAATCAATATAAGGGGGATAATGATTAATTAAATTGAATGTGTGACAGTGGCACCAGCTCTCTGTTAAGACTGGACACCACAGGTCAGCTCCTGTGTCTATTCCACAACACACTGCAGCAAGATTTTACATTACATTACATTTCACTTAGCTGACGCTTTCATTTGTTCAAAGCGACTTACAACTATTATTTTTCAGGGTATTGGTTAAAGTCCCTGGAGTAATGTGGGGTTAGGTGACTTGCTCAAGGGTACTTCAGCCATGGATGGAGGCAGGGCTCTAAATTAACGCACGCCAACACGCCAAATGCGGGTGAAAAATCATTTTGGCTGGTAGAAAAAATCATCCACTAGCCAAATTGGCCGGTAAAACGTGCCCGACTGAATGTTAAACAGCTGCCCGCACAGATCTGTAGCTGCCGTCTGATGAACGTCAAAACGTCGCCTACATTACCCATGAACATTAGTCCTACCGTCATGATGTAGCCCACACCCATTGGCTGACCGTTAATCACAATAAGGCAGCCTCACATCCATTGGCTGCGTGTTTGATACCCGCGCGCTGGAACTAGTGTTGATAAAATATGTTCAATTAGCGGACTAGCGCGGATTACTTTGGTTTTGTAGGTTTTGGTCTGATGAAAAATAATGTGGCAGTGGTTAAAGCACGGTTATGTGTCGATGAATGCAAGTAACAGTAGCGTTGTGACAGTGAAATAGAGTATTGGTGGAGCGAAAACGGCGCGCGTGAGTGGAGGGACAAGGGACAGGACAGCTGTCTGTCAAAACAGTGTCGTTGCCGTCAGAAGCCGTCTGATATTTGCGAGGTCCTCGCAACTACAAACGATGGAGTTGTCGTTTCCTAATAACGCCCACGCCATCGCAAAGACCCTGCACGGGTATGACACAAGTAAGTGAAAAAAAGATAACAAAAACTAGCGACGAAAGTAACAAAGTAAGCATGGTCTCCGTGGTGTTATTGGATATCTAGTTGACATAGCGTAACGGTAATTGTCATTCCAAGCGCATCGTAAGTAAAGCTAATATGAATTTGACCTGGAGGAACTTGAAGGTGTCACGCAGCAGCAGCATAAACACACAATGCAGACATCATTCACGCACTGTGTAGGTGTGTGTGTGTGTGTGTGTGCGTGCGCGCGCGCGCGCGGGGGGGTGTCTCCTGTCCTCCTCTCGTCTCCTTCTCCTCCCTTCATCTCTTCTCCCCTTCACCTGTCTTCTGTGCATTGTCCATGGTATTTAACCCAATGTGTGTGAAGTGATGCTGTGTAGGGGATATGAGGTTTTGCAGTGTCTGGTTGTGTGTGTGTGTTTGGCTATGTTGAAAGTCTGGTATGTGTGTGACATTAGTGTTGAAGGCATGCTGTGTTTGTGTGAGTTGTAGGCCTATACTGTATGTGAGGTTTGGGTGATGGTGTGTGAGGTAATAGGCTAGTGTTTGGCTGTCTGTGCAGTATATGGAAATGGAATGAAAAATAATGAAATGCAGGTAATACAAATATAATTACTAAATAATTATAGAATAGACTGAATTACATTGAGTATAATATTTATATTGTTTATCTGTGTTGAGGACATAGCCTAGTTTAATAAAATAATTAAAAGCAACATAATTAACGCATGGTTTATTTTGGTGAGAAAAAAATGGCTAGTTGACCTTCCATTTGGCTAGTAAGAAAAAATGTCTACTAGCCAAATTGGCTGGTGGTGGAAAAAGTTAATTTAGAGCCCTGGATGGAGGTGTAGGGAGAGGTCGTGGGGGATTCGAACCAGCAACCCCTAGATTGAAAGACCAACTCTCTAACCACTAGGCCAGGGGTGTCAAACTCAAACTCACAGAGGGCCAAAATACAAATCTGGAACAAAGTCGCGGGCCAAACTCAATATTTACAACGGCCTAAAATTGTGCAAACACACTTAATCTCATAATTAAATTTCACAAACAGATTCCCATCGTAGTTCAAATGTGCCTGCAGATACTCTGTTGCAGTAGTGTGAGCTGTTTTACTGGCCTATGCCCAGCCCACTCATATTTTTTTTGACACATTACATTTTATGTTCAGGTCTTATGCTATATATTAATGGTGTTTGTGGGCCAACTGTAATACACATTTGAAATGATCTTACGGGCCTATGAAATGACTCTGCGGGCCAGATTTGGCCCCCGGGCCTGAGTTTGACATCCCTGCACTAGGCCATGGCTGCCCAGATTTCTCACAAAGAGCTGCATTGAAATGACATTAAGAACATTAGTGATTAATAACAAGTTGCCAAGTAAAAAACACACCAGCAAGAGTCATTTAGTGTATGGGGCCATTTGTAAAGTGGACCAATGTAAGGTGTGTGTCAAATTTGAACAACCACCACCCCCCACCTGCAACTACAATGCTGCAGTTGGATATTGAGCACAAGTAGCTAGGTTGTTTTTCAGTTCAGCACATATAAAAAACACCATCAAGTAAGCACACAGTATTGAACTATATTAAATTCACTATCTGTATGCATTTTAATAACTGTGTAAATAAACAATTCAAAACCGCCAGGTTAATTCATTTTTCTTTAGCATTTAAGCCTACAGTATACGGTATGTCATACCTTTGTCAGGTGCACTGATTCTCATTGATATGATTAGATTAGATAAAACTTAATTGTCTGTTACACCCATGAAAAAGAAAATTGTCTTTGGCGTGGCTTCAGTGATTCTCACAGACATTAGACAAGGCTTGACCAAAAAAAAAAAAAAGACAAGACCACACAATACATGCATGCTGCAGCTGGACAGTTCATCTCTTGTTCAGTATGGTCACAGCTGAGGGGAAGGATTTCTTGAAAGATGATAGATATATACATATAACTGAACCAAGTGTTTCTACACCGTATTGAACAATAATCCTCTCAACATTAATCCAAGTCTCTCTGTTGGGGGCTGGAGACATCTCTTTGGGGGTGGTCTTCCACATGATGGTGCTTTCTGAGAATAAATATAAGAAGGAACAAAAAAACACCAAAACAGCTTTTTTAAAAACAGTTAATTACAACGCCACTGTCCTACAGAACACTTTAAATCTCACTTCACATTGCATTATATTACAATTAGCAGATGTAGACTCTTGCATGGAATATAAGACACAAGTGTTGAAAGGCAATGTAGGTACATAAAAGCAGTGCCTTAAGGAGAGAAAGCATAACAACTAAGAGTCAATAACTAAGTTAAGAAAATGTGTGTGTGTGTTTTTTTTATTTTTATTTTTTATTTTTATTTTAGCCTAGATTAAAAAGTAGTGGCAGATGGGAGAGTCTAACGTCTGGAGGCAAATCGCTCCACAAAGTACTTTAAACAAACATATGGTTAAGGTAATTAAGAAAAAGCACTTAGTTTATTTGTTATATACATGTAAACTTACACTATATTCATATCCAATATTATGGGATATGGGGTGTTCCTGCGTTGGGTCTGCCCGTCAGGGAAGTGTACTCCACACACCTAAGGAGGGTGGGAATAGATGAGATAAAAAAAATATAATTGGCTGTTACAAATGAAACAGAAAAAAAATTATCTTTGCCATGGCTGCAGTCATTCTCACAGACATTAGACAAAATACAGGACAAAGCAAGACATGTACACTGAGGTTGGATAGCGAAAAGTATCTTTTGTTGAGGAAGGGTTATTTTCAGTCTGGGTGTAATTTTCAGTCTGGGTGTTGGGGGACATGTCCATAGGCCTACCACTTTTGAGATGAACCTAGCTTGTCCCCACCACTTTATTTCCAATAGAATGGCAAACATTATTACAAATACAAACATGCTGGTCGTCGATATATGAGATGAAAATAAAATTGGGGTAGGTTATGGACAAAACAAAAGCTACCAAAACCTAGCCTGACTTCTTATTAAAGTCAGTCACACAAACCTGGCTAGCTTTGCCAAAACTCCGCTAGCATAACAAAAGAATTAGCTTAATTGCCAGGGTCACATTTCCATTTCAAAAGGGCACACAATACACAAATAATCGTAAATAAACACAGAAATGTACCATGGCACACAGCACAGATAACCATGGGGCTCATGGTGCTACCAAAACCTAGCCTGACTTCTTATTAAAGTCAGTGTAACCTGGCTAGCCTTGCCAAAAACTCCGCTAGCATAACAAAATAATTAGCTAAGTTGCCAGGGTCACATTTTCATTTCAAAGGGCACACATACACAAATAAACGAAAATAAGCACACAAATGTACCATGACACACAGCACAGATAACATGGGGCTCATGGTGCTCTTCCCAATCTGGGGAAACTTAGGTATTAATGAAAGAATGCTAAATAATAGTAACTAGCGTTTAGCTAGCCAAGCTAAATAATTGTTGCCACCAGTTTACATAGACACTGGCTTACAATACTTAACTACACTAACCACCTAGAAATAAAAATACATACCCTTGAATACTTGTTTGGGGGCAAAGTCCTTCGGTGTACGTTTTTTTAATCCACATCTTGAGAATGTCTTCTCATCCTCAGCACGGCGGCCGGGGAAGCGGTGTACACCGTAGGGCACACAACAAGGACAATCCTCTTTAAACTGTGGACTATGAAGCGCACATACGCTCTTTTTCCACATTTTTAGCGTTCTGCTGTTATTGTGACATCCGATTACGGCACACGTTAGAACTAGTCCAGATCCAGACATATTTGTACAAAGATGATGTGAAAGTCAGGAACTTCATACGCTTCAATTACGAGTTTACGTCAGGGAGCACTTCAGTAATGGCTCTACTTCCAGTTATGTATACAGATCTATGGTGGCTTCGCACTAGTAGCCTGCTCTGCGTAATAGAAGCGCAATGTCTTCAACCTTACGCTCGAACGCCGACTGATGTGATTGGCTGAGCACATTTGTGTGTCAAATACCGTCAGGACAGTCTCAAAAATCCACACACAAATACAATGGAAGTCACAAATATGTATAGGGCTTGTGAATATGTTAGACCGGGTTTGCAAATTAATAGAACTGCGCTGGCATTTGTGAATGGGGTTACATTCATTTGTGCCATCCTGAAATTATATTTGTGAATGTTGTTACATTTGTTTGTGGATCATGAAATGTATGAATTATATTTGCGAATGTTATTACATTTGTTTGTGGATCACGAAATATATTGGTGAGTGGTGTGACATTCATTTCTTAATAATGATACTGATCTCTCTCCATAGCTTTAGGCGTCAATTGGTTAAGGAATGTATACTGTAAATGTCACTATACTGTCACCACCATTGTCCTAATCCTAATGACATCTTGAACTCTGCCTATCAGTTGCATTTATTCTTCAGGCCATAGAGCAGGGGTGTCAAACTCGACTTGACTGCGGGCCAAAATCAAAGTCTGGAATGAAGTCACATTTTTTAAAAATGGACTAAAATTGTGCATGCATGCACTTCATACTCATAGTTATTGGTGTATTGTTCATTAATGGTGTATGTGGGCCAACTGTAATACACATTTGAAATGATCTCGCGGGTCGAATAAAATGGCTCCACGGGCCAAATTTGGCCCCTGGGCCTGAGTTTGACATCCCTGCTATAGAGGCATCTCCCTCTCCTTTCCAGCTTTGGCTGTGTAGCTGTGGAGGCCCATTTAAGAAATAGAGTCCTATGACACTTACAATTGTTTTCTTATATGGACTGCCCAAGACTTACAGTGGACTTACAGCTCATAGGACTATAAGTGGGCCATATCTTCATGTTCCTCTTATGTGTAAGGCACACAAACACAACCATCTATTCCATCTATAAAGCTTATATTGCAATATATAAAGATTCTATATGTGCCTACTGATATGGCACATACTGACAGAGTGACCCATTTCTCATTTGTCTCATAAGACTTGTGTAGCTATTGAATCACTTTGTAAGGCTCATATTTTTGGTGTGGGTGTGTAAGGGGTGATTCAGTGGGCCAGGACCGAGGAGGGTTAGTCTAAGGATGGCAGAACTGGGGCGAACCATCAGCACCACCCCCACAACCCCACCCCACCCCACCCCCACCATACAGAGTCAAGTTCTGTTTTTGTGCACTGACTTCACATCTATCTGAACATAATACACAAATCCAAGGCATGAGATTCAAATTTGTGTGTGTGCGTGTTTTTTTTTTCTTTTCTTCCATGTCCAATTTTTTCTTACACAAGAGGAGTTTTTTTTTAAATAGCTTGCCTGTTCAGAAACACATGGCATCCATCACATCACCACCGCTCCACAAAGACATTGCATTACCCAACTCGTGTGTCTCATCCGCGCTCTCCCACTCTCCAATATGTTAGGGGGGGAAGCGCCAGCGTGGCATGCAGCCTCAAAAATAACAGCCGACCAAAATGAATTCCATTTGATGCCCAATTATTCATTAATCCTCGCGCCAATGTGGCCGCGCTGTACTGCGCCGTGCCGCGCTGCGCTGTACCAGAGACACACAGTGAGTCATACAGTACAAAGACTCTGAAGTGACGTGGCTCGGTGGATTTCGCCGCCATACGAGAAAGACGGGGGGACTGGGTTGCTCATTAGAGTTGCTTACCTTTTTCCTTGGCATTAAATATTCAACATGAAAATACAGAAGGGGGGTTTTATTTTTTTCACTTTTTCTTCCAAAACATGACAGCCAAACAGTAGAGTACAGACATTCCACTTTTTTTAGTCATACTTCTCTAAGTGAGTCTCTCCATGCATCTCTGCTTTTCACCAGTGCGAGGGAAGCTTGCTGTGGGTGGTGGGGGAGAAGGAGTTTTTGTGCAGGTTTTTTTTTTGTGTGTGTGTGTGTGTGTGTGTGTGTGTGTGTGTGTGTGTGTGTGTGTGTGTGTGTGTGTGTGTGTGTGTGTGTGTGTGTGTGTGTGTGTGTGCGCGCGTGCGTGCGTTAGGGATGGGATATCAGTATGGGGTACCTGAATGGGGTTCAGATATCAACATAATTCAAAGATCGCATCGGATTGGAATTTTCCCTAAGTTTCCAATACTGACTTTTAGCCAGGTATAATGTTAATTTGAAATCACTTGCATATTCGTTTTCAGGATGTGATTGTTACTTTTTTACTTGTTACTTTTTACTTATTAATTTCCTGTTCTTCCTGACTTCCTATTCTGATCAAATAGTCTCATGTTGAAACCCATGCATCGTGGTTTTGATATCGGATCGGAGTAGTATTGGTATAACGGCAGATATCCAAATTTAGATATTGGGATCGGGTGAGTGTGTGAGTGTGTGCTTGTGTGTGTATATGCATGTGCTAAACGTGTCTATCTGAGCTGTCTAGATATGCTGTCGCACCCATATCATATTATGGTTTTACAGGAGGAAAAAAATTGAGAAATTCGTGAGGCAGGGAGGGAGCAGCGTTGGAGGGAGGGGTGTACCCCCTGCTAAAACAAGTAAACAAACAACAGGCGGGCTTGGACACGGTTGGGGGAGCGCGTTCCAGCCTCTTACTTATTTATTTGTGTTTTTGACTCCGAGTCTGATTGTGTGTGCAGAGGAGTGAGACAAGTTATATTCTCATTTGCATATTCAGTTATTATTCTGTCACTTACCATTAAGTGAGAGCAAACAGCAGTGGCATTCTCTGGCAAGGCTGCTTTATTTTCCTTTGCATGGAAAGAAAAATATTGCCTTCTATGATGCCTTTGCTTTTTGCTTTTTGAACATTTCAGGTCAGTTGAAATGGAAAAAGCGCGCGCACACACACACGCACACACGCACACACACACACACACACACACACACACACATGCACACACAGCCACACACACATGCGCACGAACACAAACACAGACACACACGTACAGACACACACACACACATACAGACATATGGAACCACAAAAGCACACCCTAACACACAAACGAAATCCCACCTTTACCCTCATCATCATATTACTTCAAACATTATTCCGACATTACTCATGTATTGTAACCTTATTTTAAAGTGTTACCCACCAACACACACACACACTCACACACACACACTCACACACACACACACACACACACACACACACACACACACACACACACACACACACACACACACACACATTACATTACATTACATTATATTGCATTTGGCAGACGCTTTATAACCAAAGCGACTTTCAAAAGAGGACATATTCAAGCCAACATCACAAGCAAATACAATGTGCACAGGAGATATACAGAACAACAAGTGCAGTTGCAGAGGGGTTAGTTTCTTTTTTTTAAACTTTTTTTTTATTTTAATTAAAGAGTAAATAACGAGTACACACACACAAACTAACTAAACTAAACATCATGTCAGGAGTCTGCCCTGGGGTAAGGCCAGTTCAAGCATTAGTCTAGTAGATTCTCTCGAAAGAGGAAGGTCTTCAATTGTTTCTTGAAGGCTGCAAGAGATGTGCTTAGTCTTGCTGCCTCTGGGAGACCGTTCCACCACTTGGGTACCACAACGGAGAACAATCTTGACTGGGAGTACCTAGAGCGACTGGATGGCAGAGCCAGACGGCTTGTGCTGGATGAGCGCAGTTCTCTTCCAGTAACATAGGGCGTTAGTAGGTCCTTCAGATAAGCTGGGGCCGTTCCTGCGATGGTTTTGTAGGCAAGGGTCAATGCCTTGTGCTTGATCTGGGCGGCGATCGGTAACCAGTGCAACTCAATAAATAGAGGAGTAACATGGGTCCTTTTGGGTTGATTGAATATCAACCGTGCCGCCGCATTCTGGATCATCTGCAGAGGTTTTAGCGCACAAGCAGGTAGGCCTGTCATGAGTGAGTTGCAGTAGTCAACGCGGGACAGGACAGTGGCCTGCACCAGTCGTTGTGTAGAATATTGTGTCAGCACAGGTCTGATATTCCGTACGTTGGACATCTGGAATCGACAGGTCCGGGTGACTGAGTCGATGTAGTTGGAGCATGACAGCTCATCATCAATCATGACGCCAAGGTTTTTGGCGACTTTGTTTGGGGTCACTATGGTGGAGCCTATCTTGAGGTTGATGTTGTGACTGAGCGACTCTTTAGCTGGGATCACCAGGAGCTCTGTCTTGGCCAGGTTCAGCTGTAGGTGGTGGTCCTTCATCCATGTTGACAAATCGGTGAGGCAGGCAGAGATGCGTTCTGAAACCGTGGTGTCATCTGGACGGAACGACAGGTACATCTGGGTGTCATCAGCATAGCAGTGGTAGGAGAACCCATGTGTTTGAATGACACGTCCCAGGGAGGAGGTGTATATTGCAAACAGAAGGGGTCCCAGCACTGATCCTTGGGGTACGCCTGTGGAGAGGGTGTGAGTCGTAGACAGTTTCCCTTGCCATGACACACTGAAGGTGCGTCCAGAGAGGTAGGAGTTGAACCATGAGTGGACAACGCCTGTGATTCCCATGGCTGTGAGTATCCTCAGGGGGATCTTGTGGTTGACTGTGTCAAAGGCTGTAGACAGGTCTAGTAGGATGAGGACCGAGGATAGTCCTTCCGTTCTTGCAGTCCTTAGAGCTTCAGTCACTGAGAGTAACGCAGTTTCAGTTGAATGTCCGCTTCTGAAACCAGATTGTTTTGGGTCCAGTAATCCGTTCTGGTTTAGGAAGTTGGTGACCTGCTTTGCAACTGCCCTTTCTAGCGTCTTGGATAGGAAGGGAAGCAGTGAGACAGGTCTGTAGTTTTCGACATGAGCAGGGTTCAGTGTAGGCTTCTTCAGTAATGGTGTCACCCTTGCTTGTTTGAAGGCGGTGGGGACAGTGCCGGAGGAGAGTGAGGAGTTCATGATGGATGTGATTGCTGGGACCACTGTTTGGGCAATGTCTTGAAGAAGGTTCGTGGGCACTGAGTCCAGTAGGCAGGTAGTGGGACGGCTTCTTGTGATGACTTTGGAAACGTCTTCTTCAGAGAGCAGAGTGAATTCTTTAAGTGTTGCAGGAGTCGGCGTGTTTCCCACGGGGGTGTCTTCTGGGCGGGAGGTCGGCTCACAGAATTGCTTGCTAATATTTGCCGTCTTTTCCGTGAAGAAGGTGGCAAAGTTGTCTGGTTTCAGGTCTGAGGGCGCAGGAGGGGGGGGAGGGTTGAGCAGTGACTTGAATGTAGAAAACAACTTACGTGGGTCTGTAGTGTTGCTGATCTTGTCATTGTAGTAGGTCGTTTTGGCAGCTGTTACAGAGGCGGAGAAGGAGGCTAGTAGAGATTTAAGTTTTTCGAGGTCAGATGGGTTGCGGGTTTTGCGCCATTTCCTTTCCGCTGCTCTGAGGGTGGTACGTAGAGCCCGGATGGTCTCTGTCAGCCATGGTCGCGGTTTTGAAGGTCTTGCAGGTTTAGTGACTAGTGGGCACAGGTTGTCGAGGCAAGAGGTCAGTGTGGAGCTAAGCGAATCCGTAGCAGTGTCAACATCGAGTGAGGAGAGAATGCTTGCTGAGGGCAAGGCATCTGCCACCACTGATGCGAAGGTAGTGCGTGACAGGTTGCGTAGATTCCGCCTATATGTGACCAAGGGAGTGGGGGTGTGTGTAGGGTTGGGTAGGGAGGTGGTGAAATGGAGGAAAAAATGGTCTGAAACATGCATTGGTGTTACCTTGATGTTGTCCGCTTGGCAGTCCTTAGTCATGATCAGGTCGAGCTGGTTACCACTCTTGTGTGTCGGGGGGCAGCTGGCTAGTTGAATGTCAAATGAGTTCATCAGGGCCTTGAATTCTGTGGCGTATGGCTTATCTAGGTGTATGTTGAAGTCGCCGAGGACAAGTAGGGGGCCGCCTAGGTCCGTGATGGAGGAGATCACACACACACACACACACACACACACAACACAAGTGCATGTGAGTGTGCGCGCGCGCACACACACACACACACACACACACACACACACACACACACACACACACACACACACACACACACACACACACACACACACACACACACACACACACACATAGCTAAGCTTGGGTAAACATGCCTCTGCATCTCCAATCTCCAATATGTACTCTCCTTATGTCAAATAAAACAGAGCTGTGGAGGATGCATTTATTACTTGTGTCAACATACATATATAGGTATACATTCTCCAACACAAACAGACAGCGAAATCAAACCTACAATGTGTGTTTGGTTGTTTCCTCTCGACCAGCGAACTGAGTGAAGTCAAGACTGATCTGTTTTTCAGGACAATTAATGGCTGAGGAGGGATGGATGGCTGATGAAAGCCTCCGCAGTGCTCTAGTCTACTGCAATGCCCAGAGAGGATGGTGCTGGTGGCATTAGGCTTATGGCCCCTGCAGAGGGGGGGAGGAAGAGGACGGTGGGGACGGGGGTGGTGGTTGGCAGGGAAGCCGACAAGGGGGGATAAAGGGGTCAGCTGTTCCGGGCCCAGGGAGTTGGCTCACCCATAATTGGGTCCTGATTACATTGAATGTATTGGGTTGGGGGCCCCTTTCAGATGACTTTGTCCTGAGCCCAGCCCAAGCTGTCAGCGGCCCTGGTGGTTGGGGTGTGTGTGTGTGNGGGGGGGCGGGGGTATCTTCATCTCTGTGCCATGAACAGAAACAAAGCGGGCAATAAACAGCAGCAGCGTGGACTTCAGAGATGGCCGTCCGTGGTGGAACGCAGTGTGGTGCTTTGCACGAGGCGGGGGCCACTGGGGAGCCATTATGCAAATGCAGAACCAAACAGGCAAGTGCAGAGGCAATTTCCTCTCAAGTGCAGTATAGCCAGAGAGGCTGCGGAGAACCAAAGAAATAAATAAGGGGGGGAGAAAAAAAACACTGACAAAAACAAAACAACCACACAGAGACACTATACAGCACTTCTCGGATCACTCAGCCAGGTTGGAGGAGTTGCCAAAAGCCATCAGAGGAGGGGGGAATAAAAAACACCGGAAGACCACCAGCATATCCAGCATAGTGAGAGTGTCTGGCCATTTTGAAAACACACTAATACAATCTGTAGCCATTTATTATACTCTCATCTATCCTAATTTGCGATCATTTATGAAGCCCAGGGGAGCGCGGGCGGCGTGGAATTCCATTCCTTATCCCACATGGCACTAATCATGCACACAGTAACACCCCCAACGTGTTCCTCGGCCTATTAAGGTTGTAAATCTGATGGAAATTTAAAAAAAAACGCAAAGGGAAGCACACACAGGCGACGAGCCCATTAGGGAAAGCAGCCTGTGAGTGAGTGGGTGGTGGTGGTGGTGGCGTGGTGGGTACAAAGTGAGAATGCATGGATGTGGCACCATAGTCTTTTATTTAACAAAAAAAACAATGTTTCCCATCTCCATTTTTTTTTCGTTTGGCTGATTCAAAGTAAGATGGGTGTAAACACTGAAATGTCTAGAAACTTTGGGAGACAGAAAAACTATCAAACCCTTAAACAGATAAAATGGTGGCTTCTACTCTTTTGAAATGATTCTGTTCACTTGAGAATTACCACCTCCTCCTGCCTGAACAATCTGCTAATACAAATTAGAAACAGAAAATTCATGGGTTGCACTAAAAGAAGGGAGTGTGGTGTAAAAAGAGAGATCGAGAAAGATGTAGGTATACGTTTAAAAAAGGAACTTGTGTTTGAAGTGTTAAACTCCTTTTTTTACCCCTGTGCCTTGGGAGCGTGAACTACGGCAACAAGCTGGAGCAAAGGTAGAGTCGAGTGAGCTGTTTCACTGTTTTGCTGTTTTTATTGGAGTAAACCTGTCACTGTTGTCACACAGGTTACCAAAAACAATCTGTCTGGTAGCTTTGCTCGACTTACAACCAATATCTCATGCCGTACAAGATCCCTGGTGGAAATTCCCTCTGTTCAGGGGTAAATGAACTGGAGTTGCTTTTACTTGTTTTGCTACGACTGTTTTATCCCCAGAAAGAATTTTTGATGCTTGTGTTTGGAAGAAAACAGATTTTTTTAGGCTCCTTTGTAACATGGCAAGGGCATTTAAGTTGAGTCTGTGTCGTGTATTGGTGTCTTTTTTGTACTCTACTGTTGCTGTGACAGAAAAATAATGTGTTTTTATTGGGGAAATAGTTCGTTCTGGGATCTTTGACTAGAAATTAGGCCTAATTGTCACGCTCTAACTATTATTCTGTTCTATATATTATGAGATTATGAATATTACAAGTGAAATTTCAAACGTGTTTGAAAAGCAAAGTGCAATAATCATGTCCAAATATTTGATATGGCATATCCCTTATGACTACTTTATATGAGTGGCATATGTATAGCACTGTGACGCAGTTCAGGAAAGACACAATAGGGGGCACTGTTTCCTCAGTGCCAGAGCTCCTCTCGTTCCCTCCTCAGCTAAGGAGGAAGAAAGAGATGTGTTGCAAATACAATAGGCTCTGAGCATATAACACCACAGTAGTGTCCCCTCACGTTTGAATGCAAAGGTGCATAGGTAATTTGAAGCACCTGTCATCCTTAAAACAAACAGCTACAGCCAATTTCCCTTGAGCCCTTTTTGATGCTATTTGCATTCCTTGTTAAACATTCTTTTCAGCTATGATTTGGAGATGACATTAACTATATCATGAATGTCTGACTTTATAATGTATAAAGAGAAATCCCCACACAGTAGCTGTTTCTGCAGTATTAATGTCATATGAAATGCAAAGTTATTTTTAGACCTATAAAATGTCCCTCTTCCCCTGGTGTGTAGGCTACTAAACATCTCTTTCACTTGAAGCATAAACCCTGCATAAAATTACAATTGGAGCCCTGTGTTTCATTCATACATGCGTGTATATGGTGTGCCACTTCCCCGGTTGCGGCGACGGAGACTATTTGTCAGATGGACGGCGTTCAGCCATACTTCACCACACGTCTGAAGGCCCGATTTATCTGCAACAAAGCAAAGAGCAGCGTGAGGCTCCCACGACATGTTATTATGGGCGTTGTGAGGGGGGGGGGCAAAATGAGGCAGGGGGGAGAGCATGGTGGGGTGAGAAGTGAGGCATTGTAAGTAGTGTAGAGAGAGAGAGAATGGTGAGTAAGAAGGGAAGTGAGGAGGAGAGAGTGGCAGTAAGAAGGGGAAAGAACTGATGTGAGACAGCGCAGCAACGCCATGCTATTATGAACATAAAGGTACGGAGGTAAATGAGGCAGAAGAGGAGATTGTGGTGCGGGAGAGGTGAGCATCCTGTGAGGAGGGGAGCATAGTGGTAAGGAGGGGAGTGAGGGGAGTGTGCCAGAGTGAGTAGTGAGGCAGCATCAGGCGAGTGTGGTGGGGAGGAGGAGGAGAGCGTGGCGGAGAGAGAAGTGAGGCAGTGTAGCGTAGGAGGCCGACTCCGGCTCCAGTCATCTGTCAGCGCCTGGGTGTGTTTCCATGGGAACAACAAAGTGCACAGCAAAGTAATGAAGCAGCCCATAATTGCTCAGGGGTGACCTTGCTGGTCCCGTCAAGGTTGCTTTGGGGGAGTTTTGGGGGGAGAGGGAGTGGTGGATGGGTGGGTGAGGAGGGGGATGGTTCTGCGCTGTTAGAATGCATTTTTATGAATACTTGCTCCTGAGAGATGTGGAGCGGAATCGGGGGGTACAGGGACCCCGGGCTTTAGTTATTCAGATAAGGTTGAGCTCATTGCTCTTCCTGGAATCCCCACAGAGAAAAGACAAATAAAGGACTAATGAGAGAGAGAGAGAGAGAGAGAGAGAGAGAGAGAGAGAGAGAGAGAGAGAGAGAAGCACTCATCTCTTGAGCCATTTTTTCTCCGGTACGTGCTGGGGGCTTGTGGATGGCGCGAGTCGAGCAGCATGAATGGATAAAATGGAATAAGGATGGCTGCTGCTGTGGCAAATGTTGGCGGGAGGATTCACCTCCAGCATGCGGCTCTATTTTAAAGCTCTGTCATTCCCCCGAGTGTCCTTCTCCTCCTCTGTCATTCCCCGTGAGTGTCTTTCGCCTCCCTCCTGGCAGGCTCGCCAGATCCATCTGTTCCCCCAGAGAACACTCCCTCCTCCTTGGTCACACTGACCTGGGCCTCTCCGGATGTCAGCTCATACATACACACATAGACAAATACAGACTCTCTCTCTCTCTCTCTCTCTCTCTCTCTCTCTCTCTCTCTCTCTCTCTCTCTCTCTCTCTCTCTCTCTCTCTCTCTCTCTCTCTCCAACACACACACACACACACACACACACACACACACACACACACACACACACACACACACACACACACACACACACAGCTAAGCTTGGGTAAACATGCCTCTGCATCTCCAATCTCCAATATGTACTCTCCTTATGTCAAATAAAACAGAGCTGTGGAGGATGCATTTATTACTTGTGTCAACATACATATAGCTCTGCAATCTGCAGTCAGGTACTGTACATGTCTTGTCCTTAAAGGTACACTGTGTAAGATTTTTAGTTGTTTATTTCCAGAATTCATGCTACCCATTCACTAATGTTACCTTTTTCATGAATACTTACCACCACCATCAAATTCTAAGTATTCATTATGACTGGAAAAATGACACTTTTCATACACACTGCCATTTTGAATGCCCAGAAATAGCCATTTTAGCTGCAAAAAGGACTGTACTTGGGCCATAATAGAAAATATTAGTTAATTACTTAGTAAACTTTCATGAAAAGATCAAATTTGGCGATAGGCAACCCAATTTCAATGAGCAGCATAGTTTCAGTACCTTTTTGATGATTTCCTGCACAGTGTACCTTTTAAAGAGTGTTTTTGCCATCCTCACCTTGTATATACGCTCCATGACAAACAATAGTTAATGATGACAAATGTATTCACTACATTTTTCATACAACATAATAGGCCTACCAAAGACAGTTTGGCAATTTACCCTGAAAATGTTGAGATTGTAGAGAAAAATACTTGGAATTGTCTCGATTGTATCTTTCAGAAAGGAATATCACCAGACAGTTGAATTAGATCTTAATTATTTCTGACAGACAGAAAGATAAGGATGTTACAAACAATTCGCTCTACTTGCAATAGGGACCACTGTGGAATCAATATACTGTATGTTAATCTCTGTATCTCTGTCAATCTGTTCTTTTACTCCAATTTTCGAGCTGCACAGGGCACAGTGATGTTCTCTCTAGGAGTGTAGAATTACTTACACTGCTACAGTGTAGCTGGTTCAACAGCAAGTTTGTGTTGTCGATCGAGGCTTTTTCATTCTTCCAGTTTTCTACACCTAGGAAAATCTTTCCTTCAACACGTATGGAGAGTGATAGGGGAAATGCATTCATTAGTATCTACCGTAGTCTGTCCCACATATTCCAAATGGCCTTGTTTTACCTGTCCAATTCAACCCGATGATCACTCTACCAGCCAAGCACCTGACTGAATTGGAGTAAGTAATTTGGAATATGTGGCACTGGATTGTGGTTATAGAAGTCCCATCCTGTAAGCGTATATTTTTTTCAGCACTGCTAAATGTGTTGTGTAGCTGGTGCAGAGGCATGTTACTATTGTTAATGCCTTTCTTTTTCTCCAGCTCTCTGGAACAAGGTCAATCTTGAATGCCTATGCAAATGATACTTTCTCATTGATACTTTCAACACAGCATGTTCAAGAGGCCACTCACAAAGAAGGTCATACGTTAGACCTTGTCATTACAAAAGGTGTCAAAGTTAAAAGCTACAATCATAGACTTTGGCTTTGGCTTATGTGATCATTTCTGTGTGTTTGCTAATGTTTGTACGTCCCCTCACTTTCAAAATAAGGGAGTCGTTCTATAACTAGGGGTACATTTTAGTTTTTTCGATATTTTTCTGTATTTTTTTTTCAATAAATAACCTAGATGTGTCCATGGTACTGTATATACACCCTTAAGTCTCCAAACAAACTAATTGCCAGGCTTAATCTTAAATTACTTTAAAATCTCTTAATGAGAATGAGCATTTGCTTCTTTATTTTGTAAACCATGTTACAGACAAATGTAATGACGTCTTAAACATAGGCCTATAACTTCAGCACCACGGACAGCAATCTTGCCCAATACGCCGCTTTAAAGGGACACTGTGTGAGATTTTTAGTTGTTTATTTCCAGAATTCATGCTGCCCATTCACTAATGTTACCTATTTCATGAATACTTACCACCACCATCAAATTCTAAGTATTCATTATGACTGGGAAAATTGCACTTTTCATACATGAAAAGGGGGATCTTCTCCATGGTCCGCCATTTTGAATTTCCAAAAATAGCCAATTTTAGCTGCAAAAATGACTCTGGACCATACTAGAAAATATGTGTTTATTACTGAGAAAACTTTCATGTAAAGATCAAATTTGGCAATAGGCAGCCCAGTTTCAATGAGCAGCATAGTTGCAGTACCCTTTTTGACCATTTCCTGCACAGTGTCCCTTTAACCAAAATTCTGTGCACAATGCCACCACATAATCCAACTCACTGAAGCTTCCCGAGTCCTCATGGTTCAGTGACCCAGTACGGCACTGGTGATCGGTCTGTCTGCGCTGACAGCCGTTCTCTAGCAAGAGCCACACGACATTCTAACTCACCAGACATAAAACCCCATTGAAAATGAATGGGATGTTATGTCTGGTGAGTTAGAATGTCGATACCACCAAAGCACCTAAGCGTGGCATGGAAATCTATGGGTATATATTGAAGAGTGAAGTGTGGGTCACCGGATCAAACAAACAAAAACAGCTGAAAGCAAAGCATGAAGGATATCTGGGTTTCTATAACTCATATAACTATATTCTATAACTATATGCAATGCCACTGCCTTTGACTTCAATGTTAAACACAGCATTCCAGTGACCAAGGCAAAGAGCTTAGTAACCAAGTATTGAACATTGAAATGTCATTTAGAAGGTGCCAAATTCCAACTGTTTTGATGTAATCCAAATTTCTTTCTTTTTTCCCCATTTACAACCCTACAAAACTGTTTTGCATAATAATTTGAGACAGAGCATTTTAAGTTTTTTATTATTTTAAAAAATACCGTTATCATTGGAAGGTTCATTTAACACTTTTTAATTGTACTGTAATGACTGATGACTTGAAAATTATGATGACTGTCATTTATATTGATTATTTGGGAAAATCAGCGAAAAATGTCATTTGCGTAATAATGTGGAATGCGGTGTAATAGCTGCCTTGATAAGTTTCAATCAGATTTCCTTGCCAATCCCAGCACAGAAACAGCTCTTACTAAAGTTATGAATGACTTACATCTTCTTAACTCTGAAGCTGGCAAAACATCAGTCTTGGTGCTTTTAGACCTAAGTGTGGTATTTGACACTGTTGACCATGACATACTACTGTTTTTTAACAGTAAAGATTAAAGGAAAGGAAAGGGAAAAAAGCTGAAGATTGCCTCTGTATCTAAAACTAAAAGTCTTAAAGCAAAGGATTGGTGTCTTTATCTATGGGCTAGGCCACCGACTAGGCTTCTAAGATCAATGGAGAAAAAAATTGATGCCAATACCAATTGTCAAAAACAAAGTGTGGCTACAGGCACGTGCACAGCATAGTTGCCCACGGTGCCCGAGCAACGGCCCTTTTGCCCACATTGGCTGATATTGCCCTTCCAAGGGAGGGGAAAATAATATGGCAATTATAATTTCATATTTCAATATCATTTGATTTCTTTATAATTCATAATTTTGATTGAAGTTTTGTACAATAAAGACTTAAGTCAGTCATACAAATTCATCAGACCCGTCGAGAATGGGCACGAGCGATGTGAGGTAGGCCTACGCAACAACTCCGGTGGGGAGGGAGAAGGCACGCGACAGGCGCTTGAGCGCCTATAAGAGACACGAACGAACAATTTTGAAGACGCCTGGGTGTCGGCTAGAGCCCTGCACACAGTCTACATATTAGGGTACAAAATATGCTCACAATCAACTTCTCTATTACGATGTTAAGTTTAGAACTTTTAGTTATCATACATCTGACAGCCAGCCATCGCCACGTTTAGGTAGCAAAAAAAACCCGACAGCCAGCTGTAGATATGCCTCGGAAAAATAGGCTAAGATTTCATGTTTCAACTGATTTGCTTTGCAATTCGTATTTTTGATTGAAGCTTCCTAAATTAAGTTTTCAAATTCAGATTCACCTGCACCTCGAGAGATAGGCAAAGGGAGGGGCAGCATGCGCGTTGCGGGGGGCACGCGCAGCTCTACATGGGAGGGGGGAGCAAGCATGTATGCGACCAGGGCAGAGACGCAAAATATGTTGAAGATGTCGTGGGAGTAGAGCGACTGCCCTGGCGGCGAGGTGAGCTGGAAACATAGCAGACTACACAGTATTACACTACATGATCACAATTAATGCCTTTTAAAGCCGATCTCGAGTTTAGGACGTTTAGTGATCCTAAATAATCTGACAGCCGGTGTGCCACGTTCAGATATTGGGGAAAAACGACAGCCAGCTAGCTTGCAGTCATTGTCAACGTTTTACATGGCTCAGGTTGTTTTGTGGAAGGCTAACCCAACTAAGAAACATGCAGATGACATGTCGTTTTATCAAGCAAGAGAGAACTTAAGGGGGTAGGCTAGCTAAAGGAAGCACATCTCTGCACTCAGAGTTGGCTGCGAAAAAAAATGAACAGGTGCAGGTGAGGCAGAGAATCTTTTTCAGGATTGTAGAGGTTTGATCTTGGTGAGACCGCTAGGAAAGTGCTTTTTCTTACGCCGATATATTCTCCGACCCAAAGATAGGCCTACTGTTTCCACTGTCAATGTCCATGTAATTGAAATAAATCCACTCCACATGATAACTGACGTTTACTGTTCTTCTCAAGACATAGGCCTACAAAATGTGCATGAACTAACTAAAATATCTGTAATGAAAAAAAAGGTTATAAAGTCTGCGAGAAGCTCGGAGCTTCAGAGCAACAGATAAAGAACTGGTCGCTCCCACGCCACGGTTCTTTGCGATCTGAAATGAAAGCCGGCTCGTCAATTCTTAAAGCGACAGTACACATTTTTAATAGGCCTATAGGCTACAAAAGACCCAACAAATGACCTAAACCTGTGAATTCTTATTGTTTTAGCTTTCCTATATAATATTCATCATTTTAATCATGGAATATGCCTATTAATGAAATTTCAAATTCAAATGATCTTTTTAACCATTTTTAAACTATTTCTATTTATTATAACTTAAAGTCTACTTTGGCTGCTATAAGGATTAGAAAGATGACAGTGGGTTAATTGATTAAGCATCCTCATATTTAGCCTATTAATTTACTCATCATTTCATTTCATTTAAGATGAGGATGACTCAGAGCCACAGACCTCTGCACATAGGGCAGGTAGGCATAAGACTGATCATCTCTGTGACTGATACAGGTTTAAAAACTATCAAGGCTTTTTCTCATAATTTCATTTAATTTAGGGGCAGCCACATACCACACATGAGGAAATGTGGATCAGGAGACATTTAGGGTAGGTGGGCATAAGGCTGATCATCTCTGATATGATTAATAGGTAGGCCTACATGTTTAAAAACTAGCATGTTATATCATATGGTACGCATTCAAGATACTATACAATAAAATAATATTAATAATTATGACAATAATATACTACTTCTAAGACTACTACTAAAAATAATAATACCCATGGTGCAGTTTCCTAAAAATTCTGAAGGCCGCAAATTGTTGATGTTTTTTTTTTTTTTTGGGGGGGGGGGGGGTGCCCTTTGAGATTCCTGTGCACGTCCCTGCGTGGCAAGGTAGAAACTGAGTAGAAACTGTTCTCAAATGCTTTCTCTTACTGTACATAATAATCCAGATTATTCACTTTTGATTTTGACATTTTCATTTCTCTCATTCTTTGCTTTTATCTTTAATTTTCCCTTTCTTGCATTTTTATGCCTTCATTTTGTATTTCACTTGCCATACTCTTGTGTTTTTATCTGTTTTATCTCTTTTGTTTTCTATGTTTGTAAAGTGCATTGGAATGCATTTATATACACTATTAAAAGTGCTATACAAATAAAATGGCCTTGTCTTGCCTTGAATTATAAATAGTCACCACTCCTACTTGCGAGGTGGCCCTATTCTCTAAGTGTTTAATTAACTCCGCTAATGGTAGTGTAGCTGGGTCAGCAGCAGATTCATATTGTTGAGGCTTCCTCTACTCCTGCACCTGCTAGTCATTAGCGAGCCTGGCTATTTATCTTCTGCTCCTGATTCTGTGGGTGGTGAGAGCTAGAAGAGCGAGCGAAGGAAGTGTCAGAGCCAGGCACGACAGGTATGGCGGGCGCTGTGATCAAAAATCAGTAGCCCAAGGAAATTTCTCTTCATTTTCTCTCCCGATAAATACTCAGGAGCAGCAGCAGCAGTAGCAGTCGGGTGCTGATAAGAATAACGACAGCCAATTCATACATATTTCATACCAACTGACTGTGCAAGACCACGATCCATTCCACTAGCAATATGGTAATGCCACCTTTAGCCCTTGCCAACACGCCTCTTGTTAGCAGGTGATTTTCTCCGTAAAGAAAAGAAACTTTGCTGTGTGTGCCAGGAAAAAAACAGATAATTCCAACTGATCCTGCATGTTGGGATACATAACAATGAGGCCTTAGCCGGTTTGACTCTATGCCATCCTGTTTTTTTTAAAATGTAAAATGTATTTATTTATTTCGGGTGGGGTGTTTTGTTTTGTTTTCGATATACCGTCCATTTGCTGAGCGGTTTTGATTTGTGTCTCTGCAACGCATCGGAAAACAAATTAAATTGATGGTGCATGTTCATTCTGTTCCTCAAGGCGTTATCTATAAGCTTCATCAACTCTGTCATTATTAAAGAAAGCAGAGAATATTCTCACTGAGCTCAGTCATAATGAAAAAATAAACAATATTTCAGATATTTCTGCGTATTCAACCGTGTCATCACAATATCACAACAGACATTTCTTTTTCTTTGTCAGGAGACAGTCTTCTCCACGGCTGAAGAATCATTACATTTTTGAGTGGTGAATATTTAAGAAGAGAGAAGAGGTGAAACTGCAGTCCTTGGTTTTGTGTGCTGTGCTGGTGCGCAGAGGAACCACTTAGAACTGTGGATAGCAGCAAAAGAAAGTGGCCCTAGCCATAGAAACAACACACACGCACGCACGCACGCACGCACGCACACACACACACACACACACACACACACACACACACACACACACACACACACACACACACACACACACACACTCTCCTTCCTGCAAGCAGATCCACAGAGGGCCTGCACTGCAACTCAAAAATCAATACGGCTGAAATGGTCCTCCAGAGGAGACACACTTACCTGACACAACCTGCAGTGCTGTGCTGTGCTGTGCTGTGTTGTGTTGTGTTGTGTGTGTGTGTGTGTGTGTGTGTGTGTGTGTGTGTGTGTGTGTGTGTGTGTGTGTGTGTGTGTGTGTGTGTGTGTGTGTGTGTGCGTGCGTGTATGTGTGTGTGTGTGTATTCTGATTTTTCTTTTCCATTTTGTTTGTTCTTGCAAATCTCCTCCATGATGTTTAAAGCCTTCTGTTTGGAGGTGTTAATTCTCTTGATGATTGAATCTTCTGAGGCAGTCATTGTGCTTCCTCAGTGTTAGTACAGTGGAAGTCAAACTTGTATGAGTCACTGCAAAGTGTGGGCTGAGGACGTTCCTTCATTACAGCAGCAGGAGCAGAAACAGAAGCATCAGCACACACCGCACCCAGCCTCCTGTAGTTGCTCCACACAGGTCCGTTTCAAGGTACTTTTAGGGGTCCTAAGCAAAGAGGGACTTCGGGCCCCTTATTGTGGAGGGACCCCTTCAAGAGGGATTTTGATAGCAGTATCATTGTATTGGAGATTGTGCCTCAATCACAATGTTGACATTGCTGTCATTTGAAGGACATACCGTAACCAGTCATTATCAGGCCCCCCCTTTCAGTTGAGGGCCCTGGGCAATTGCCTAGTTTGCTTACCTGATTGTAACAGGCCTAGCTCCACAGCAGCATAATAGCGTCCAATAGCCACATTATGGCCCTGTTGTCTGTGTGTGATTGCTTGGACGTCCAGCATGGTTGCGCTGCACACTGCCAGCATTCTTTACTGTGTGCAATTATGCATATATCCGATCCGATCGCTCATCTCTGACAGCATGGGGTCCATGATGACAAACACCAGTTTCCAAATGCTGTTTCCTCCAGAAAATGTTGGCAAATCTGAAAACAGCCCACACTACTCTGCAGCTCTGGATTGGTCTGCTCTGCTGGAAATGTTTTTCTATTGTCTTGTTTGGCTGGGGTGAGAGAGAGGGTGAGAATGAGACTATTTTGCACTGCACCAAATTGTTCACACTTGTTCACCTCAACAGCACAAAGTGTTGAGCCATGCCACATATGCAGTTCTGCACTGTTGATAATAAATCAGTTACAATTGCACTGAAAGTCGAGGAATTAAGAGCACACACAGTCGTCTCCACTGGGTCGAATTACTGTGATTAGCAGTGATAAACTCGGTGGGACGGGGAGTCATTTGCGAGATTTTCTTTGTCTTTTCCATCCGTGTTAACAACGGCCCACAGAAGAATACAAATGAGGGGCTTTGGCGCTCTTTTCTCCTCCTGATAAGTTGTTGTTCTCTGGCGCTCTGCAGGTAGGTCACGTTTTCTTCTGATGAGAACAAATCATTCCAATTACTGACAGCACCCGACAAAAAAGGCAGGGAGCTTAGACCGGATTCCGAGCACTGTGAACTTTCATCCCCCTCTGTGCTTTCAATTCGCCACCATAACCGCCATCACATGTGTCCCTTTGAAAATGCCACAAACTGGTGGCGGGCTGATTAGCGATTAAATGGGAGTCACGGCTTTTAGAAGGTTATTGCCAGGAGTTGGCTGTTTTTTTCCAGAGTGTACTTACTAAAAGGGTTCCAGTGTGTAGCTAGTTTTCCACTTGGAGTGGTCATTCCCTCGGTGTTAATTGTTTTTTCATTCTTTTTTACTTACTTCGTGCAAGCTATTTTGTTTTTAATTGACATCCACACAGCCTGCAGCAACATTTCAGGCAACTGTTAGCTATGCTCCATAACTCTGACTGTCCGCTTAGTTATCGATATCAATAAAACAAGGGGTAAAATTGTTGGATGACCTATTAGCTGACAGATCTTAATAAAGCATGTGATATGAGCTGAATGCTAAATTTAGTAGGCAGCACTATATCTATAGAGCAATAATTCTAGAGCATCCAGCTTGTTCTGTAGGCCTACTCAATATTTAATGAAAGACATTGTCCCTAAGAATTTTTTCTATGTTTCTAAATGGTCCCTTAAAAAGAAACTAACGTTCACACAATGACTGGATTAAGCCATCATTTGCAATCAAATCAGTTGAAAGAGTTGTGACTAGCAATGCATACCCCTGGAAAGACAGGTTGACATGGGCTACTCCTGAGTTGTTTTCTTACACTTTTTTGTTCCCCGGTAATTGGTCTCCCTAAATTAATGAATTACACAGCACAGAGTGAACATGCCATGACGCGATGTAGAAACCAACCTTGAGCAGTGGGTTACCTGCTTAAAGTAGCGTAACTATGTGGGGTTAGGTAGCCTACCTTCTCTGAAGGCACTTCAGCCATGCTCCACTGGTCTGGGATCGAACTGGCCGTCATGCGCTGTCAGCCCTGTAGCTGGTTAGTTGTGTAGTCAGTATGCAACAGCTACCCCTTCTAGTTCACTGGAGGATCATGGGTAAAATGTTGAATTGAAGAAGGGGGCTGCTCATTTGAAAAGTCCTCCATGTCAACCTGTCAATGTGATCTTGTAAACTGCACTACCATCGTGCTGAGTGTTTTTTGGCACATGAAGGATACATGGCCTGCAGGGCCGGCAATAGACATAGGCAGCAGGGACGTGCACAGGAATCTAGAGGGGCAGTTGCCCAACCTGAAGAAAGGGCAACGCCCCCCCACCCCCCGGAAAAAAAAAGCATCAACAATGAGCGGCCTTCAGAATTTTTAGGAAACTTCACCATGGGATGACAAGGCCCAACTGAGATGCAGAATCTGATTAAGTTGTAGTCATAGCAGAGACGTTCTAAATGCAGAGACGGCCAGCTCGACGTTCCTTCCTGTTTCACTTATGACGTCGGCCACGCCCCTTTAGGAGACCTGATAGGAGACTTTTATAATGGGCGCCTATGGGCGAATCTGACTTTTCCACGGATACGACCAATGCCTTAATTCATGGGCGGAGCGATGGATTTAAAAATTGTATATCTTGCGAGCCACATGCCTTCTTTACATTCTGAAAATTTAAATGACATCTCAGAATTAATTTTTCACAGAGAAAATCTACTTTGTTTGACGCGTGTCCTGTCTAGTGCGGGCCACTGCCATGGAATGCCAAGAATGATTGACAAGCGGTGCAGAATATTTGCTTTGCGTGAAAACAGGAGCGGTTGATAAGGAGCCCTGCATTAATTGAACTATTTTTGTTATGTTGTTTTGTTGTTGCATCGTAGGCCCTAGTTCACGTCTACTTTGCACGTCTGTTGTGAAATAGTAGCCTAATTTCGGCAAATTATTAAAAGCTTGATGTTCATTTCTGCACGTTTCAGTTTCAGTGCTGTCCATAAGTAGCCTGTTTTCGCCGCTCCCCAGTCTGTCCACGGGTTTATAGCCTAAATCTAGTGAGACACAATACCATGACTGCAAATATATGACAGCAGTTGGGTGGCAAATGCATACGTTAGGCTATTGCTTCAAGTTAAATGAGCCTATCGACTTCATTCAATAGGCTACTCTTTGCAGCAGTCTGTTGCATGACACTTCATCATCTCATCCAGTCAACTGTTAGCCTAAACGGGCTAAACTGGGTTGCGCCAGTCAGGGCAAAAGTTAGCGGAGATGGCTGGTTAACTCGGACAGCCCAGGCCTATTAATTTCGCAAATATTGTATTAGTAGGCCTAGTTCAGATACACCGCGCTCTTCCCTGTGGTGCGTCTCCAGTTGAATAAAGGAGAGAAAGTGGATCGCTCTCGGGTTCTTCTTTTCTTCTTTTTTTTTTTTTACATAGCAGCAAGAGTGTAGACAAACGTTTTGGCTGCTGCCTTCGTCAGTGTCTCCACTTCTGCTGCTATGTAAAAAATAAAAAGATGAAAAGAAGACCCAGAAGTGTGATCCACTTTCTTCTAAGTTATTCAACTGGAGACGCACCACACGGAACAACGCGGTGTAGGCTATCTGAACTAGGCTACTACTTCTGCAACTGAGCCACACCAGCAGCCTCCAAGATGTCCTTCGAGACTATTAGTAGCCCAAGTTAACAGACGCAAGAGCCAAAACTTTTACCTTCAGCGCAGCAGAAAGAACAAAAATCTTGTACTATCCAGCAAATATTGGATTAAAAACCGTGAATCTTGAAAATAGAGGATCAACGATGCCCTAACGGGATGCACAGGATAGGCGTTTGATAGCTGTAGGTTCTCTCAAAATGTTCAAGTTTGGCACTGCATAGCCTGCGCTCTCTGGATATTCTTTTAATCTGATATTTTTTTAATCAGGCTTGAGCGATTTTTAGTCATGCATGTGCAGCGCAATGTTTTAGTCAAAATTCGGTACAGTTGGATAACTTGGGTAACTTGGATCCTCTGAAGGCAGGATATGAACGCACAAATGTGTCTAGAACAACATGCCATAGACGGCAATAATTAAGCAATATGACTCGAGTGGGATGGATGATGTGCACTGACATCCTCCCTGGTGTGGTTCGGCCATAGGCACGAAGCCGAAGGCTGAGTGCCGTCGGCAATCACACCAGGGAGGATGTCAGTGCACATCATCCCGACCACGAGGGTCATATTGCTTTTATACAATAGTTCAATTGCCAACAAAATACCAGAATAAATGTTTGAATTCATGTTTATTAGTTACTTGAGGAGATCCACCATACACGCTGCACAAACAGAGCATTAAACATCCTTAAAGATCACACGCACCCTGGTCACAGGCTCTTCACCATGCTACCATCTGGCAGGCGCTTTAGGACTCTGCGTGCCCGCACTACAAGAATGAAGGACAGCTTTTACCCTACTGCCATTAGACTCTTGAACTCAATTCGTCACCTGCCCCCCCTCAATACTTCAGGACTATCGATACTGTGAGATGCACATGGATTTTTATGGATTTTATTTATTTATTGTTAATATATCTTTTATTTTGTGGGCATTTGTGGGTTGCTACTAAACATAATCTCGCTATATTTATATAGTGACAATAAAGTCTACTCTACTCTACTCTACTCTACCTTCATCATACTTTGTTTACATGCTCCGCTAAGCAAAGTAGTTCCGAATTGATTGTATGGTTGCTATGCAATGACGAGCTGACAGCGCCAGCGCGTAAAGTTCCATGAAACGCTGTGAAGTGCATTTCTGTGTGGACTGCGACTGGGCTGCGCTTAGCCTACTGAAATGATGCATGATAAATGAAAACACTGTGCAACTTCAACATTTTAGTTAGATGCCAAGGCCTACTTTTATAAGCCTTTTGGCCAACATTGATTTTCACGTTTTTGTGGACCACTTGCTGATAGCTGCGTAAAGACACACCTCGTCTTTCCCTCTCCAGTGCCGCATGAGATCCGAGCGCTGTTCTCACAAGCACAACCACACAAATCAATCCCTTGTAGGCCTATGATATCCCGATGTCTGCTTTAGGCTACTGCAGGCTACAACTTTGCTACTGAAACACTTTCATAGGCAAACGTCTGATGTGGGTGCGAACCCGAGATGGGTTCACATTTTCCCTCCCAATAAACTAAAAGGCAACTCATTCCAGTTCCAAGCGGCCATCATTTTAAATTGCATGGCACACGGTATCTTCCTTCCAGATGCCCACTTTGTAGGCTACTAGGCCTATTACCGGTAATTGATTTGCACGTGGTGGATGGCAAGATAGCCTAGGCTATATTTTTAAGGCATCTCTTCCTCGTCATTCCCTCTCCCGCAGCGCAAATGAGATCCGATTATAGCGGTTCTCATACACTGCAGGAGACTGACATAGCCTTTCAGTAGCTGTGTCAAAAAAGTGTCCGTTGTTCCGCATATCTCCAGTTTGAAACTATCTTCCGTGTACAGATATTTAGGCTACATGTGTTAGATTGCCTTCAAAAGACTACGAAATAGCGGTCGCAGAGGTGTGCCAACTGCCCAGACAACTGCACTAGAATCAGATAACTTCTTTCCTCTCTGCCAGAATCCAGCTACCAACTGGGATACGCGTCTCTGTCATGCGGGCGTGCGTGCGCCCAACTTAGTCCAGCATAGAACAATGGAATAGAATGATGGTGAGTTCAAACTACGCGGCCCTGGTTACATTCACTTTCTCCGCAGTAGACTATGAGATAGAATGATGGCGAGTTCAAAATGCGCGGCCCTGGTTACAATCTATCCACGGCGGAGTGATTATTAGGTGTGATGAGTCTCCGGGGATGATGTCCACCTAGGCTGAATTCGAAACGGGAGGCAATGACTCGATGACTCTCCGGTTACACTTTACTTTACGGATCGCTAATAAGGTGTTAATTTCATACTAATTTCTCAGTAATTTCAGTCTAATTTTATGGTAATAACTGCTTGTTATTAGTAATAACAGCAAAATAACCATATGGTTTCCAGTGCAATTACACTATAATTTCTCATTAATAAGAGCAAAAATAACCATACAGTTTCCAGTGCAATTATGCTGTAGTTTCTAGTTAATAGTAGGCTAATGGAAACAGCTACTGTGTCATCATAGTAGTTAGGTGGTAGGTATGCCAGTAACTAAACGGTATCAGCCGAAGTAGTTTCATACTAATTAGGCGACATCAGGGCCGTAATGTGCAATATTTCCTCTTCCTATGTTATTGCATAGAAACGACCACCCAAGCATCCTTGTATTATTTCTGCTTAATTACCTTGTAAACAATTGAGTAGTTATATGGAAATAAGATAGAATCAGGGCCGTAAAATGCATTATCACCTATTCCACTCAATTTTATGGAAATTACATATTTTCATGGTCTTAAAATGTCTTATTTCTTATTTCCACTCAATTACTTAGTTATTATCATTTTTAATACAATATAGACTAGCCTACTATGAAGTGATTCAAGTACACAGACAAACACATTGTGTGCAAAACTTTATTTATTTTTCCAATCAGTTATGAGATTCATGTTCACTGATGTGAGGTTGTCAATCTGCCACCATCCAGAGGAAGTCCTGTGAACACAAACAAACAAACAGAGAAGTCAACTGCAAGACCGGTTTCACCACGTTTATTTTTTTTATGTTATCAATTCACCATCGCTAAATTTGCTTCTGAAATGCAGTACCATGTTAAATGCACGTTGTAAATCTTCCTCAGGCTGACATCGTTGCTGATTTACAAAGGCAAACTCTAGCTAGCACCTAGCTTCAGTCATTGAAAACATGGTGGGCAGAGCTAGCTAGAACTAGTGGTTTCCATGTACCTCTGTAGGCTATGCCATTTCAGCACAAACACGGCTGATAAGACGTGTTTGCAGTGTATACAGTTAAAATCCTTCAATGCTCAGAGACAAAATGAAAGCAGGTTAAAGCTAGAACTACATTAAAAGTTCGTTGTCGGGAAGCTTACCTTGCCTGGCTCTGCTGCACTGAAGTTGAACTAGCTCGCGGTGGCGGCGAGTAGTAATGTGTCGTTCACGAACGAACCGTTCGTTTTGAACGAGTCTTTGAAGTGAACGAAGCGAACTAGTTCCCCGCCTCTCGTTCACTTCGTTCGTTGGTGAATCACCGGTCTGTCACTAGTCAGTCAGACAGTAGCAGAAGTGGTCGTCCAATGAGCATTTTAATCTGCGCAAAGGGGCACCACTTTATTTCTTAATGTGATATCTTAATATTACCAGAGTTTTTACACATACCGGGTATTTAGTTCATAATTTAGAAGAGCTCAGCAGTTCACATAGTCCACAGTTCACAGCTCTGAACGAGCTGAGCTCTCCTTCCTGAACGAGGAGCCAGTGAACTGCAGCCAATGGTTTCCATGACCACGAATACACAACTTAACGTGGCAGAGACAAATGCATACTTCTAGTTGGAAATGCCACTTGTAAATGATATTTTATTCTTTTTTAATGGGTGATACTGTTCAATGATAAAATTAATCTGCAAAATAGGTTTCAGGTGATATGTTTAGACACGAGGAGCACCTTAGATCTACACAGCACAGCGAGAACGAACTGCGAGCCCGCGAACGAGAGACCAGCCTGGGCGCATAGCAACAGTCACCATGACCACGAATAAACAACTTAACGTGGCAGAGACGAAGGCATACTTTTTTGGTTAAAAACAGCTTGTAATTGGGCTTTTTTAAATGTGTGCTGCTGTTAAATAAATAATATAACTAGGCAAAATGAGTTAAGTTGATATGTTTGGACATGAGAAGCACACAGGCAAAGTATGAATGCCCCCCTCCTCCTCTCGTTCACTGAACTAGTTCGCTCGTCATTCACCCCTTGCTCTCCTGCATTGTGGCGTGACGTAATCAAAATGAACGACTGAACGAACTGTGAACGAACGAATTCTTCAGCAGAACTGAACGAAGAGAACGAACTGGCGCAAAAGAATCGCCATGCCCTTCACTAGCGGCGAGTCCTGTTGTTGCTAGGCAACGAAAGTTTGGTTACTGCAGAACATAAGCGTCTCAATTAGTATACTTCTGTACTTCAAGCACACTCGTTCTAGTTGTACGCTGCCCGCTCTGCTTGCAGTATGGCTCAGAGACGCTGACGTTGTTTAATTGAGTACCCTGACACACAAGGGTGGAGTTTGAGACGCACCACACAGTGCTTTCGCACGCAGGCAGCAACCAGGGTAACTTTCAAGGTGAGCTAAAATGGTCTTGATGTTGATTTCATCCACCTTCAATCGTCGAATTACTTTAGCCTTATGCAAACATGTTTTATGAGTTAGTGTTAGGTTTTTGTTTGTTCTGGAAATGAAACGGCATACAGAAGTACCTTTACAATGGAAACCACTAGCTAGCTCTGCCCACCATGTTTTCAATGACTGAAGCTAGGTGCTAGCTAGAGTTTGCCTTTGTAAATCAGCAACGATGTCAGCCTGAGGAAGATTTACAACGTGCATTTAACATGGTACTGCATTTCAGAAGCAAATTTAGCGATGGTGAATTGATAACATAAAAAAATAAACGTGGTGAAACCGGTCTTGCAGTTGACTTCTCTGTTTGTTTGTTTTTGTGTTCACAGGACTTCCTCTGGATGGTGGCAGATTGACAACCTCACATCAGTGAACATGAATCTCATAACTGATTGGAAAAATAAATAAAGTTTTGCACACAATGTGTTTGTCTGTGTACTTGAATCACTTCATAGTAGGCTAGTCTATATTGTATTAAAAATGATAATAACTAAGTAATTGAGTGGAAATAAGAAATAAGACATTTTAAGACCATGAAAATATGTAATTTCCATAAAATTGAGTGGAATAGGTGATAATGCATTTTACGGCCCTGATTCTATCTTATTTCCATATAACTACTCAATTGTTTACAAGGTAATTAAGCAGAAATAATACAAGGATGCTTGGGTGGTCGTTTCTATGCAATAACATAGGAAGAGGAAATATTGCACATTACGGCCCTGATGTCGCCTAATTAGTATGAAACTACTTCGGCTGATACCGTTTAGTTACTGGCATACCTACCACCTAACTACTATGATGACACAGTAGCTGTTTCCATTAGCCTACTATTAACTAGAAACTACAGCATAATTGCACTGGAAACTGTATGGTTATTTTTGCTCTTATTAATGAGAAATTATAGTGTAATTGCACTGGAAACCATATGGTTATTTTGCTGTTATTACTAATAACAAGCAGTTATTACCATAAAATTAGACTGAAATTACTGAGAAATTAGTATGAAATTAACACCTTATTAGCGATCCGTAAAGTAAAGTGTTACCGACTTTCCTCCTACATAAACAGGTCACTGATCAGAGAGGCGAAGTTAGCTGATGAGGCAGCCGTTACGAACGGCACTAACGAGTGCGCCGTCTTGCGCATTTGATGTTACGGCGATTCTTGCGATTCTATGGCGGGAGTTACGTTCATCACGTTAGCGCTTAGCTTACGCATGCTATTTGAACGGTGAATGATCGTCAGACGGCGGAATCGTAAAATAGGCTATAAATAGATCTAGCGACAGCATATTTAGATACTACAATGTTGATTTATGCATTCGATTTTCAATATCTACATACATAAGTGTCAGTAGCTTGGGTAGTAGCCATGTTTGTTTTTCAGGTTTCCGGTTGAGAGGGAGGTGGCGCACAGCATGTTGGGTACCAAGGCAGCGAAGTCAGCATCTGATGTATCCTCGAAATATCCTCGTTACGCCCACAAATGCAGTCAACTGTCGAGAGAGGAAATAAAGCAATTTTTCGTTTCGATCCACACTTCATGACTCGATGTCCAGTTAGCTCACTGGAAGGACAGCTGCCTTCCCCGTTTCGAATCGGGCCCTAGACATCATCCTCCATACCGACGCGTGTCTAATGCCAGTAGAACGCGTCTCATCCAATCAGATATCGCAAAATAAATTGACCGGATCTAACTATTGTATAATGACAGCTGAGGATTGTGGATATGGTTACATTACGCGCTGCTAGACATCATGGATTTAAATAGCCTACTTGTTTGTTTAGGCTATCTGAAGCACGTCATGCTTCTGCATCAGCCTACATGTAGGCTCTGTCTCCAGTGCAGATTTCAGTGTAATCCCGTTAAGATCCTCTCCTTTCTAAGCACGATATGAGCACAAAAAAAAACTTTCGTGTAGTTGTGTAGCACAATAGGCTATAGGCCTATTTCATACGAAGTCATGACCACGATTGCATGAACTTGATTAAATTAGATTTAAAATTATACACGAGGTCATGTCTAAACTCAAGCAGTAGGCCTACGTCTTTCATAGTGAATTTAAATAATTTGGTTGGACATTTAAACAAACAAAAAAAACCCTAAGCCAGCCACACAAGTTTTAATCATTGTGCCGTCGTGTCATGTCGCTCAACCTTCTTGCATGAATCAGGTGGCTCTGTCTGCAGGCACTTGCTTTTGTTCACAGTATTTCTCACGTCTATGCCATCTGAAATATCAAAAACTTTTTGTATTTAGTGCAGAGACCATGGCAACATAAAGTTATCATATTAAGTTGCCCAGGGCGGCCGGTTTTGTAAAATTGTGCGTCATGCTGCTGTTAAACGTTGCCTGGTTGTTTCTCTGACCGGAGTTCTCCCAGCGTCAGCGGAGCAAATTAATTTAGGAAACGTGATTGGTTGATTCTGCGCTGGTGTTCGATGATTGACAGTTTGGCCATGCCTTTTTAGGAGACCAGAAGTGCTTGGTTGGTGAAACAATCCATCCTATTGTTGACGTCACCAGCTGGCTATCTTTTTTAGAATAGAGAATCTTTGGTCATAGGCTATTTAAAGGGACACTGTGCAGGAAATGGTCAAAAAAGGTACTGCAACTATGCTGCTCATTGAAACTGGGCTGCCTATTGCCAAATTTGATCTTTACATGAAAGTTTTCTAAGTAATAAACAAATATTTTCTAGTGTGGTGAAAGTACAGTCATTTGTGCAGCTAAAAATGGCTATTTTTGGAAATTCCAAATGGCGGACCATGGAGAAGATCCCCCTTTTCATGTATGAAAAGTGCCATTTTTCCAGTCATAGTGAATACTTAGAATTTGATGGTGGTGGTAAGTATTCATGAAAAAGGTAACATTAGTGAATGGGCAGCATGAATTCTGGAAATAAACAACTAAAAATCTCACACTGTGTCCCTTTAAGATTGTTGCTCTGCACACGAGCTGGATCTGTGGGATTAGCCAACCTCAGTTAAAAAAATGTAAATCTGTTGATTCTGCCAAACCCTCCATCGCAACATCTGAGGGCCTCTTTTTCCTCTCATCCTCATGCTCATGCTCATCTCTCCTTTCTGTGCTTTCTCAGTCTTCCCTGAAATCATCTGACTTTTGCTCTGGCTCTCTGAACACAGCTGATGCCCTAAACTCGTCATCTGTGTAATTACATAATTACCAGTACAAATTATTATTATTATTATTATTATTATTATTATTATTATTATTATGGTATTATTTTTAGTAGGCCTAGTAGTAGTAGAATTATTATTGTCATAATTGGGCCTATTATTAATATTTTATATAAAATTATATTTTATATAAAATATAAATAATATTTTATTTAATTATAGTATCTTGACTATGTGTACAGTATGATATAGTGTGCTAGTTTTTAAACACGTAGGCCTACCTATTAATCATACATCAGAGATGATCAGCCTTGTGCCTACCTGCCCTAAATGTCTCCTGTCCTGATCCACATTTTCCTCAAGTGTGGTTTGTGGCTGCTCCTCATCTTAAATGAAATGAAATTATAAGAAAATGCCTTGCTAGTTTTTAAACCTGAAGCCTATCAGTCAGGGATGATCAGCCTGTACATGTCTCCTCCTCATGTGCAGAGGTTTTGTGGACATTGACAGTGGAAACAGTTGGGTCAGAGAATATCAGCATAAGAAAAAGCTCTTTCCTAGCGGTCTGAAGATCAGACCTCTACAATTGTGCTTTATGTCCATCATCAGGGGTGAATTAATGACCGGGCCTGCTGGGCCCAGGCCCAGGGGCCAGAGGTCCCAAGGGGCCAGGGCGACCTGGCCCCATGGCAGCCACTGAAACTGCCCTTCAAAAATATCTTTGCAAATAAGAATAAGTCTTTAAAAATACATATCAGAAATCAACCTATATTGAATAAAACAACATAACAACAAAGACCTAACTCAGATGGCATCACTGTTGGAGCCAAAAAAAAAATACAGGGCGTATGCTCCATTTACACCTACGCTGGGCGTAGCGTACCGTATGTCCCATTTACACCTATGCTAGGCCTAGCATACCGCATGTCCCATTTACACCTACGCTAGGCCTAGCGTATGTCCCATTTACACGCTAGCCCTAGCCCATTTACACCTAAACTAGGGCGAGCGCATGTCCCATTTACACTTATGCTAGGCCTATGCTAAAGTGAAGCACATAAAAACGTGAAGTAAATTGCATTTAATAGCTAAGATGCTTAAACCTTAAACCTTGTTCATTGCGCTATGTAGCATCCAGCATATGGGTTAAACTTTCTTCAAATGCAATATAATACAAAAATTAAACATGGAATAAAAGTAATGGTTCATCATAAATAACTATGTAATTTCTGAGATTAATCAGGATTTTAAAAAGCATTGTTTGACAGCCCTATAAATGATATTAAATTATGTATTAGCTGTAATAATGGATAAAATTAATTTACCATGATAGATTCGATAGAGGAGGAAGGACACGATGGACACTTTTCTATCATGACAAAAAATATATTGTCATACAGATCGTCCAGCATTCAGGGCTGCAAGGGCACTCCATAGTTAACAAGACTGTTTGAAAAGTGGTCTGGATGTACATGTATTTCTAGGCCCACTGGAGTCGTTTCTGCTTGTGAGCATTGGTTAAAGATGGCTGAATAGAGGGTTTATGCATAGCTGCGTAGCTAGGCCTACATGTTTGTGGGACTCAAATAGCAGTTTCAAATTTTACCTTTTTCACCTGTTTTCTGCTTCGTAATGGTATTCTAGCATGTTCTCTTATTCTGATCTGACAGAAACCTTTCTTAACCCCTAAAGACATGTCATTATAAATTAGCTGTCACCAGAATCTGTGCCTTCATCTGCACAAACCTGTGTGTGCTCTGAATCTGCTAGTAAGGTAACTTGAACTGTGCGAGTAGGCCTACATTTATTTTGATCTATTTATTTTATTTATTTATTTTACCTAAATACTGCTATCATTGGAAGGTTAATTCAAAAACTTACAAATACAGTATCTTGATTTTTTTTAGGGAAATCAGTGAAAATGTCATTTGCATAATAATTTGGAACGTAGGCTATTGTAGAGCATGTCCATCATTCATCTTGATAAAACGTCATGTCATCATCTGCATGTAACTTAGTTAGGTAGGTTAGCCTTCCACAAAACCTGAGCCATGTAAAACGTTGACTGCAAGCTAGCTGGCTGTCAGGTTTTTCCCCCCAACGCTAGCCTATCTGAACGTGGCACATCCAGGTGTCAGATTATTTAGGATCACTAAACGTAAACTCGACATCGGATTTAAGAAACGTTAATTGTGATCATGTAGCCTATATTTTAATAGGGCCTACTGTGTAGGCTGCTATGATCACCTCAGGCCGTCAGGGCAGTCGCTCTAGGCTACACTCCCACGGCATCTTCTAAATATTTTTTGTCGCTGCCCGGTCGCATGCATTCTTGCACACACACACACACCCCTCCGAGCAGCGCGTGCCCGCCTCACTACGTGCACGCGGCCCCTCCATTTGCCAATCTCTCGAGGTGTCAGGTGAATCTGAATCTGACTCTGAAACTCTCCCTCCCCCCGGCTGAGTTGTTGCGTGCCCGCGCTCGTGCCCATTCTCGACAGGCCTGGTGAATTTGTATGACTGACTCTGAAGACTTTGTGTAAGGGGCTACACCAAAAACAAATGAAATATGAAATGATAATTGCCATATTATTTTCCCCCTCCCTTGGAAGGGCAATATCAGCCAAGGTGGGCAAAAGGGCAGTTGCCCGGGCACCTTGGGCAACTATGCACGTGCCTGATAGGCAGACAAGGCTGTCGCCTAGGGCACCAAATGTCTTGGGGGCACTTGAATATCCCACAGAATTAGAATGTGAAGAGTAATAGAACATTGAATTTTAAGTTGACACTGATTAGCCATTCAGCTTTTCAACATTGCACAGAAGGACACACAAAGAGAGATCATCATAGGGGACTGGACGGCATAAACAGATCCCACTCCTGCACACTCTTTTTTACCTGGACTCTCTACCCTTCGACTCCTTTTCAGCGGAATGCACAGCTGCGTGTGTGTGTGTGTGCGTGTGTGTATGTGTGTGTGTGTGTGTGTAGAGACTCAGTTGGCGATGTGTGTAACCCCCCGGACTACTGTTACTCCTGGACTATGTACACTTTATTTTTGGTGTGTGTGTGTGTGTGTGTGTGTGTGTGTGTGTGTGTGTGTGTGTGTGTGTGTGTGTGTGTGTGTGTGTGTGTGGGTGTGTGTGTGGAGTGACACAGGGGGTGACTTGTGTTTAACCCCCCATCTCTTTTTCTAAGGAATACAATGGACATTGTACTAGGCAGAGAGAGATGTGGACACTCCTGGACACTTTATGGCCACCTTGTCTTTGGCTACTCTGTGCCACTTGGCTAAGGCACATGTGAACACTGTGGACACTTTACACTTTATATTTGTGTGTGTGTGTGTGTGTATGTGTGTGTGTGTGTGTGTGTGTTTGTGTGTGTGTGTGTGTGTGTGTGTGTGTGTGTGTGTGTGTGGTGTGTGTGTGTGTGTGTGTGTGTGTGTGTGTGTGTGTGTGGGTGTGTGTGTGTGTGTGTGTGTGTGTTGTGTGAGAGAGAGAGAGATGCCTTGGCAATAAGTATGCAACAGTGAGCTATATATGATTTATTTTATGTGTAAATATGTGTGTTATGTCTTGTGGACAATGTCTTTATGTCTTTATTTATGTGTGTATGCTACTTGACACCTTAATTTCCCCCTGGGATCAATAAACGATACTCTACTCTACTTACTCTACTTATCTTCCAT
>NC_085870.1:29454394-29476894 GCF_034702125.1 Engraulis encrasicolus
GAAACATTAATGAATGTTCTCATTAGTTATTAAATAAACAGAACCCACTGTAGTGTATTACACAGCATCATCACGTTGCCATCCTAAGAGAGTGATTGTCACTAGGACTGGATCTGAATGTGGATAAAATAAATACATTATAAATATTTGAGAGCACCTTGCACAATGTCAAACACCAGTGTAGCAGTATACATAGCAACAGTGGTCAAAGCACACACACACACACACACACACACACACACACACACACACATACGCACACCAACATCAACACAACCTCAAAAAATGATGGTGTTGGTGTAAACGTCATCCATTATTCAGTGTTTATGTAACCCCCACACAGGCTGCATGACGCAACCGTTGACATGAGATGAGATGACCACCTGCCAGTGCCCCTCAGGTGGAGGTGACAACTGGTTGCATGCTGAATGCGGAGGTGTGAAGCAGTCCTCTGGATCAGAAAAAAAGCAACAAAAAACAAACAAACAAACAAACCAACCAACCAAAACAACAACAACAACAACAAAATGACAGGCTCTGATTGATTCGCCACACGCGTGCTTAGGCCCCAACGTTTTTACGGGAGTGTAATGTAAGGGCAGCAGCGGTGAATGTAAACGCGCAGGGAAGGTGACAAGGGGGGATAAACAGGTCAGTTGCCCCGGGCCAAGGGAGATGGGGGCCCCCAGAATTGGGTCCTTATTTAATTATATGTACTGGGTGAGGGGCCCTATTAGATGACTTTGTCCTGGGTCCAGCCAAAGCTGTCAGCGCCCCTGTAAACGCGCAACATGAAACATGGCGTTGGTTACACGGCGACGTGCACCCTCGTCATCCTAGTGGAGCCGGGATGATGAAGACGAATGGGGAGGCCCTTAATGAGATGATCAGTCAGCTCGCACTCTGACGTGCATGACTGATAAGCCTGCCACGCTTGGGATAAATGTGTGCACTCTCAGACTGACAGTCTCAACACTTTACATTAAATGGGCACACGGTTACTGAAGCCTTGTTTATTTATCATTGTGCGTGGGAAGGGGTGTTCTCAGGAGACGAAATTCCAAGTCTACCAATGACAATGAATTCATATTCGTGTTGCATAGACTTGTGTAGTAGACATCCCTGGTATTACTGTGGGTTTGGACACTGTGCCATTTTTATGGAGTTTTAACAGAGTTGTAATGAGGCCTTGTATTATAAATAATATTCTGATTGTGTTGTATGACAACTTGTATCTATTGGTGTAACCCCTACTGTTTATTGCTTATTATGTGCTTACTTTATTGATTATTTAGGCAATTTACAAAGTAGCACGGAAAGTGTCCCGATTTACCTTAGTTCACCCTACATCTCTGGGTTGTTTCCAAAGTGAATCTCATTGTACTTGTATAGTGACAATAAAGAACTCCTCCTTCTTCCACTCATGGTGCAAAGTGGTGAGATTACTCAGTGGTCCACCCCCTCTCTCCTCCTCGTTCTGTTACGCCTGACCTGTCTATGTCTCCCCGTCCTTCATTGCTGCTGAGCTGCAGTCAGCTGACATCAGACATGGTGAAGCTTCTTGTCTGTGTCGGCGATAAAAGTGTCAGAATTCTTGATTAGACCATTAAGATGGCTTCCCCCAAGGCAAGAGCTGTTCTCTGCAGTGCATCAATACGTTTCTGAAGTCCATTGAGAGCCAGCCTGAAGAAAGGGTTGCATACAGTTCACCTCATAGCAGCTGTATTCAAAGACAGGAGAGACCATACACTCTTCTCTAACTGAAAGCAGTGATGTGCTGCTATGGGATTTTCCAACGTTTCCCCTATGAAACATGAGACTACAGCTTTCACAGACATCAACTGCTGTCTCGAATGTGCTGCGCTGACTAGAAGATTGCTCAGGGGACTCCCTAATTGGCCCAGGGGAACGCTGTCCCTTTAGATGTCTCCTGATTGATTGATTAAATTGCACACTTCAGATTATTTCGCTGCTGAACACCGAGCTGGCTGAGTTGAGAGCAGCTGAAGACACTATTTTTCATGCAGAGCAGCAAATATCCATCATGTTTTTGACATCCACTTCACAGCTGCGTTGAGCATTTTAGCAAAATGCTGTAAGCGCACCTTGCTGCACTATCACTGTCATGCCAGGCTCATTATCACATTGTTTGTAGATGCTAGAGAACCGATCTCTCGCCAATCACCCCATAATCAAACTGAGCACAGACTCCAGTGAGCAGACAGTGTCACTGCCAACCGGATTTCCTTCCATCAGCCACCTGGCACTCACCTACGTACACCTGTCACCGTAAAATGGCCGTCCTTGTCATTGTATCGCTTGTTTATGAAGTCCAGGGTGTCATTGTCTTTGGGCTCTGTTTTAACCTTGTCTCTTTTGATTGTGAGCTGACTCATCAGTGGCGGAATTCATTTCATTGGCTGTGAATCCACTGTCGCGTATACACAAGTCCTGCAGTTGAACCACTGAAATTCAGTTTGAAAATGGTCTTGGTTGTTTGTAATTGATTGAACATAACATAGTTTGTGGTTTCTACAGCAGTTGCATTCCAAACTGAGGATTAGATTAGATTAGATTAGATTAGATTAGATTAGATTAGATTAGATTAGATTAGATTAGAAAAAACTTTATTGTCTGTAACACATGAAACAGAAAATTGTCTTTGGCGTGGCTCCAGTCATTATCACAGACAATAGACAAGGCTTGACAAAAGAGGACGTAACAAAACAATGCTGAGGCTGGATAGCTGGTCATTGTTCATCTTTTGATGAGTAGGGCTACAGCTGAGGGAATGAAGGATTTCTTATATCTGTTTTTATGTGCTAGTGGAACATTGAAGCGTGAGGGTGAGGATGGGGAAATATATACTGTAAGCTGCTCTGTGGATAGGCTGGTAGTTCTGCTCTGCAGTCTGGGAGACGTGGGCAAGCCTCAATGTTACACTTCTTCATAGTTCTTCTCTCACAAGCACGGATGTGCAGTCAAGGCAACCTTTCACATTGCAGCAGTCTTTTTCTCAGCTCCTTCCAACTGCCAGCTCCCCCCACTCATCATAGTTCCAGGGGGAAAATTTACACTACTCCATCCAGAAAAAAGAACAACTGCTCAACACTGATGTGAGAGAAAATTAACAGTTACTGAAAATCAACGACCGAATCACCATCTAGTTGAATGTGTGTGTGTGTGTGTGTGTGTGTGTGTGTGTGTGTGTGTGTGTGTGTGTGTGTGTGTGTGTGTGTGTGTGCGCGCGCGTGCGTTTTGTAGTGATCTATGAAACCACATTCCAGAAAATTAATTAAATCCCTTTGGAAAAGATTTCAATTTCCTTGATTATTAACCACTGCGCTTGCAGCTGCATGCACTCCTGACAACGTGACAAAGAGGACGGTATTTATTATTATATTTATTAATGTCTAAATGCTGCTGTGGCCCTCTGGGCTCTCCCACTGACTGCATTACATGCATGTATAACAGTGAGCAAATGTCTGTGTAGGGGTCCTTGGAGAAGAAGGGTAATCTGCTCAACTTTGGATTGCAAATGTCAAGGACAAGGCAAATAGGAGAGCGTCCACCATGGCACATGGAATATGTTGTGTTAAATATGAAAATGAAATTACACAGACCAAAACAGGCTCCATCAAAATCAACATAATGTAGGCTACTGAAAAGCTTGGGGTTAGGGTTTGTGTATAAATATTGCAGGTGGATACATGCATAGGCACTAAAAAGATTATGTAAAATAAAAGCGTTACCATGCATTTTCTTTTTGACTGTCGAAGTAGCCTTTGAGATGTTAAAAAGTATTGTCTGTATAGCCTATCTGCAACATCCCCTTTGTCTAATAAATGGGAGGCAAGAAAGAGATAGCACACAGATCAATACAAAGGGAAAAGGGCAGACAGGCTACTAAAACTGCAATCAATAACCCGGGCATGCAAATGATCCACCTCGATGCAGCAGGCTATTACTACCACCAACATTACCATCACCATTACAACAACTAATGGTACTGCTGCTGCCAGTGCATCCCTGCCCTACTATACTACCACCACCCTCAGCATTAGAAGAAGACGACGATGTAGATAAGGCCTATTTTACACTTAAGCAGGGAAGTGGGGCGGCATGGAAGCGTTGGACTGGCCACGCAAGCCGACACTGTCCGTATGAAAGGCACATCGCCTGATACTCGGCTGAAATACCACCATCTCACGCTGCCACCATGCCACACTCTTGTGTGTAACTGGTCTAAGGCCGGCTTCACACCAAGGTGGTGAAGCGTCGTGGGACGGAATATCTGTCATATCTATCATATCTGTCCTTCCACACCAACCGGCAGTAGTCGGGCGTCAGCGGTGCGCGAGCCGACTCCGCTCCGCACTGCATTTGGAAAATAGAACTCGAGCGGATTTTGGGCGGCAGTGGCCGGCGGTGTCCCATTTAAATGAATAAGGGGCAAAACATACCAAGGGGGAACGGAACGGTCGCGGGACGAACGCGGTCTTTCTGCTTAGTTTCGGACGGTGTTTTTCTCTGCCTTTTACACTGACAGCGTCGGCGTGCGCAGCCAGTCCTGTTTAAAAAAAACCCAAAGCTAAAGCTAGCGTGCTACTTTGCCATTCATTTGAATGAGACACCGCCAATTGCCGGCGTGAAAAATACGCTCGAGTTCTATCTTCCAAATGCTGCGCGGCGCGGAGCCGGCTCCTGCGCCGCTGAAGCCCGACTACCGCCGGTTGGTGTGTAAGGACAGATAGGTTCCAATGTATTTTCACCGACGCCGGTAAAAAACGCGGCCGTTCTGCGGCGCTTTACCGCCCTGGTGTGTAAGACCCCTGACAGAGTAGCGCGCTAGCTTTGGCTGTGGGGGGATTTGAACAGGACTGGCAGCACACGCCGACGCTGTCGGTGTGAAAGGCAGAGTAGAACACACTGGCCGAAACTAAGCAGAAAGACCTAATTCGTCTCGCTTCTGTTCCACGACGCCTTGGTGTGAATTTGGCCTAAGAAATTAGAACTTGGTCGTTGCCATTCTGGAACAAATTTTTAACAGGGGGCGTGTCTAATAGAGTAGAGTAAATTCCCACAAAATAAAAGATATATTAACAGTAAATAAATAATATATTCCGTATGCATCTCACAGTCCATATGCATCTCACAGTATAGGGAGTCCTGAAGTATTGAGGAGGGGGGGGGGGGCAGGTGACGTATTGAGTTCAAAAGTCTAATGGCAGTAGGATAGAAACTGTCCTTCATTCTCGTAGTGCGGGCACATAGAGTCCTAATACAACAATATTTCTAAAGGAAATATAGCCTCTTTGCGCAGATGGGCCCACCTGTGGGCATGTTCACTCATCGCTGAAAAGACTCAACTTTCTACATCATAACAACATTGATATGACATCACAGAGAGACTTAAGTAACAGATTAAGTCTCGGTCATTACAATGTTGATGGCAGAAAGGTTATAACAGAGGCTCTGCACAAAGCATTCAAGCATTATTAGTGCCATAATGAAATACATGTAGTAACATGACTTGAAGACAACATTTGGTGTCACAGATTGGTTCCAACACAAGAGGTTTCCGGTTCGTCAGAGAAGGTTCTTTGTGGAACTTTTGACTGCCACTGTAGAGGAACCACTAGGTTCTCCTCAGGAGATGTCTTCAACAGAAGGTTCTTTGAGGAACCCTCCCATTTTTAAAGTGCATCATCCTATTGTCGGGGAAGCCCTGTGTGTATAGCCTATGTATAGCCTATACTGCACTTTGTTTTATAGTCTACCCCATTAGATTGTCAGGCCGTACTAACGAGGTCTGACTTCCACGGCGAGCCCTTTTTATGTGTGGTCTGGATTTGCCCTACATACTGGCCCCCAGGGACCACCTGTCACATCGATTCTGCCGTCTGTGATTACCATGTTGTGGAAATTGATTAATGGACTGAGTATATGAGGGTTGTTCCAGTTAAGCTGTGAGACCAATAGCCAACGTGTGCAGAATAGCCTGGCTATTCCAGAGCAGGCACAATACTTGCCTTTCTGCTGCATTTCCACTTCTTGGTCCCTTGACTATGGCCACACAAACTTCATAGTCCCCTGTAGGTGCAATTCATTAAAGGTACTCCTCTGGTAGCTGTTTAATAAACAGAAGCATAAAGTGGGTCAGCATGTTTAATGATCTCATCTCTCTTCCTGCTTCAAGTAGCATATCGTAAAATAAAAACGCTGATGGTTGAAAAAAAAACCAATTGTCTTCTGTTCAGTTCTATTTGGACTATTGAAAATAAAATGTTTATGTTAGAACAATGTGACAATGTATGGGGTTTCTTTTACATTAGGGTGAACTCTTAGGTTCGCAGGGGGTTGACATCAATTTTTAATGCGTGACCCATATGCGAGACCACGCGAGATAGGGAGTGTGTATCAGCTGTTCGAGCTTCGGTTGAAGTGGTGGCGGTCCCTGCATGCGTCGCATTCCGATGCTGAAACTGTTCGTTTTCCTCGCGCAGAGAGCATGTAGAAGAAAGAAAGGGAGTGTCGCGTGCCGTTGGATTTTCTTCCGCTTTCAGCCATAACCGCAAGAAGTGCCCACGGACACTCCAAGCTGACAGCCCTGCGTACAGTAGGGGAGAAGTAAGTGATCGCGTTTAATTGAAATATCATAGCTCTCAGCCGACATGCAGGCTACCTCCTACTTTTCTTTTGTGAGACGAACTCGGTCTGAATGCATCATTCTTCCTCACCTTGTTACAGACACTACACGCATCCGTATCATCTTGTCGCCGATTACACTCCCGATATCCTACGGCTGCTGATTACGGCGAAAGACTGCATGTTTAGCTTGTTTTTAGGATGTACTGTAGAAGATCATTCATATATTTCGTGGTGAGAATGCAGCAATGAAGTTTTCTGTGTGGAGAAGTTCGTGCGTATTGACCATCTCTGCTGTGCATTCCAGGGCACATCAATATTCGCCAATTAGTGTGAAATTAAGCACTTTTACGCATGTACTTCTGTCAGTGTTATGGATGTCTAGACTTTCTTATAGTTTATAATAGCAGGCCACTTTATTTACTAGTCTCTAGACTGTCTGATATTCTTTTTTATCCGATTTATTATTAGGATGCTCTTTTCAGAACATTTCTGTGCCAATACTTTCTGCTTTTACTACTGTGCGTTTGACCCTATCATTCCACCCCCCCCCCCCCAAATCAGCAATTTGTCTATGTTAAAGTGCCACAAAAGCAGATGATGTAGGGCGTATCTACATGCACCACTACTGAGCTTGACAGAAGTGAGCATTTTTAAACACTTAAACTGCCTATGAAGAAGGCAGTCTTAAGTGAGACAGGCTTTCCCACAACCCTTCCTTGTTAGGAACATAATACACTATGACTAACTAAACCATTTAAGCAGTAGAGCAGGACAGTGCCTTCATTTATCCCAGAGGAAATGGAGGGTCTAGTATCACTGTCAACAATAAATGATACAGGTTTCTCAATGTAATAAAATTACTTGTTTATTACTTAATTGTTATTCCTTACATTGCAGGAGTAGTTTTCTGCTAAGATCCAAAGCCAAAACTCCTTGAAACCATGTAGGCCTACTGCAATAGATTTTTCAATTGATTGCCGAAGTGCTAGTACCAAGATATGTGTATCTCAAATGAAAAAAAACATCAAAGCATCAGGATATCCCCAAACCTATGCCCTCATAACAGGTCTATTTCATATTACTGTCTTTGACATGGATGTTTAATGAATTGGAAAAAAGTGCATATCAAAGTGATGTTGGCCTTGCATTTATTCCCATCCCACCATGTTGCTGTGTAGAAAGCTGGGCATTAGACTTTCTGGAGACAGAGAGAGGGCCATGCATAGAGCAGCTGAGCAAAGCTGAAGTTTCAATGCAGTGCTTAAAATATTCTGCCTTCTTACCTGCATGAGGTAATATTATATGCAGAGGTAGGCTATAATGCAGGGAAAGAGAAGTTCAGTCAGTGATTTGTGATGCTGTGCAGGGCCCAGGTAAAGTACAGCTTTTACTGGGCCCAGGGAAGAGTCATCTGAAAGGGCCCCCCATCCAATACATACGATCTAATGAGGACCCAATTCTGGAACCCCTCTCTCCCTGGGCCCGGGACAACTAGGACCCCTTTGTCCCCCCTTGTCAGCTTCCCTGGTGTTGTGCATGCACCTCTGAGCTTCCATTGCCTTCCATTGCAGTGCAATATATTTTGTTTTGAACAGTGACTTAAACACGAGCTTGTTGTTCTCCCACACATAAATCTCGGGTTGAGCCAACAAACACTGTGAACATGGAGTTGAACTGGGTCATGGCGTAACAGCAGAACAACAAACATCTAATTAGTCTGTTGGTGTGTTGACCAAAATGTCCCCTTCGGGACTGCTTCACAGTGAGATTCAAAGGCACTGCATGCTTGGATGATCTAGCCTATCTATAAGGCACATGGATTCATGAGCAATATGTGTTCGAGCATGTCATCATATTATGCTATATAGTTATCGCAGCATACTGTATACTGTTCACTCACACACACACACTTTTGAAGAATTTTTGCTAGATACTCTTTTTGGCGTCAAGTCCTCACTCTCGACCCGTTTCTAGGGGTATAATTTCACACTACATCTTGGGCAAATTGTATTACTTATGGCAGGGCCCCGATATGTACTTTTTTTTCACAGAAATAAAATACTGCAGTTCTCTGACACAATCAGGCCAACCCCAGTGGTTTGATCTGAGATTGTGCCATACAGATTCATATTTTAATGGGATGCACTCTAGACTGCTGGGAGGCTGGGGAAGCTCTCATCACTCACTCATTTCTGCAATGAGTTGAGAGGACTTTTTTTTAACTTTCATGTGCCTCATCATTGTAGAAGTGCACAAATGGTACTGTATGTACTGTGAGTCATGCATTGAGATTATTTTAGCAAGCCATTTTACAGTACCGTTTCAATGTATGTCATCAGTGCAAGGATGTACTTGTTATTAAAATAACTTATTGCAGTAATATGGCCAGAAAATGGTTGATAGCTGGAATATCTTTACTCCTTTCAATAGAAAACCGATTTGCCACTGATGAATTTGGAACTCAAATTGTTGTTCTGCAAGATAATGCTACTATGCTGTAGCCTACTGTAAGACATACCCTACTAAAGAAACTGCAACTTATAAGTTATGTAATACATCCTTGAAGCTGGCCTGCACAGTTGAATAACCAGTCCATGTACAGAACAGAGGCAGGAGACCTTGGTGTATTGCATGCTCAGATGCTCAGATCAGATGACATCTAGCATGCTATGCATATTCGTGCCAATGTACTGTATATGTTCATGTCATTCTCAGGAATTGTAGAGGCACCACGGTGGGTGCTAGTTTTGTTAGCCTTTAACATACTATTTAGCCCTATTTCACGACGCAAAAGAAAAGACCAAAGTGTCTGACGAATGTAAACATGCTGCATGGAAGAATGTTTAAAATATAGACAGCCAGTCTGTTGTGCAGCAGGTGGATAACTTAAGGTCAGGGGGTCTACATCGCAGAGGAATACAGTCATCCTGAGTGCTTTGATGGTGGTGCTGTATAGTAGGGTCTAAAGCAAGACAAGTTATAACTCAATACATAACACCATATGGCATACCCAGTGGACAACAGCTCTAGTCTGGAGTCAATTTTATCTTATATTCTTACATGGTCACACAGCAGTCTGAAGCAAGCTGCACCAGTTATAATTGCTGCAGCTGATTCGTTGTATACAAAGCTGTGACACACAAATGCACACTGATTATAAATTATACAGGATAGTCATTTCAAATCGAAATTATTCTCTCATGCTGTCACTGTCTGCATTCCTTTATTAAATATTTTCTACTTTTTAGTAATTAAATTGGGACCGTCTGCTGGGAAATATTTTGTTTCGTGGAGCCATGGAATGGTAGTGTTTGTTAATGACAATTTGTTGCATGGTGCCCTGATTCTTATGTTTTACACTGTTCTGCAATGAGACAGTTGACAAAGTTGGTCAAAGAAAACCAAAAGCTTTTCTTTGTAGTTTGAACCCATCAGTATGTAGGACACACATCCATTTATCTGTCAATAAAAAACACAAACCGACATAAGAGGAGCTCAATGAACTGTACTTTGTGGAGTGCTGTGCTTTTCAAACTTTTCATCCGTGAGAAAAGAGCTTCATAACTAGACGAGACAAGGTGGGTTTTTTTTTTTCATTTTGAAAATGAAAGCTCATTTGTCATACTACACTCTGGTAAGTCAAAGTGTTTGCGGTTTCAAAAGAACATCGATTAAAAATGGAAAGGGCATCAGTGAGTCATTTTACATATTCTTTAATAACCAAAGCAGAAATTAAAGCAACACAAGTGCATTTCATGTCCTTGCACCATACATACCTAAGCATAATATTTTGTGTTTCCGTTCAGTGTCTAGTGTATTTCAGACAGTGCTTTCAGGAGCTAATACTCTGTGGGTCCTTCGATTAACTCAACCCTTATAATTATGACAGCAATTATTTCAATTATCCTGGAAGTTTGAAATTTTGAGAGGCTTAGCTGACAGTGAACACGGAGATGAGGTTTCTCCGGGATTGTCTTGCTTGCTTCTCTGTGAGCATAAGCAAGCCACCTTTGTGCAGCTCAGACCTCTATATTGTACCGCAATGAAATGCAGGACAGTGTTCCTTTCTCCCATGCACTTGACTCAAGCAGCAGATTTTTAATGCTACAAGCAATCTAAGTCAGAGGAGCAGTCAGCCAGAACAGAGAGAGAGAGAGAGAGAGAGAGAGAGAGAGAGAGAGAGAGAGAGAGAGAGAGAGAGAGAGAGAGAGAGAGAGAGAGAGAGAGAGAGAGAGAGAGAGAGAGAGAGAGAGAGAGAGAGAGAGAGTGCCTGTACAGCATGGCTCACAAGAACAGAGCTGACCAGATAAGGCAGGCAGGCAGGCAGCCTGGCTGGCCATTCCAGAGACAGGACTGAGGGAAAACAGGAGTGGACATTCCACTTCCAATATTCAAACATTCCTCGGGACTCTGCACATTTCACACAGTGCAAGCTTCAAAGGTGCACCGTGTAATGTTTTTTGTAGTTTATTTCCAGAATTTTACAGAATTTTCCAGAAACTTACCACCACCACCAAATTAGGTATTCATTATGACTGGGAAAATTGCAATTTTCATACATGAAATGGGGGATCTTCTCCATGGTCCGGCATTTAGAATTTCCAGTAATAAACCTTTTTAGCTGCAAAACTTACTGAACATTGGTTATACTCGTAAATATTGGTTTATTATTTAGTAAATATTCATGAAAAGATTCAATTTGGCAACAGGCAGCACAGTTTTAATGAGCAGCATAGCTGCAGTACCCACTCTGGCCACATTCTACACAGTGCACCTTTAAGGAGATGACAGATAGAGAGACAGCAGTCGATATTACCCAGAAAAGAGGATCCTCACCTCTTTTTTATTTATTTTTCTTCTGGTGCTGAGAATGTGCCAGCAAGACAGCTTGCAGTGCAAGGCTGATACCTGATTGTGCAGTTTCACACAGAAGCCTGTGAGGCAGATTTAAAAGTGAGCATCCATTTGAATAGCAGTGAGCTAATTAAATGTAAGTCCATGAATGATATTATATTATGCCTCTGCAAATCCCACTGAGCAGGATATGATCACAATGTTTTAGCCAGAGCATGCAAGCTAAGCCTATTTGAAGATAAACACGGATAATAGCCCAGTTTTGGGATTACATTTACCCTAAAGTTATGGTCTTTAGTTATGGATGACGGAGGGGGAGGCATTAAAAAAAAAAAACTTAGCTGCCAATTAAAAGTTTTTTAAAGGAATGCTTGCTGATTGGAGATGACTTCGGTGAGCACTCGTGGGCCCTGCTGTGCATCCCAAGCTGTTCGAGCAGTTAATTAAAAAAAAGTCATGGTGCAACCAATTGGTTACAGATTGCAATTAAAGTGCTTGGCAAGGCCTGCCAGGAGAAAGCAATCCCACTCTGCTAATGAGAGAACGCCTGCACAGGTCAAAGGAATCAGAGACTGCAAGCCTTGTTTATTTATTTAGTTATCCATTATTTAAAAAAACCTATCAGAGAGAAAAGACTCGGAATGCCCTCTCATCTCATTTCTTGGAAAATGCATCATGGTTTCCATGGCAACTATGTCCTGGCTCTCTGAAGTTGGTTCATGGAAAATAAGGAGTTGACTTGCACATCACATCTCTGAGACAGTTAATAACTTCAACACCAGTCATGTGTTAGATTTGTTTAATCATGAAGGATCTGAGTTAACCTGTGTGGTTGGCCCTGCCTATTGGGTTGCTTTTTCAATTTTGTTCTGTGCCATTGAGATTCGTGTTGGTCGGGTTTCTGTTTGCCTATTCAGGGAACTGCATTAGGTGGCGCCGGCGGTAGCACGTGTGTGCAGAGGCTTTGATGGAAGGGCCTTTGCTCAGCCGCACTCACATGGGTGAAAAGGTTGTATTGCTTGACTGTGGTCGATAAAAACACTTGAGGCAGAGTAGCACAGGTATAACAGTCTCTGCTCCTTTCTGCACAACTATTCCCCTGCACTGCAGAGACTTGGTGGCTCCCGGTCTGCATTTCCAAAGCAGCACAGCCCAGAGCTTATATTAGTTTGCACAGCAAAAGGAAGCAAGTCAAGTTTAGAAGAAAAAAATGAAAAAGTCCCAAATGGTAACTAGGCTTGAGGAAGGACCGTGAAATGAAGAGAACTCAGTCAGTTTGCTTTGATGCGAAATAAGATGAAATAGGTTCAGCAGTTCAAGAGGGGCAGAATTATGGATTAGCCCCAAAAACCTCTTCCTCCGGAGACAACAGCCTGCCATTTCCTGTAAACAAACTGTTCTTTTGCTGTCCAAAGTGGATTTAAGACTGTAAGGTGAAGAGAGAGGAATCTCAAGGTGTAAACACTGGGACCTGAAATTACACGTTAGACATATTGAAAAGAAACAGTACCCCATGTGATCCCCCTACCTTTTTTAAACCATATTCTGTAGAGTGAAACATATTTGTATTACCGGTATTTGCTTTTCTTTAGCCCAGCACAGAAATAACATACCTAGTTGATTGTGATTATGTCTGTTTTTTTCATGTGCAAATATCAGGGGGGAGATTCGCCCTTCATGGTGATGATTTGCAGTAGACTTGTTGGCAGCTACATGGGGCTATGTCTGAGAAACAGGCCCCAGGAAAGCTCTTGCACAGGAGCACAATACAGTCTGGGGGCCTTGGTGCCTCACTAAGGCACTTTATCGCTGCACGTCAGTTTGCTTTGAGACCAAGCAGAAGGTTTTGTTTTTCTGTCTGTGTTTTAGCCTACTTGTGAAGAATTATTTTCTGAATTTGTTCTTGCTCTCCTCTAAAGAGATGCTACTGTAAAATGTTTTGCATCGCTGGAATGGCAATAATATGTGAAATGAATATGAAGTATTCTGTGAGTGTCAGAGTTTGTTTATCTATTTGTGTACTTAGTAAAGGCTCCCAATCTAGGTTGCAAAAACATGAATGCAGTCAATCGGTTATTTATGGTTTTAGTTTAGGTGTTCGTTCATGGCATTAATGGCATTGTGTGTCCTATTTAGACATTTAGACTACGGATAGTCCGGTAAAGGGAGACCCAGTTTATTTTTTTTATCAATCTACTCTGGGTCTTCATTTAGCCTACCATGTAGATATAGATTTATGTTTTTGATGGGCCTTTGGTCTGTGGACGACACCAATTCACCCACAGGTCTTCTCTGTCATGGCGGGCAAATCTAGTGTGTTTGTTTGGTGTAATAGGAGATGTTGAAAGTAAAAGTAGCTGTAAGTACAACACTAGCACATGATATTACATTGCTGTTACCCCAGTTAGTCCATTGTACCTAATGAGGTAGATGGACTGTGTTGTTACTGAAAAACACTAACCTCACAAGAACCCACCACATATTTAATCCAACCAGCCCAGAGTTAGCTGATTGTAAGACAAGTAGGTCTACACAGATAGTTACTCAGATAAGTCGCTTGTGTTGGAAGGGAACTGTTTTTTTACTTTTACTTTTACTTTTGATGCCTTTGAGGCTGATAGTACATTTGCAAACTAAGTAAACTTCTCTATTGAGGGCTGACATGGTCTTGAGCATCTGCATTGGGGTCCTCAGACTCCATTGGTGGCAGAGGAGCCTGAGATTTAATTACTGTATTTTTTGCCTACTACTTCACGTATTCCTTGCCTACTATTGGCCTACTTTGTGTTTGTTGTGGTGTATAATGTCCACAAAGGTATGGACAATGATGGTTGCTAACCCAAACAAAGATCCGTTTAGTAGTTTAGGCATCATAAAATCTTCTCATTTATGAGTAGTCAAGAATTTCACTATAGCCAATACATAGGACTATGTGTCCAGATGGTTAAAGGGACACTGTGCAGGAAATGGTCAAAAAGGTACTGCAACTATGCTGCTCATTGAAACTAGGCTCCCTATTGCCAAATTTGATATTTACATGAAAGTTTACTAAGTAATAAACAAATATTTTCTAGTATGGTCCAAGTACAGTCCTTTTTGCAGCTAAAAATGGCTATTTTGGGAAATTCAAAATGGCGGACCATGGAGAAGATCCCCCTTTTCATGTATGAAAAGTGCAATTTTTCCAGTCATAATGAATACTTAGAATTTGATGGTGGTGGTAAGTATCCATGAAAAAGGTAACATTAGTGAATGGGCAGCGTGAATTCCGGAAATAAACAAAATCTCACACAGTGTCCCTTTAAAGCTTATTAGTATGTATGTCACCTACTGGAAGGCCTGCTGCCTGGGCCGTTTCACAAGCAAGACTTCACAGACTGTGCTCCTCCACACACTCCTATGCTCTCCAACTCTTTTGGAGACGGGCCACAGGACCATTTTCTTGGGTCACTACTACTACGCACCACGTAGCACTCCACTTCTTATAGCACGGCCTCAGCCCCTGATTTAAAATGACATTCCTTACCGACGTAATCCATTTAGCGGCGAGGACTCTAATTGTGTAGCCGATTAAAAGGCCCGGGGCGTAATGGAAGTGGGAGTGGAGAGACGGCAGGAGCGCGGATACTATTGCACAGGGGACGTCTGCCGGAACCGGGAGAGGGAGTGAGTTCATTTGCGGCATGATTGAGCCTGATGAAACTCCCACCACTTTTTTTTTCGTCGATCTTCATACCCCCCCAGCGCAGCCAGGTGGCCCGAGACGAGACGTCTCCCCGCTTTAACTAGCCGGCGAAAATCACCGCCTTTCCTCCCCACAATTAAGCGCCGTAATGTAGCGAGGAAGGAAGTTCCGACAGAGAGCCGGAGAGAGTGTCCGCAGAGCTCATATCTGTGATGAAATATTCTCTCTAAGTTGGAGCTGTCCAGTGGAGAAATGGTGCTCGTTTGTGGAGGCCACCCAGCAGGACACTGCTGGTGATAACTAGAAGCTGACATAATAGCAAGAAATCAGCCTTTGCTGAATTAATATGATTCCTTTTCCAAGCCATCAGAAGATGGTGTTTTGGATCGTTTTAGCTTTCCTTTATTGCGAGTAACTGGGAGGGGAGGCTCACTGGTGGATGGTGGTAGTAGTGTGGCGATTACACAAGCCTGTACTAATAAGACCATCTCCTTCCCGTTTTTCTTCTTCTTCTTCTTCTTCTTCTTCTTCTTCTTCTTCTTCTTCTTCTTCTTCTTCTTCTTCTTCTTCTTCTTCTTCTTCTTCTTCTTCTTCTACTACTACTCTCTCTCTCTCTCTCTCTCTCTCCCTCTCTCTCTCTCCATGTAGAGAAGGCTTTTCCCTCCACTCAGTCCTTTCCCACTGATCCGCAGTGAAGCTCCTGTGTTATGTTCAGCAGTGCGGTGACAGGGCCGCAAGGGGGTTAAGAGAACAGGTCAGGCACCAATAGTAATGAGGCGGATGCAGCTGACACAGTGTTTACCAGGAAGCGAAACATTTACCCGTGCTGCACGTTGGCTTTTTGCTCAGCCTCACACGAGGCCCTAGCAAACAGGGGGGGTGGGGGGCGGGTTTGGACATTGCAGGAGGAGGAGTGGTGGGGCCTGTTGCTTGGATACAGATGGATGTAAAGTCTCCGCCATATAACAGACCACTTCAAGCTAATTGTGCGAGCAGCCAAAGAGTCCCGCCCGAGAGCAGCCGTGCAAAATTAATCGCGTTAAACGAGCCTGTGGTGTTGCAGCCTCTGTGCCGCTGTTGGAGCTGCAAACACTTTTCCACACACAAATACTGCGAGCATGAATGCACACGCAAAGAGAGCAAGTCCCACACATACGAAAAGCCTAGTACATGACAAACAAAAACAGACAAGATGCTATAAAATATGTTTTGGTACGCACAATAAAATGAAGGAATGGAAGTTGTGTTGTTGATGTTGTGGCAATGTAATATTAATGCCATACTTCTCTTTAATATGAAGACAAAGAAACAAGGTTTCCTCATGAATGGATATGTGATTTATGACTTTATTATGGAATAAGTGTTACATGCAGCTCAGAATGTAACAAAAAAACAAAAGGAATCACCCAGCACAGGATTCAAAATACCATGGTTCTTTACTACACCCCCAAAAATACAGGAAGGATGTCAGATAGTAATTCTTGTTAAGTATAGTTTTGCGTAGAGCAATGGTGGCGTCCATCTTGTTATATTATGTGGCAACTGATAGTGAGCAGAATGAGAACAGCCCAGTTGCTGTGGTCATATCACAGGGACCAGACCATTTGTGTTTTTTTGTATCTCTGCCTGCAGGAGCCCTGTTGGTGGTAGTAGCAGCTCGGTGGTGTGCTGTGCGGTGCTCTGTGCCTGCTGCATCGCCTGCCAAACGTAGACAGCACACCAGCCAAGCGCTTGGCCAGTGCCACTCAGCGCAGAAGAAGAAGAAGAAGAAGACGAAGAAGAAGAAGCCGAAGCAAAGGGCGGAAGAAGCACTGGCAGCGCGCCCGCTGGCCTGCAGGAGGCGGTGTTGGAGATGGCGGTGCCCTCGGCTCAGGAGTTCCGCTGGCAGAGCCTGGCGCGCCTGTCCAGCGGGCGCGTCTACCACTCCCTGGCGGAGGCCGGGGGCCAGCTGTATGTGCTGGGGGGTTGCGACGTCGGCGGCCACCCATCCAGCGCCCTGGAGCTCTTCTCCCCCGAGGTGGACCATTGGATGAGCCTGCCCCCCATGCCCCAGGCAAGGGCCGGGGCAGCCGCCGTCACCCTGGGCAAGCAGCTGCTGGTGGTGGGAGGTGTGGGCAAGGACCAGCGCCCCCTGAAGGAAGTGGTGGCGTACAACACGGACGAGGGGAAGTGGGTGAAGAGGAGCTCGCTGAAGGAGGCGATAATGGGTGTGGCAGTGACAGTCAAAGGTTAGCGCTGATGCTTAGTTACTTGTGTACATTGAAGTTAGCAAGACTGAGACAATGATGAGTATGCATGGCCACCCATCACTGTCAAAAGTTATGGCTAAGTCATTACTGCTTAGCTAGCCAACTTGTGCACAGTAAAGTTTGCTGTGTTCATTGAACACTTTAGAGAGTTGTGTTTACCACTCCTTTATTTGGTCTTACTGTCTAAGTGTTGAATTCACTTTGCTCACCAAAATTGGCGTTGACAGGTGTAGCCGTCACTGTCAAAGGTGATAGCTCTGCCCCAACCCAAGTCCCTGTTGCTTAGTTACTTGTGCATAGTACATTTAGCACCATTCTCAAATTAAGATTAAAATGTCAAATTCACTTTGCTCACCGAAAGAAATGTTGATGGGTATGGCTGCCTGTCACTGTCAAGGTAAGAGCCGTGCTCCAAAATCATCGCTGCTTAGGTACATGTGCACAGTTAACTCTGAATGAACACAAGAATTTACCACTCTTCCTATTTGGTACTAATCTGAAATCCCTATATAGGACTGTAAGACGTATTTGGTCCTTCTGTTCTGTTTAAGTATTGAATTCATAGGCATTGATAGTAGTGGCCATCCCAGCACTGTCAAAGGTTAGCACTGTGACCTTCGGCGTTGCAACTAGTCAGGCCAAGAGCAATGCAAGTACTTTCTGAGTTCCCGAAAATACGGGAATTCCTTTCACTTTGTCGGGACACAAACGACCATAAGCAAGCTAAGGGAGGAGGTTCAATCTTGCCTTTTGGGAAATGTCAATTGTTATGCTGTTGGTCAGACCAAGTCTCGAAGAGATTTGAACGTTGATGATAATCAGGCTACCTACTCTCTACTGTAGGCCTTGGTGTTGAGCGGCTTCACTTATCTTTGCCATAGATATGAACACTTGATGCCATGTTTAGTCTTTTGGTGTGACCCAATCCAGGGCGTCGCCATCTTAGTGCGGTATAATACATTTCTCGTAGATCTTACAGCCACCTACAGGGTAATGTGTGTATTGCCTTGTCACTCACTACGTTAACATGTTGTTTGTAATTCCGAATTAATAATTAGTTTACCTTGATCTCTCCTTTCATTTCGAATCAAGAGGTGTTTACTTGACGTTTTCAAGCGAAATTAAAGTCAGAATTTACAAACGTAAGTCAGTTAATTCCGGATTAAATATCTCATGTAAACGTAGCAACTGATTGACGACTGCAACGTGCTGGGTAAACGGGGCGGCGATTTGACTTCAGCCATTCATTCCAATACAAGGGAGTGGTCAACACCATATCAAGTGTTCATATCTTTGTTGCTTTGTAAGCTGTGGCACACTAGTGCACATTGCTTTTCTTTAAACTTTATCTCCAGTGTTTCCGACCAGGGCTCTTTGTCAAGTAAGGTGCACTCAAGGATAACATCTACTGTGAGTTTAAGCAGCATGTTTGGAAAGCTGGAAGTGGTGTTTTTTAAGGTCGAGAAGATATATTTATTAACTCTGGTGATGTGGAGAGTTGTGGTTTGTGGTGGTGTTTCTGTGTAATGAATTCATCAAATGTGACAAGCTCTGTTAGTATTCTGTGCGCATCAGGCCAGCCTTGTTTAAAAGTGCAGCCAGTGGGCAGTGTTTTATCACATCAAGGGAAAAACAGCAAGTCATGAGGTCAGAAATGAAATGCTATCGGGCATGGAAACATTTCTGCCACCTCTTAATGAGCCAAATGCTGCTATTTATTTTTTAAATTTGATTTTGTGTGTGTGTGTGCATTTCTGTGTGTTTGGGTGGTGTGCGTGTACATTTCTGTGTGTGTGCGTGTGTGTGTGTGTGTGTGCGTGCGTGTGTGTGTGTGCATGTCTGTGTGTGTGTGTTCGTCTGTCTCTGTGTCTCTGTGTCTCTTTGTCTGTGTCCGTCCAGATGGCCGGGCGTTTGCAGTGGGGGGCATGGGCTCCGACCTGGTGCCCCGCAGCACTCTGCAGCAGTACGACCCCCGGAAGGACATGTGGGCACTCATGCCCCCCATGCCCACCCCGCGCTACGATGCCAACATCAACCTCCATACCTCGAAGCTCTACGTGGCAGGTATGTCGGACTAGTTCATGGAGAAACAAAGTCTACAGACCCATGTCGTTTTCGAAACATCCAAAAAGTTTTACAAAACAGGTTTACAACTGACAGTGGAATAGACTCACTAACATAGCGTTGTATAAACTCTCAAGGTTAAACCACACTTTCAAAGTTATTCTCATTGCTTATCTATTTTGACCATTGTCACGTTCACTTCAGTTTGAAGTTGAGCATGCCTGCTATCATCAGTCTGGTAAGGTTGAGAAAGATCATACCAAGGCTGGATCCACCATAAAAAATGCTGGTGTTTCGCGTGTACACAAGGTGTGTTTACGATGTGCCGCAGTCACTTGGATGTTGCCTTGTCTTGGTGATGTTTTCGCCCCTGTTTAATGAGCTTCTGAAAAATTTATTGTTAACGTCAGTCTGTGTATCTCCAGAGTTTTGTTAGCCCCGGCTATAAAAAGAGATGAGTCTGGGAATGTGTGTTTCGTTTGAAATATTCATGTATTCTAGCACAAGGAATACATTGTTTACGACGTGGCGCGGCTCTTACGTAAGGGACATGTAGAGGGTGTTTATAATGACCGACGCACTCCGACACGGACCTGCAAGCAACATCCCAAACATCCATGTGCTAGATAGACACAAACTGGCAGGCAAAGGGTAGAACGTGATTGTGTATGTGTAGGCATGTGCTGTATATAGGCCTACTGTATGTCACATTGTGTTATTGTCATATCACATGATTCTTATGTAACAGCGGCACTCAGTCACACATCACTTCCCTCCTTTTTCCTCCCTACTTCCTTGTCTTCTTCAGGCGGCCGGCAGTGCAAGCGCTCGCTGAAGGCCTTCGAGGTGTTTGACATGGAGAGCCGTGTGTGGAGCGTGCTGCCCGTGCTGCCCTGTAAGCGCTCCTACTCGGGCGTGCTGTGGGACACCGCCGGCCGCCTCTGTTGGCTGGGGGGGCTGAGGCAGGGGGGCATGCACCAGCGCTCCAAGTTCACCAACAACGTCAACATCTACAACCCCTCGGAAGGTGAGCACCAGCGTTTCCAGTAGGCAAGCTGTGGCCTATTGGTTAAGGAATGGAAGGTGGTAGGTGTGTAAATCCCCAAACCAGTAGGGACCATCAGGGAAAATATATAGAGTAAATAATGTGTCTATGTCAATGTTTACAACCCCTCTAAAGCTGAGCACAGCCTCCAATGTTTCCAATGGGTCAGCTGTGGCCTAGTGAATAAGGAGTGGTGGGAGATGTTTGAATGCCATACCAATAGGCAAGGGTGTAGGCAAAGAGGGTAGATTAAAGAAAGAGGATTCAAACTCCGCCCTCCCAATGCAAAAGAATGTGCTCAAGTTTGGTCTCCTTGGGTTGTCCCCTCCTTCTTCTTGTCTTTCTGTGACAAGTGCACTCCTGCCACCCATAGTGCCAATGGAACTCCATTCGTTCTCAACCGTAAGACTCCAAAGGTCTCCTAACCGAAGGTCTCCTAAAGGGGCGTTCACCTGACATCACATGGATCCAGGAAATGCACGGGCTTGAAGTATCTTACTCTAATAGAAGTTGTTTGGTGTAAGAGTGGAAAGTTGTGGCGGCAAATCGTCTGGAAAGTGGTGTTGACAGTAGGCCTACTGACCATTATCAAGAATATGGGTGTAGGAGTAAGTGTCTACATCAACAACCTCCAGCGCTATCACAGATCCCTTGTTCTAATGTGTGTGTGTGTGTTTTTTAAAAGTTAAACGGGGGTCAAATCGACTTTTTCATCGTAGTAATTTGTTTGGGCCATGACCATTATATTTAACCGACTATATTAGCTGTTAGGCAGCTGTAGGCTAATGGCTAGGGAGAGGTGGGAGGCGTGTGAATCACATACCAATAGAGAGACCATCAGGGAGAATGTGAATGTAGGAGTAAATAATTGATGCTGTGCTGTATCCTCATCCATGGCAGAAGTGCCCTTGAGCCCAACATTGCTCAGCGGACTCTCCCCTTGACGTAAATGGCGGTAAGTTGCTAAATGTAATGTTAGACATCCGAAAACAAATGAATATGATGAAACCGTTTGACTTGCCTTCGATTCCCCAAAAAACCCAGACATAAACAAAGCAAATCTGTGATACTATCAAACAAATGTTTTCAGGGCTGCAAGTGTCTCTATAGTAGTTTGTTAAAGATGAACAACAGAAGTACCATCATTCATTGGACTGCCTCACCGAATCTGATATATGGGTCTCACACAATGAAATCATGAATAGAAACCCTGCTAGGCCTAATGGAACACACCACACCACCAAATGTTTTTCAAACACATTCACACATCAAATGATAAGAAAGAATCTCAAGAAAGTATCTCAAATCCACACCACACACCAATGATGATGTGTGGTGCAGAGCCAAAATGAAAATGCAGAAAATATTTTCGAGATGAAATTTTCTTTCACAGTCACTGTGACATTGCAAATGTGTCCTTGCACTATCAGTCACAGCCTGGCAGAATCCCTTTTCAAAAAAGGTAATTTAATTCATCATCACCGCTGTCTCAGTGTTACACCTGGTCTTCTCCATCTCTTAAACGACACCTAGTGCCTACAATATATCAAAAAAGCCAGTCACCAAACAGACACACCGCTTCGCTTAATCTGCCAAACGTGAATCCAAAGCTGCGTGTTAGTCACAGCAGAGACTGGATGAGATTATAGTCTTAAAATCTCTGGTCACAGTCTGCCGGGCCAGGATAACCACGCCGTCCTCACCGAAGGCACTTTCTGGTTTCGGCACGAACTCGCTGAAATGAAATGAAATGTTTGGCCCTGAAGTCAGAATAATGAGATGCTACTTGGCAGATTAAGAAATGTCCATCTGGAAAATCTGATGTCAATACGGCATTAGAAAAATTAGATAAGGTCTGACAATCCCCCAGATGAGTTATTGATCTCTGGAAAGGTATTACTATGGCTGTTCATGCAGTGGGGTTTTCACTGCACCCCCCACCCCCCGCATTA
>NC_085870.1:29481894-29509394 GCF_034702125.1 Engraulis encrasicolus
AATAAGACACTTTACCACGTTTATAAACCCCAGCCAACGATTTTAACTGTATTAAGCCCCAAAATAGTGGCATACCCCTTTAATATCTGCTATGCTGATTTGTTGTTTATTGTAAATCACATTCTCATGTCCACAAAAAGTGTCTCCTGTAGAGGCAATAAAGGCTAATGTAATTTCATCTAATCTAATGTAAGTCTGGACATCACTGTCACAACACGCCTCACACATGCTGTAGAAAGAATGGTGTGACTACAACATCCTACCCTTTTGCATGTGAGCACTGTGAAATGTAGGTATAAAGTACACTGAGGTTTTCAGGAAAAAACACATAACAGAGAAGGCTGTTTTTTTAGGTTTGGCCATATTCTTAAAAATAATGAGACCAGTAACTCACAGGCTCTGTGAAAAAGGTGCTTTCAATATATATTGGAATCTTTTTTTTTTCTTTTTTCAAAATTATTCCACAGACGTGCTAGTGAATTAAAGCAGGGGAAATTTCCCCTTAATTGAATATGCCACTCACAGGAGCTCCTTATAAATGAGGGGCCAGACACCCAATTTGCACAGCTATATGAACGAGAAGGACCAGATAGAAATGTTGAGGGTATTTCTGAGGCAGGGAAGTCATTATGCTAAGAGGTCATAGATTTGCGGAAGAGGACAAGCACTTCTCCGAGTGACCTTGCGGAGCTAAATTGTATTTATGTATATTATAATGACATGGTGGGCTGCTTTTCACTTCCCTTTGACAATTTTGTCCCACTCTGCATACATGAATAAATATATTCATCTGGTATTCATATCCCTCGCCGCGGCGGACATAAGCGGGGCCCGTGATGGCGTGAGAGAGGGCTGAAATGAGACGGTAACAAGGATGACTTTGTCACGGCTGTGGGGCAACCTGCTGCAACACACAGCCTGTGGCTGGGGACGGAGAGACTAGAGCCCTAACGGCTGTCCATAGGCCTACTGTACACGGGACACCAACAGGTCCCCGTTCTTACATCAACTCTCATGTTGATGAAAAAGACTTGAAATCCTGAATTTTCCCCCAAATGAACTTTGCCATTTTCTTCAGTGTACTACAGATCAATATAGAAATGTCAAAATGGCTAAAATTACACAATCAACTGGTCTCTCTTGCCATCTCATGGTAATTTAAATCCAGGCCCATAAAAGGGAAATGTCCTAACAGGCGGCACTTTTATTCTTACTGAGGTGTAAATAAGACATGGCATATTCATTTCTTTTGGAAACGTTCTGGGAGTCCCTTTTCGGGTCCCTAATAAGTAATGTGTTCTGGAATTGCCCTGAAGTGGCGGTGTGTAATCCAAAAGGCTTCACGCCTCCCTTTGATTCTGTTTGGCAGAAGTGGGATTGATTAAACCTCTTTGTTTTCCTCACACATCCATCTCTCTCTCTCTCTCTCTCTCTCTCTCTCTCTCTCTCTCTCTCTCTCTCTCTCTCTCTCTCTCAGGCCATCAGCCCTCGGTGTTGGGTACGGCGGAGGCATTCCATCCGCAGAAGAGGAAATGGGAGGCCATCGCTCCGATGACATCTCCGCGTTGCTCGGCGTCCACCATTGTCATCCAGGATCGGCTGTTTGTGGTGGGAGGCGTCAATCAGGTCCCCAGCTCTGCTCACGAGGTGCTGCTCATCAAGGAACAGGAGAGCCTGTAGTCGCCACCCCACCGCAGCAACAGCCACTGAAGACTGAAGCAGAGGCATTTTTACAAATTTAGCTTAATGCGTTAGCTCCCCCTACAGGCCACGCTTGCACAGCACACACGCATTCAGACCTGGAGCGCCATCTGCAGTTCTGTTATAAGCAGTTGCAAACTGTGTTAGCCATACTGAGAGTAGCTGTCTTATTTCAAAGCAGTATAGAGGAAGCCTTAATGAATAGCCAAAGACTGGCAAACACTACAATCATATCACATCATGTGCTGTAAAGTAAAAAAAACAACATTGCCTACTTATCAGGGCTGTGTTTCCCAAAAACTATTGAGTTGTACTTTAGTGTCAGTAGTACTTAGGTATGACCTCCTAGACAATACGTATATCGCATCACTAAAAGTTTACACATCAATATTTTCATAAGCCTTCATGCATTGTTTTTAAAATGCAATGTGCATCTGCAAGGTAAAATAGCATATGTATAAACTTAAAGTGATTATATGAGACCCATTTGTGATATACGTATTACCAAAGGGGAACCTCGTGTTTACCATTTACAGATTTAAGTACTAGGCTACTTAAGAGGTTTTGGGAAAACAGTCCATTTAATGCTATAGCAAGTACCTTTCAATGTAGGTATTACATTACATCTAACAAATATGATACATTATTAAATACGTTTGGAGGAGCTGGATTTCTCTGTAGATAAGCCTAAAGCCACTTTTTCAGGAATACAGAATGCATTCAGTGCAGAGATTGAATGTGGCAACTGGGCTTTCCCTACACACTGTTCAGCAAGACTACACTCGTGGCAGCATCCCCTGTAGCAGAATGCACTTAATTTTTATATGATTTGTCATTCATTTAAATACCCGCCATGCTGGATAAGTGTTCATTGTTCATTGTGTGTGTGTGTTCTACAAGCTACCGTAATAATTTGGGGTTGTGTGACACATACAGAAATGCCATAAACAGACTATATTTTTACAACAGGTGAAGTGCAAGTTGACAGCGTAGCCTCATTACGATTCATTTTCTCCAGACAATAACTCCAATTGTTGGCAGTATGATTCAGTGTTTCACACCAATACCAACTAGACACTTTAGACATTGTCAGCGTAGCCATTGCAGTTGTTTGTTATTTGTAATAAACATTTTCTTGTAGAAAAACAAGCAATGAGGATAGCAGTCAGTATTGCCATGACAACAGGGTAATAGCACATTGCTATATTCAACGATATTACCAGCTATGTTGAGGATTTGATTCAGTAGGCTCGTGGTCTTGGGTAATGCTTACTATACTAAGAGTAAGGAATAAATGTAAGAGATGGAGCTTATTTGCCATTTGCAGCACCAAAAAGGCCATTGCGAGCAAAACGCAGCATGTTTCTGTCATGACTTAAAGGACAAGTGCACTATTTTGAATATTTAGCCTCGCTTCTGAATTGTCTGCAATAAAGTAGAGTGGTACTCAAGAATTTTTGGATGTTTGCTGCTGTGTCCGTTATTTGGGTAATTTGGATTTTGTCTCAACTGGTTTAGAATGGCCGTCTATGGGCGTGTCCATATTGTTTCTTATGAGCACAATAAAGATTAGCCTAGTTTTCAAATGTATGCATATCACAACGCAGTCTCACCCCAAGTAGTCAATTTCTGACTACTTGGACCAGACTGCAATTTTTGACGTCTTGGGTATTCCTTCCTCGTCACATTTTGACTATGTGGCCTAACCTTAAACCTATTCCTAAACCTAACCTCAATGACATTATGCTGCCACAAGGGGGCGCCTTTGAGGACATAGTCAAAATGTGACATTGAAGGAATACCCAAGACGTCAAAAATTGCAGTCTTGGGGTGTCAAAAATTGAGTAGTCAAAAATTGACTACTTGGGGTGAGACTGTGTAGGCATATCACCAAGTGGTTAGGGGTGTTCACTGGCAACAAGTTTGAACAACAAGTTTGAAAGCAAACTATGGCTTCTGTCATTTTTTAATTTGCCATCAAAGAAAAATGTATGTACAAAATAAAACATGACAGAAGCTATGTTTCATTAGAAGACTTCTTATGGAATACCAGTGAACACCACGTAACACTGTTGAGTGGCACATTCTTGAAAACAAATGTTTAGAGTGATTTTAAGAGTAGATCCGGACATGCCCATAGACGCCCATTCTAAAGCTGGTTCAGACAACATCCAAATCAACCAAATAACTGTGACAGCAGCAAACATAAAGACATAATAGTGAGTACCTCTCTACTTTATTGCAGATAATTCAGAAAAGGGGATGAATTTTGAAAATAGTGCACTTGTCCTTTAATTCTACTGAGTTCATTCTCTGGCATTGTGCATTGCATGTTTATTATGACAGAATCTACTTATTAGGTTAAGTTTATAGTACTCTAGTCATGCAAGTTCTTCTAAGGATTATTAGGATGTGCAATTTTACGATTCCTAAAATGTTTGTTTGTTTAGTAGAGGAGAGATTCAGTTTGACAAAAAGGGCAGTTTGTGCAATAATTTAAACCTTGAATGAGATTAACATTTTAAACATTGCAGTATCATTTTTGATATGGCTGTGCCATAGGGCTATTTCTAAGTCCCTAATAGACCTATACTACAAGAGAAAAGCATTATAGAGATGTTCTTGTTGTGTGGTGTACTGTATGTGCAACATTAATATAAGGTCTCTGTTATGGTTGCATTGTCAATACTGTAGCATGTGCAGAGGAAGTGCATTAAGAAGCCATACTTGCCAACATGGTCTTGGAGCAGGTTCACTCTCCTGATTGAAACCTGGTTTTAAATGTTAATTAAATGTTTTCTAAGTTAATAAATAATTGTATGTGACTTTGGTGTGTTTTTGCGTGTGTGTATAGGCTATCTGAATGTCTGTGCAACGTTGTAAAATGTTAGACCACTTCGGCTCAGTGGGCTTAACCCATTAAGACATTTGCTGTTACCAGAATGGCATTGACCAAGTCGCCCACGCCCTGTGTTATTTCATTGTATGTAGTACTATGGTAGTTAAGTTTTCAATGACTATTACAGTGCCCGACTGGTGGAATAGTGTGAATTATGGGGTTGCGTGCTGTAACATTATGCCGGGAACATGGGTTCGATTCAGATCTGAGGCCATTTCCCGATCCATCCCCACACAATACACTATGCCCAGTCAAACGAAAAGAAACACTGCTCAAAAAGAATCACTCATTATCTTTGCACATCTTAGAGTAATGAGTATATGCTCAAGCACCAAGCAACCTTCATTTTTCTTTTTATCAGTTCAAAAGGCTGGATTTTTAAATTTTTCTTTGGACTAGATCCTCAGAAAGGATGCAAAACACTATGCATCTCCATCCATGAGTGGCACAGAGCCACTGACAGCTTTGGCCAAGCCCAGATCACATAGCCTACAATACATTCAATGTCATGAGGACCCAATTCTGGGCGCCTGGGACAACTGACCTGTTGAAAAAGTAGATTTGATGATTCAATGCATTGGCAGTGACCGTTAAGGTACTTTACCCATACTCTGTTTCCGCTTGCCTATGTCAGACTCTCTGCTCTTCCCCTCCGAGTGTCTGGCAGGAGCCTGAGGGTTATTCATCCATATTGATCTCTCTGTATACAGTACTGATGGCTGGCCGGGGAGCGACTCCATCTGCAGGGGAAATGGTCACTGTGTCCTACAGAAAAGTACAGCGAGGCAAAGTGCTTACCGCTGCTGCTGTTGCATGCTGCTCAATCAATCAAAGTTAGAATCCAAACAGTTTTGGAAGATGCTGTCCCCACAAAAGTGGGTTATGAGACGATTGATAACTTAGAGATGATTCATAAGGAGTTTCTTCCGGGATCCATATGATGTAAGGCTCTAAAGTGCAATCCTATGGCAGACATGCCCCTTTAAGAGACTATAGATTAGGAGGATGAATTGAGTTCAATCTGTAAGTTCATGCACAAGGAGACAAGGAGGATTTGATCCCACTTCATTACATTGGTGACACACGCTACTTAACTTGGTCTATCATATCTTCAGTAAAACTTACAGGGAGCATGTTACTGTAATGGTTCCGGCTGTCTAAATATAATAACATTTAGTATGATTAACTTACGTATATTGTACCAAGCACATCATCTAACCCAGTGTTTTTCAACCTGAGGGTCAGGACCCCATGTGGGGTCGCCTGAAATGTCTAGGTGTGAAAAAAAGAGTACTAATATTACTAATTATAACTTAGTAACTAGTTAATATTCTGACTGAAACACCACACGATCTTGTTCTTTAATGACAGTCTATATGTTCCGAAAGGTACTTTATATGTTTATTTAATTTTGTATGGGATATGGGGTCCCCAGAAAATTTCCACAAAAAAAAAATGGCAAAATGGGGTCCTGGGCACAAAAAGTTTGGGAACAACTGATCTAACCTAAGTCAAATGGTAAAATGTGAGTGCAATGAATAGTATTATCACCAAAAGTGCATTAATCTTATCGTAACCAACTTTTCTGCACTGTGCTTCAGGTAGACTGTAACTAGAAGGACCACATGAAAATATAATTATCACAGTAAGTGGCTTTGGGCAACGTGAAAGTAAGCAGTTGCCATTAAGAGAGAGAGAGAGAAATCCTACCTTTTTCACTTCTCAAGGTTCTTTGTAATCTGCCCTGCAAAAAGGCCATTGGGAATGGGATTCATTTTCAAGGATTCACTTTCAAGATTCTAAACCACTGCAGGTGCATTGTGAACCATTGAATTCCCCCAGATGCAAAGGCATGAAGCAGAAGTTTGAGTTTGGTAACATCAATGAGAGAAGGTACAAGGAGAGAAGGAACTTTTCTTTCTTCTAAAGGAAAGACTTGATGATATAATCAAAAGCTTTATGCATTGAAAAATATTCAAAAAGCCTAAACCGCCCAAGTTTTTCACATTTAAAAAATCAGCTAAGGTGTCTTTTCTTATTTCTATTTATTTGATTAGGATTATATCTTTTGATTAAGAAATGTATTATCTCTTCACATGCAACAAGGTTATGCATCACTCTCCACTGTCTGAGCAAACACAGCACAGCAGACTTTCAAGTCCTTTCAACAGCTACTATGTACTGCAATATGAGTCAGGAAGTTTAGCAGGGGAAGCAGTGAGAGATCTCTGACAAGGCTCAGTGGAGCACTGCAAACCACCAGTCCTTGTTGGAAAGGAATACACTGATCAGACAAAATGTGTTTGTCTGCCCTGGGGGGTTAGCTCTTAAGATACACAACACGAGTACACAAATACATTTCACTAGATATTGTTTGTTTCTGAATCTGAATAGCCCTTCTTGGGGAAAGACTTGCATGAAAAAGAATGGGGGAAATGGGTTGTGTTGATGCAGAATGGCAGTCGCATTGTGTAGCCCTGCGAACACACAGTCCTCTTAGAATCTAACACAACCCTTAACCCAACCTTTCCTTACATCTACTTGATCTGATCTCATAGCTCCAGCCACACAGCTCTTCCAGACCAGTTTAATACCACCCCTTATCCAGATCTTGGCTGCAGTGTGAAATACAGAGATGAAGGAAGTAGGCATTTGGAGCCAAATCATTTGAACAGACATGAAAATGTTTGAACTGTCCCAGGGTATTGTTATCTTTTCTAGTAGCTTACACATATAAGATGATGTGAAAGTTCATCTTTCCGTCTTTGTGCAGATGGGCCAGACGGCGGGCCTGTAGGATCTTTGGTGAAATTATTACATCAACAACAACATTAGCACAGAGAGTAAACTCATAGAAGAGATGGACAAACCCATTTGTTGAAATTCTGTATAAATGTTCACTTGTGAGCCTAGTCACCCATGCCCTTGTCAATCAAACTGCACATTGGTTATGATTGGCCTCTGCTGCCCCACAACACCAAACACTAGACTGGAATACTGTGTAAAACTGTTGTTATCAAATGTGCCACTAGATGGGGCCATCCTGCAACTCAGAGCAAGTCACAAACCTGCTGTTACCCGTGACTGCTGTGACCCACCGCCAGTCAGTTTACATGGACTACAAGTACTTTCATGGACCACATATAAACACCAACATCAACCTCAACCAATGAAATGTAAATCCACTTAACCCAAAGTGAGTTGAGACTGGATGTCTAGGCATCTATTAGCCATTAACAGGGCAGAACTGTATATAATGCAATGATGTGGGGAAGCCAGAAAAGTGTAGTCTGGAATCATGCGGTTCAGATAGCTGAGGGTGGTACAGAAGCCTTTTCGTTGTGGTCAAATTTGCCTCTGCACTGCCTCGGCCCTATGTTATTTTTGAACAATCAAATGACTGACTTAGCTATAACCATTTTGCTGCATTCTGCTTGCTCCAGTGTCATGCAGCTGAGCCGTCAATCCTGCGTTGTGATTGGTGGGCTGGGGATTGGGATCTGTTGTGGTGAGCTTACACAAAGCAAGGCCACTTTGGACACTAGGTGTTTTAACCTACAGTATATCACGAAAGTGAATACACCCCTCACAGTTTTGCAGATTTTTGAGCATATCTTTTCATAGGAAAGCATTACAGAAATTTCACTTTGACACGATGATTAGTGACCTTTTAACAACATATTTAACCGCTTAAATTTCTTGTTCACTCCGAAAAAAAAGCAAATCACAGCCATTAATGTTTGAACATGTACTCACAAAAGTGAGTACACCCCAGATTAAAATCCGGTAGAGAAGGGGCTGTGTTGGCTCGAATCGTCTCGAAATGAAATGAAATGAAAAGGGATGAAAGGGGAGGTCATCAGTGTGCGTTTCAACCTTTCTTTGCATTGAACTTTTACATTTTGAGTCTGCATCTGGCTTAAATAGATTGGTGTGAGATTTGAATGCAATCCTATGGAGAATATCATGATCTGCTTCAGTAGTCACAGTGCATGTTTCTTTTAGGTGTATTTCAGATTACCAATGTTGACAGCATTCATGCATCCATAAACCATGTCAGTCCCACTACCATGCTTGGCTATTTGAGGGTACACCTTTTTGTAAAACTCACTTGTTTACCACCACACATGCTTGACACCATCTAAAGCAAATTTGTTTATCTTGGTCTCAAGAGAGATGAACAGACCAAGCATATGGATCACTGGAACCATGTCGTGTGATCTGAAGAGACCAAGATAAACAAATATACTTTAGATGGTGTCAAGCATGTGTGGTGGTAAACAAGTGAGTTTTACAAAAAAAATGTATCCTATCAAAAGCCAAGCATGGTAGTGGGACTGACATGGTTTGGGGATGCATGAATGCTGTCAACATTGGTAATCTGAAATACACCTAAAAGAAACATGCATGTCAACATGGACTGTGACTACTGAAGCAGATCCTGTTATTCTCCATAGGATTGCATTCAAATATCACACCAATCTATTTAAGCCAGATGCAGACTAAAAATGTAAAAGTTCAATGCAAAGAAAGGTTGAAACGCACACTGATGACCTCCCTTTTCATCCCTTTTCATTTCGTTTCATTTCGAGACGATTTGAGCAAACACAGCCCCTCTACCGGATTTTCATCTGGGGTGTACTCACTTTTGTGAGTGCATGTTCAAACATTCATGGCTGTATTTTGTTTTTTTCTGAGTGAACAAGAAATGTAAGCGGTTAAATATGTTGTTAAAAGGTCACTAATAATTGTGTCCAAGTGAAATTTCTGCAATGCTTTCCTATGAAAAGATATACTCACAAATCTGCAAAACTGTGAGGGGTGTATTCACTTTCGTGACATACTGTAGTTTACTATAACTTTACGAGCTTTCCGAATCCCCCACCTGATTGAGTTACAGCACAGTATATCCAAAGATGGACAGACATATTGGCAAATATATCATTAACATTCAGTAGGGCAAGAAAACCTGATACAATAACGTGTTGTGAAACTGACAACAGTGTCACATTTCATGCATTGAGTCTAATGTATACATTGCCTGTATCACTTTACATACGAGCAGTTGGTTTCATATACATATCCTGTTGATGTTCCTGTTGGGGTTTGGTTATACATCAGTGTGAATGCGCGGTTTGTGCAACAGGTCTATATGGCTCGACTGAAATTCCATTTTGAATGGGCCTTTTTCTGGAGATGCCTGGCACATTTTCAATGCTTTCAGAGCAGGTATAAGTTGCACCCAGTACCATATATAGACATACATACAGACCCTGACAAAGACTGTGTAGGTCGAAACGTGTCAGGCAGTCCATTTGCCTTAGAGAAAAAGTAAAAAATAAGAAACCGGAGTGCCACAGTCTCCTGCTCTTTATATTTTTGATGTCTACTATACCCACTTACTGTTAGAGCACCAGTGTTAAAAAGTTTGGATCCTCGCAGCGATTCCGTATTTTTCCTGAACATACAGACCACTGTCTTCTATGATTTTCTGCCTGAAACCTGCACTCGTTTTTACGCGCTTCACTTCCAAATGCAATCTGTTTGACATCATTGTGAAAAGGGCAAATTGCATTGTCTGTGGCCTAGTTTGTTGATGTAACCTTTCATATATTCACAAGGGAGCATACGACAATGTATTATGAAGATGAAAATACTGTTGTTTTTCACACATGAAAGTTCTGCTTTTGATTGTAAGAATGTGCAGATGTCTTGAAACTCACAATTTCAGTTATACTAATGGGCCACATGTGTGGGGATATCTGTCAATTGGAATGACATTTTGAGTGATAACTGTAAACCTTAAAAATGACATACTCTGCCTTTAAGCCATTACCTGAACGAGACGAAGATGAAGTAGCCTACAGTAATATAGGCCTAGCGCATTCACCATTATTTTTGTAAGGTGAAAAATAAAGGGACAGCTGTATATGTGTATAATAAACATGTATTGGCCTAGTAGTTGATGGTGGGTTACAATTCAAATGCCACCCTCTCCTTCCTTTAGTTTTCCACATGACTACAAAACGGTGTTGTTTTATGAGGCAGTGCACCTGAAACCCCACATCCACTTTCCTCACCTTTAGGGGCAATGGCGGGCAATTAGTTGAACACATGGAGAACTTCAAATACATTGGCACATGTTGACCAACGCCTGTCTTTTACCCAGCACGCACATGGAGCTTATAAGAAGAAAGCACAATGAATGTGAATACTGAGAAAACTGAAGGCTTTCGATATCAGTAAGAACATGTTGTCAACAATTTATCAGTCTCTTGTGGAATCTATCATCACCTTCAACATAACATCCTGGTACGGCTTCCTCACAAGTAGCCTACATGCAGAAACAACAGGCAGGCAAGCAAGAATAAACAGGCAGGCAAGCAAGCTGATCAAAAAAAGCTAATAAAGCAAGCTAATCAAATGGGCCAATGATCTGCACATCCAGGCAGTGGAAATGAAGACCAATTCCATCCCCCTAGACCCCCACCCATTTCATTCTTATTTTGAGCTGTTTCCTTTTGGAAACAGAAGGATCAGAGTGCCTGTATAACACACACACACACACACACACACACACACACACACACACACACACACACACACACACACACACACACACACACACACACACACACACAGTTCACGCTGTGCTGCTGTGTACTTCCCGTGTAGCCACCACCTTCATTGCCTCTCTGCTGCTAGGTGAGGAGGCATGCCATGCAAAAACATACCACCACTGCTATTCAAGCCCCACTGAACACACCACCACTGCTAATCTGAACACACCACCACTGCTAATCTGAACCAACAGTAACTCGGGCCTTTCGTGAAGTCTTTACGAGAAAAACAGAAAAAAAATCAACTTTAAGCCTCGTGGTGCCTTTACGAATAGCCTCGTTTCTCGTTGTTGGGCGAGGAAAGGGGGAAATGACAATTGGGGTAGTTTGGTTCTGGGGGAAGAATAATGCGGACGGACGTCAACAATCAAGCACGAGGGAAGGCTAACTGGAAACGACGGTAATCAAACATTTCAAACAAGTGATTTACGGTTAAGTTTAGGGTTAAGTTTAGGGTTAGGGTTAATGTTAGGGTTAAGGTTAGGTTTAGGGTTAAGGTTAGGGATAATGTTGGAGGAAGGGAGACATGCCATGAAGCTGACACAACGACAGCGCTCCCCTCCCGGAATTCACACTTCTCTCTCTCATTCGCTCTCTCTCACCCTCTCTCTCACCCACTCTCGACGACAGTGCTCGTTGCCCAACTACGAAAAATGAGGCTATATCGTAGCGGCACCACGAAGCATGTAGTTGATTTTTCCAGAGAATGGTCTCTTTGAACACACCACCACTGCTAATCAGGCCGTACTGAACACACCACCTCTGCTAATCAGGCCGTGCAAAACACACCACTGCCAGTCAAAGGTTAGGTTGGAAAGTGGTGGGGACATTACAATGGCACATTGTCCAGTTATACTATTTTTGCATTCTATTTGTGAAAAAGTGGTGGCAACAAGCTAGGTTCATCTCAACCGTGGCATGGACATGTCCCCTACCATCCACACCTACCGTAAAATTACATCATGTTACCAGTCGCACTTCAGACCGGATGCATGCACGGTGCACATAATACTACTATACACACGCAAACACGTGGACACACACGTGCGCAACGCGCACAAACACACACACACAGACACACACACACACAGACACACACACACACACACACACACACACACACACACACACACACACACACACACACACACACACACACACACACACACACACAATCAAAGACAACTTTGAGCATGGCGACATGTTAGACAAAGCTTTTTTGAATTTTGCATTTTTTGACATTTTCATTCATTTTCACTGAAGAATACTGTATCTATTCCTCTCAATCAAGCCAAACAGACTCGTTCAACACAGCCATGCAGAACATGGATTACTTCTGGGGCCCATCCAGTGCACATGGCCCATCTACCACTTATTCACAGCAGTTAAACAAAAGCCATCGAAAGCTGGCAAGACCATTTTTTTCTCTGCCCTCAGTCAGTGAGTGACGTGCGGGCTCTCTTGGCAACCACACCTATTGTTCCACTGAGGTGCGGTGGCGGCGGCTGGGTGCGTGCTCCACTGCCCAGGGGTATCTGAGGTGAAGCATTTGGGGGGGAATAAACGCGGCTCTTAACGCATTTGGTGCATGTCGCACGGCGTGTGGTCCAGGCTACTCTGTAACCAGGCCTTCCTGTCCTGCGTGCCACTGGAGCCCTTCCACTGGGGTGCTTAACGGGTCACGTGACCACCCGCTCGCGCTTGGAGGTCTGTTGACCTTCCATGGAGAGAGGTAGATGATTGCCTCCAGCGGTGCCTCAACGTTCCAGCCAGCCAGCGCCGTTTTCTTGCCCCCTTCTCCTGGCCCTCTGCTCTCGGGAGGCTTTTTCCACATTAGCTATGTTAAGTAACGTAAGTAAGCTAACCGCTTTCTGTGAAAGCCTCGAAGACACATGTGGAGGCCGCGCACATTGGCAGTTACCCAACCAGCAGACGGAGGAGGATGCAACGAGGACAAAGAGAGGTGATAGGATGGCAGAGGAAGGGCAATGATTTATCCTCGGACAGACATTGTGTAATGCAGTCGGGATGCTCCAATGGTTGCGTTCAAATAGGACGTCCATATTTGCAATAGGCCTGTCACATTTAGCTGATCTAAGAGCGTGGTCACCTTGGGTTGAAGTTGAAATTTGAGTCTGGGTATTGAACGCTATTGGTCCAAAGATTGGCCATGGTGCAGATTAAGGCAGATTTGGACTGATATAGAGTCTCTCAGAGAATGGAGGAGCACTGTTGGGAAAGTTACTCTAAAACTGTAATGCACTACTTATTACATGTTACTGTCATTTAAAAGTAATGCCTTACATTACAACATTACTTTTTTTTTAAAGTAAGGCATTACACTACTTTTGCATTACTTTTAGTTACTTTAGCCAAAATGACTGGAAATAAGGATTTGGCAATCTACAGTGCAAATCTATGAGGTGGCATGACTTTCACCTGCCAACCACAAGTCGTTTTGGAAGCCTGCAGACTGAAAACCAACATTTTCAGGACTTGCGTATTACCCACATACAATAAGGCCTAAGAAAAATAAAAGTTTGGTTCCGGTTGGTTGTCAGGTTTGGTCATCGTCCGGTCTGATTTTTTTTTCTCTTTTTTTTTAATGTCCGACCCCCCAACCCCCCACATGCGCCAGATTTTGTCATAAACGTTGTTGAACAATGCCAAGGACGATAGTGGAGTTGAGGCTTGATAAGTACAGCTGAAGCTACAATGAAATATAATAAGCATTAATGAGCCAAGATGCCTATAATATTTTATTTCAAATTGATTTATTTAAATTTTAGTGATGTTTAGTTGAACAAAAGTGAGGGGAGTGCAACGTACTCATCCCCCCCACCCGCCGTCGGATAGCCTACCCTGCCGTGTCCCTGTCTCGTGCGAATGGGATGCATCCCCTCCTTTCCTGACTAATTTGGTGGTGCTATGGCACCTCTTCAAATCGTCAAATTGTTTGTAGGCTACTGTTTTTCGACGTGGAAAGCGGTTTGGGTTTCAAGTACAGTGTGCATTTAACTGAAATGTTCTTGGCGTCCTTATTTTCAATGGAGTCAAAGTAGTGGGCATATACCCATCTTGAAAATGAGCAAGCTGGATCTTCTGGATCGGTCATCCTTTGTCAGCCTGCCATTTCGAGAGACGAAGCGAAGCGTGAAAGAGGAAGCAATGTTCTGCGTGAAACTTTAAAATCTCTGTGCGGACGTAGGCTATCAAATAGCTGATCTCGCGGTGATCCGCGAACATTGTATAAAGAAAACAAAATACCCACACAAAATTTAGGTGAAAAAATGCGTTGTAATGTGCAAGTTACTTGCATTGTAACGAGGACATATTACCGATTTTTCCCCCTGTAATCAGTTACATTACTGCGTTACTCAAAAAGGTAATGCATTACAGTAATTAGTTACTTTTGTAACGAGTTACTCCCAACACTGTGTAGGAGTCCATAGCACCACAGTCTACTGACATCCATTCAGCTGTGAATGGAGAAATACATACTGTAGCATGACAGTAATGTGCACTGTTCCACTAGTGAAACGCTGTAGTCACTGAAAAGACTTACGACTGTGACATTACACTGAGGATGACAGTTAAAAATCCATGGACAGTCATGCATCACTGTGGTCATCCACATCCACAGGACTACTTGAGTTCTTAACCTTCTTTGTGCAGGACCTCTGGGGAAGTCATGGGTCAATGGTTAGAGCGCTGGTCTTTAGATCAGAGGGTTGCAGGTTCGTATCCTACATATACATCTAGCGAGAGTCAGGTTGTTATAAGTTTGTTGTTATCAGAAAGGCAGTAACCAAGTCGCAAAGTAGGCCAGCACCTTCATCCATGGCTGAAGTGCCCTTGAGCACCTAACCACACATTGCTCCAGGGCCTGTAACCAATACCCTGTACCCAAAACAAATGTAAGTCGCTTTGGATAAGAAAAAGCGTCAGCTAAGTGAAATGTAATATATGTAATGTAACGTAATTACAAGCAGGGCTGATGAAAGACAAATGGAAAAAGTGATCTGAAAGGTCTCCCAATAAAGATACTACTACACTCAATACATGTAATGAAGACCCCCTCCAACCCTGTTGTTACCAAAATGGTCTTACTCTGTCACATCTAATGGTCACTAATTGTGAAGACTAGGCTATTTAATGCAAAACACTACTTAATGTGCAAAGATATTTGCCTGACTCTCACCAGACCTTTGTGGATTTGTTATGTATTTCATCAGCTTGGCTGTTCGTGGAGCAATGCGGAACCCATTCATCTGGCGAGAGTCAGGTTGTTATAAGTTTGTTGTTATCCTGGGCAGTCATGGGTGAGCGGTTAGGGCATCAGACTTGCATCCCAGAGGTTGTCGGTTCGACTCCCGACCCGCCAGGTTGGTGGGGGGAGTAATCAACCAGTGCTCTCCCCTATCCTCCTCCATGACTGAGGTACCCTGAGCATGGTACCGTCCCACCGCACTGCTCCCCATGGGGCGCCACTGAGGGCTGCCCCCTTGCATGGGTGAGGCATAAATGCAATTTCGTTGTATGCAGTGTGCAGAGTTCACTTGTGTGCTGTGGAGTGCTGTGTCACAATGACAATGGGAGTTGGAGTTTCCCAATGGGCTTTCACTTTTTTTTCAGAAAGGCAGTGACCAAGTCGCAATGTAGGCCTATTACTAATGTCGAGCCCAGTCTCGGGGAAAATCAACTGTATGCTTCGTGGTGTCGCTACAATATAGCCTCATTTTTCGTAGTTGGGCAACGCGCGCTGTCGTCGAGAGTGGGTGAGAGAGAGGGCGAGAGAGAGCGAGTGAGAGAGAGAGACCACCCGAGCAGCGTGCATTCCGGGAGGGGAGAGCTGTCGTTGTGTCAGCTTCATGCCATGTCTCCCTTCCTCCAACATTGTCCCTAACCTTAACCTTAACCCTAACCCTAACCTTAAAGGAACAGACCACTCTTTTTTGATTTTCACATATTTGCAGTATTTCCAAGCATTATTCATGAATGTGCATATCATTTTTGTCTATGTGTTTGCATTGTTCCGTTTAACAGTATAGCCAAATTAGGCATAGTAATGCAAGTCTATGGTACAAAATAAAACAGCATCAAATGTACTTATAAACCATTTTAAAATTAATATAAAATTCACCACAGTGTAAAACGGAAATTTAATTCTGTCCAGTGATGACTTTTGGCTTGATGCTAAAGATACCAGTTACTTCCAGTGATTATGCTAAGCTATGCTAGTAATTCTGATCCAATAAATCTAAGTACTGGAAACACTGAGAAGAAAATGATATGCACATTCATGAATAATGCTGGGAAATACTGTAAATATGTGAAAATCAAAAAAGGGTGGTCTGTTCCTTTAACCCTAAACTTAACCGTAAATCACTTGTTTGAAATGTTTGATTACCTTCGTTTTCCAGTTAGCCTTCACTCACGCTTGATTGCTGACGTCCGTCCGCATTAGTCTTCCCCACGGAACCAAACTACCCCAATTGTCAGTTCCCCCTTTCGTCACCTAACCACGAGAAACGAGACTATTCGTAATGTCACCACGAGGCTTGAAGTTGATTTTTTCTGTTTTTCTCGTAAAGACTTCACGGATGGCCCGAGTTACGGTTGTAATGGCTGTGGTCATACTAGAGTAGTTCTAAGGCACTAAAGCTTTTTCATTGAATGGTGAGGTGTTGCATTGGTGAACCGGTGCACAGTATTATGAGGCTATGTTCTTAAATCCCTCATATACATGCAATAAGAAGTGTGGGAGTGCAACTGAAATGTACTCCATGTGACATTAGGCCCTACATATTTCTACCACCAGTATCCAGGCTTACCCTGTATTGCCACGGGTGTTTAGAGGTCTGTAGTGGAGGTGGTGGGTTCGTCTGGAGATATTTAAACACTGGACTGATGCAACACTAACTCCGGGACCATCCCATGGTGATGCAATGTCCACCAAAGCAGAAGGCCTGTCAAATAACTTGCACTGTGCAGTTAGGCCCTGACAGATTGATACACACTGATCAGACACACACATTTTAGTAAGTTTTGAGGCCAAAGACAAGTTTAGGGTGAGGCTCGTAAAACGAACCTTGATTGGATTGGAAAAGTTAAGCACAATGTACAGTAGAGTGGTTCAAACTGATACAGTGGCGTATGGTGACAAATATGGCGTTAAGTTTAGGAGAAATGAAAGAAAATGTGAGTGACTGCTCACTGAAGCATCAATATCTAACTCAGAATGATGTTATAGCCTAATGGTCTTTCTAGTCCTGCTTCTGTCACTCAGTAGAAGGATTGTCTCCAGCAAGCAAGACAGTGTACCAGATGAGCAAGGCAATATAAATCTTTCTTGTCAAGATGTGCCATGAATAAGCACCTTATTGTGGTGTATTCTTAAGTGTTAAAAACATATGCTATAGTACTGTTATTCTATCTGACCTTAGCCTATTCATCAGTTGAATGCTTCTAGACACAAAGTACGTTATCCCACTGTTTGTAGCCTGTACCTGAGTCCTGAGTGGAGGGGGCAGTATTCAGAGAATAGGGGGTGGGATACCACTGACATGGTAATGGTCAAGACTCCATATCATACTTGTGATCCTTGGTAATGTCACATCAATGTTGTTAGTTGAATGAATTCAGCAAAGACTGAATAGGTCCATCAACAGGCCTGTCTGAATGAAGAGATTAAAAATGTATGCTGTTCCAGAAGCATTAACGAGGCTATATAAAAGGGGTAAGGACATGTTGCAAACAGCTGTATTTGAGCATTGGTTCATAAACCTGTGTGTCTGTGTGTGCGTGTGCGTGTGCGTGTGTGCGTGTGCGTGTGCGTGTGCGTGTGCGTGTGTGTGTGTGTGTGTGTGTGTGTGTATGGCTTTGAATAGGAAACCAATCGGCCCATTATGTAATTTTTGTATGTTGCGGCAGTTAGTCAAGCTAACATGTTACCAAATGTAAATACTCTGTGAACTTGATTCCTCAGACAAAGTCCAAGGGGAGGTGAGAGGACATGGTTTACACTGTACAGTGTTGTGGATGAACATTTAGAACTTCAATAAAACATTGACTGGGATTGCCAGGTTAATTGGTGAGACTTTCCGGTCGTCTGTCTTTGTGTGGTATGTGTATTTTCTCCTAGGCTTTCTCATGGATCTCTAGCACAGTGTTTCCCAACCTTTTTTGGCTTGCGTACCCCACTAAGCCTTTTTTTGTAGCCTACCATGAGTACCCCCTAAACAATGCTATCTATGTCAATTGTTTTTTCCACATACCCCCTAAGGTGTGCTGACGTACCCCTGGTGGTACACGTACCCCTGGTTGGTAAACACTGCTCTGGCACACTGTGCTTGTGCATGTATTAAATCATTGTGTTGACAATAGCTCGTCAAAGTGTGTTGAACAGTCCACCATGAACATACAGTATAAACATATTCACCTGCTGCGGTGATGCCTTTTCGTGATACACTGTATAGTGATCAGCTGCAGTTTAGGTTTGGAAAAGAGGGGCTCCTGAAGTTATGGTGCCTGCTGAAATGGGCTTGTTTTGGGCCTCTCTCCCCTTTCACCGGAGCAAGTTGAGGAGGTGCTAACCATTCATAGTGACTCAGGATCGGTTCTTGTCCAACCGAACATTCTTCAGGGAGAAAAGAGCTCCTGGGAAAGAACTGGCAGAGGCCACCTCGGGGGTTGCCAAGGAGAGAGTGGCTATCGTGAAGCAGTTGTCATGGCGAGATTTGTTTGGACCCCCCCCCCCCCCCCCCCCCATCCACACTACCCTGCGCTCTGCAACCTCACTTCCTGACTGGTAGAAAATCATTAGAGTTGTACACCTCCTCTCTTGACAATGAACCACTGAGTGGAGGGTTTGTCATCAACAGTCGCCGGTTTAATCCTTAAATTATTTTCACCTAACTTTTGATGGGATTAGCGTACACTTCCGCGTGGGATGACCAGAGAATTTGTAACACAGACAGGGTTGGCGCCTAACTGGTGAATATGGATGGCCAAACAAAACAAAATGGTAGAAAGACCCATCTTGGAATGTCAACAGTTTCATCTTGTCTCTCAGCATAGTTTATTGTTGGATGGTACCATAATATTCCCATAATGATACCATGATATCTAGTTAATACCATAATATCAACTGTTAGGTCTGCATAGCTGTAGTATTTTACGAAACGTATAGATGTTGGGATGAGAAGAGAGAAAAAAGGCGGGCATGACTCATGGCCAGCCCAACATCATGAAATTAATCACTAACGGATGTTGCCAGAACCTCAAAGTAATCTACTGCAGTATTTATGTTGGCAAGGTATCGAAAATTTAGTACTGGCTCTTGAACTGTATGAACCTGTTTGACTGTCCTGCCCCCCTTACCCCGTGGGTTGAGGGAGAGCATCCAATATCTGGCACACTGAAACAGTTCACATGTTTTGAACCTCATGCCCTCACTGGCGTCAGGGAAGTGGGTCGCAGAATTAAGGCCATTTTTAATCTTTTATTTTGTTGTGCTCTGTAAAATATTGCACGATATGGAAACATCTGCCATCAGGTTATCCATTACAAGAATGAATTTAGTAATCTTTGTTATGTTTTATTTAGATTTAGAAAAGTGATATGGCTAACGTATTTACTGTACAACTGATGCATACATTTTCTTAAGACAAGGCCTTTGTTATATTGTTGGAACAGATGTTGGATGTTGGAAGATGTTGGAACATCTGGCTGCATTACTAGACTGTATATTACATCGGGGCATTATTATCGCATGCTTTTAATCAAGAAGATCATGTCAATATCAACCACAACATTGTAAAAAAAGAAGGGGGGAGGCTGTTCAGTGGGGCAAAGGGGCAGGTGACCTTAAAGGTGCACTGTGTAATATGTTTAATAGTTTATTTCCAGAATTAATGCGGCACATTCACAAATGTTACATTTTTCATGAATACCTACTACCACCATCAAATTCTAAGTGGGCTAAAAGTGGGACTGGGAAAACTGCACTTTTCCTACATGAAAAGGAGGATCTTCTCCATTGTCCGCCATTTTGAGTTTCCAAAATAGACATTTTTAGCTGCACAACTCACTGTACATCCTACTGGTAAATATCAGTTTATTATTTAGTAATACTGAAGAAGGCACAGGCCGAAACGCGTTTGTGCAATAAAAAACACTGCTATGCAAGGTGTGGCCTCCTTCTTGAAACATTGAATTTAACATTTGGGCCAGCACCCTCAGAGATTAAATAATTAAGAGAGACGCCTGCTCCAAGAAGAAAATTATTGAATAAATATTAGGACTGTAACGATATTGTATCGAACCGAGAAATCGTGATACACAGAGTCACGATACTGTATCGCGATACCTGGAGGCAGTATCGTGATACGCCCTTTAAACTTTTGTTATCCATCTGTGCAGAAAACTACCACATGATATGAAGTGATAGTGCATCCAAACTTCACATCATCAACATTATTATATTTAAACTTTTTACAATTATTCGTAGCCTCTTGTAAGCTATTCAGCCTACAAACCATCATAGTTTTATTAATAATTTATTTTACAACATTGACTTAATGTGAAATCATGTGGTGTATCGAACCGTAGGTCAAAAACCAAATCGTGAGTTGACTGTATCGTTACAGCCCTAATAAATATGCATGAAAAGCTCAAATCTGGCAATAGGCAGCACAGTTTCGATGAGCAGCATAATTGTAATACATATTCTGGCCACCATCCTACACAGTGCACCTTTAATGCAAAAATAATATTTGCCTTCAGCATCACTATTATAACCCACATACTGTATAACCAAATGCAAAAAAAACAAAGATCCTTGTTCGTTGTTATTATGAAATGGTCACCCATTAGCCTACTGGATGAGATTTGAATGGTAGTTTTGAAAGTAAATTTGGGGAAAGTTACTTGTGGATGCATTTGTGAATTTGAAAGACAATTTTGCTTCCTTCTATGGAGAACTAAATCATATTTTAAGGGGGTTGTGTGTCGGTAAAAATAGGTCAGACGTGCCCCATATACTGTACGCTGACCCGTACAAATGTAGTCAACTTGTCTAGGTCAGCTGTTCCCAAACATTTTAATGACACGTTGACTGTATAGCATAAGCGCAGCCCCCTTTAGTGCTCACAGCTGTGCCAGTATGGTTAAGGGTCTTCCTGTTGTAGTCCTTAGATCATTGATTAAACACAGTGCTCTGGTACAGTCTATTGGGCTATAGGTTAAGTAGGCGGGGTTATATTTACACTCGTCAGACCGTGTACTGCATGTGAAACACTATAGGCACTCACATGTCATTATATATATGAAACCAGTTCATACATTACACCAATACATTTTTTATTTTTGATAGTCTGTATTTATTACAAATATATACAGTATAGAGACAGAAAAAAGACAGACTTTATCCTGGATCAATCATTGGAAGCAGGTACTTTGCACTGAACACAAAAAAACAAAGCAATCGTACACATTTACTTCATACACAAATTAAATGTAATTGGGAAACAACAAAATAGCCACAAGTATTTCTGTTGTGTATTGGATGTTTGCTGCTTTGATACATAAAGGTCGTTTAAACCACACTCTTATGTATTGTATGTTTGTGGTATGTTTGGACTGGGGAGATCATGCTGAAAATGTAAATGCACTGAGCAACTTGTATTTGAAAGCATATTTGTCACAGTTTATTTGAATTAGATACTCTTGTTTTCTATTTGTAAAGCTCTATTATTAAATGAGTTGAGCAAACTCATTTATCACAAATCTGTTTATAAGTTGATTACCACCGCCTGTGCCATAAGGAAAATCAATATGAGAGAGAGTGTTTCTCTGCCCCTTGTGTGGAGAGCTTTAGTTACAACCTTACTCTCACAAAAATGGTAACGACCATGTCTTAATCGGTTAAGACTGTCTGTAAGTTAAGACTGTCTGTATTGTTATGATGTAGTTGCTACACAAACTACGTATGTAGTTGCTATGATGTAGTTGCATTTTTTTGGCAAGGAGAGAAAAAGCCCGTTGATAGGCCCACCTGCATGAAGAACATGCTGTTTTTGTTTGTTTCAGCTTTGGTTTGTTTCATCAAATTAAATAATGTAGAATTGGTTTGTGTCTTTACCTGAAATGTGAAATAGTCTGTTCCCACCAAGTCCAACATTGATCTTAGGGTCAGGTGTTGTTGATTAGCCTACTGCTATAGATTTACTCAACATAACAGTGAACGCAATCACACAATGTCTTGAAAGGCTTCATTTATCAGCTCGGAATCTGATCTACAATGTGTGAGCCGACCAGCCAACATGCTGATTTGAACTGTCCTTTTGAGTTGTAACTTGTTCTTATAGAAAACCATCAAGTCGTCCAACTCTACCATTCTAGATCAACTCACCTCTCCACTTCATGTGGCCACTCCACGCTTGCTGCACAGACACATAAACAAGCAATCATTATCATGACCTTCGGGAGCAACAAAAGAATTTTGTATCTTGAATGGAGCAAAAGACCTGAATTCAAAATACTTCGTACAGTAGTTGGCCATCACACCCACTAAAGCTGACATGATCAAATGATCCAAAAGGGTCAATTCTCTGGTGTCACCACCTCAGAGTATCTTCACACTTTCGAATGTAAACACCGGCTCAACACACACTGTTCAGCTGAGCAGCACGAGACAAACTAAAGCTGTGATCACAGGGTATTTTAAGCCGTGGGGGTGAACCACAGCGGAGAAATGAGCGGTATCAGGGGACCTTGTTAGTGCGGGCTCATGCAGCGGCCTGGTGGTTGGTAATACCTCTGAAACGTGCACATGCAGCTCAGTTCCACTCCTCCTGCGTACCCCCAGCATCTCCTGGGCCTCTCCTCTAAACGTCTATCCTTACAATCCACTCACGCTTCAGACATGCTGCCTGATCTCTTGGCCTTCCGACGGGCAGCCATACAAAAGGACTACAGAGAGTGTGATTATGAGGTCTCAGTCAGGGTAATTAGAGGCTCCTGAAAGACAGCGTAAACTGTGATTCTGGACTAAGCACTGGGGCCATATTATTAGTAAAGTGATTCTTGATTTTAATAAACACTGTTATTTTAAAATGTTAAATAAGTGTTGATGTACTTTAGCATAATTTGATATTTAGACCTAGGTATCCTTTAATGGGCCTTTTATTACATCAACTTTGTAATCGTCTCAAAAATGAAATGTAATCCTGCATTCAAGGTCTACTCTCAACATCTTGATCTAGACATACTTATAAAGCTCCAAAAGTATAATAATAATAATAATAATAATAATAATAATAATAATAATAGATGCAATACATGGACATCCTTTCTCTTAAATGAGTCAGTCACCCCATGAGATGAAACAGCACAGGCTCATCTGATAATCTTCCAAAAAATATTCTTAATAATTCAATATTATAGCCTACTTCTGGAGATTGTACAGATGGAGGGGATAGATGTGATGCACTATGGTATGTGTTTATGTATGTTTTGGGTAATGGAATTAATATGTAGGCCTATCATTATATGCCCCTATATGAATTCATGCAATGACACCAACAAGAATTTTCATGCTGGCAAAACAATTATATTCTATTCTAATAAGATAAATAGTAATAAACCAATGTAACATCAGAGTAATAATGGGCTATTAATTATTATGCATCATCGATGTGCAACTAACTGCTTATGAATACGTTAAGTTGAGATTTGCTTGCAATGCTGTGCACAAAAAAAAACACAAGTGGCCAAGTTGATATGCAGGTGCATGTGGAGGGGCAACGGGTGAAGTCCTCCATGTGCACTGCAGAGCGCGCGTCAGCCATGCCCCCGCCTAGTCACTTCCTGCTCGCACGAGTAATATAGATGCGCAAGACTCACGGAATGTCAAATGGAACAATGTAACGGACCGGAGTGTGAGCCTTAACTGGAGGTTACTTATTAATCTATGTCCAAGCCGTACCCCTACATAAGGGTTAGAACCGGCGATTGGAGATCAGGACCCAAGCGAGCATGAAATTGGGAAGGTTATGATTGGTTCGCACGGAAGGATTCTGCAGTAGCCGTGCCTTCTTCATCTCCTCGTATTTCAACAATTTCTAAGGTAGGCTACAGGAGATGCCCGTCTTCATACCTGATACATCACCCGGCACCTTCTTGTTATATGTATGTAATGCAACTGTTCGCAACTGCCCATAGGCTGCTTCCAATATTTTCTAACAAGCCGCATGTCAAGTTGCAGAAAATGTCAAATGCAGATAAATGAGCTATGGAATTCGTCTCTTGTTGGGCTGCGGGGTGCCCGGTCCCTGTGCCAGTCAACAAAAAAGGCTCCTTTCGTTGGCTCCTCTGTTTCCCTTTATTTGTTCATTTAAAATTTCCACTGAAACCAGTTTTTGCTCAATCGGCGTTCCCAAGTGTGTCGTTTGGTTATGGATTTGTCATACATATAGTTTTACCCGTGCTGTTCTATTCATTGTAAAAAACGAACTGTTGTTACGGGTTTACCCGAACTATCCATTTGTAGGGCAAATTTACGTCGCCCACTGCTGAGTATATGATCTGACTACCAAGTAGGGCGATTGTTGCACAGTGGAGGTAATGAACAAATTGACGCTGAACCGTATCCTTTGCGGATGTCTTTACAATTAGCCTATGTAGAAAATCACTGCGAATGTTTCTCATTGCGGGAGCGGATATGGGCTATATTTAAAATCATATAGGAAGCCGTCAAGGTGAATACTGTGCGATTTATAGATAGCCTACGTCTTTAAACACCGCGCTGGAGAGGAAAATGTTGCGCGAGTGCGCACAAAACTTTTGGACTTACGCAGTCAGCGCATCCATGTATTATATAGCCTTCATCAAATAAACAACCCTAATTGTGACAAGTCTAATTGTGACAACCGAAAATAGTGTAACCTATCAGCAGCCAGCAGTTTAGGCTGCAGAAGTTTGATTGGCTCGCTTGCTCGGTGACATGGATGTAATGCTAATCTTTCTGGAAAGATTTTCATAAGCCTTTTCGATTACATTGCATGTTCGGCTGGTGGAATAATTATATCTTTATCATTGCTTTTTTTGCAGGTAACGTGAATCAACGCGACGCTAACATAGGCTGTAACTTTATCCCTACCCCTTGGACCTAAAATACACCTCCAAAAAGTTACTTACCACGTGGTGTAAGGTGAGAAGCTTCCAACCCAGGACAAGACTGTCGAAGGCTGGTTCGAAAGAACAAGTGAAAACCCTCCAGGACAAGACAGAACGTAATAGGACATAAGTGTTTGTGTACGTCAGACCCGAACGTAAAAATCAGTGTACGTGTTTCAGCTCATTCGAAATACTGACAGTCTGACAACCAGATGCTATCCAAGCCAGCGGCAGTCTAGTTACTTCAGTTTCGCAACGGACAAAAACTACCCTTTTTGTTTTCGCTGAGGTAAATAATGCACTGTTGTTTTGCTCAGTTGAACTAGAAAAAAGCTTGTTGAATGGGGAATATCATTTGTATGCTACCTAAGTACAGGCAAGATCTCTCACGAGCCTGGAGCACGGGGATGCACCTGCCTTTCTTATCCGACCTTTAAAGCGCAACGCCTCTCCGGATCCCACGGAGCCGCCAGTTTACACCTACTTTGATGGGATAAGTAAACTTTTGTGAAGTCAAACCTCGAAAAGAGTTTTCCGGCCTAGGACCGATTTCTTTTCACATTAGAATATCACCAACATTCCGCATGGTACTTTGGTCGAAAGAACAAGACAAACTGTCCGAGATGTCCACCGGTGCGATAGAGATGAAGAAGGAAGCGGTGGCACCGGCGTATCACCAAACCAACGGGTCGGTGCACCCGGTCATTCTGTCCGACAACAATCAGGAGCTACAGCAGGAGGCAGGGGAGTATGAGCTCACGGAGGTCACCTCTTTCACTGACAAGGGTGACCAAGACATGGACCGGACAGAGAGTCTGGTCATTGACTGTCGGGCTAATGCCAAGGGACAGCGTGAGGAAGACGCTCTCTTAGAGAATGCCAGCCAAAGTAACGAGAGTGACGACACCAGCACGGACCAAAGCCCGGTGCCACCACCCCCGCTTAAAGAGACGTCCTTTTCCATTGGACTTCAGGTCGTCTTCCCATTCCTGCTGGCCGGGTTTGGAACAGTGGCGGCTGGAATGGTGTTGGACATTGTGCAGGTCAGTGTCCCAATTATAACCATATTTTGCAAAAAAATGAATGGAACTGTCCGGTCAAAGAGTTACAAACAATATTAATCACACACACACACACACACACACACACACACACACACACACACACACACACACACACACACACACACACACACACACACACACACTGAGGATGCTGAGGATGACACAACTCTCAACATTAGTTATGCTGTAAAGTGTGAACTTGTGAGTATGTGGATCTTTTCACAGTGTTGTGGTTACATTTTCCTGGACTCTATGTAGGTCTAAATGTCTTGAGTTGCATCATAGTTGCAACTGCCCCTGGCTGGTATTGCCTTGAAGATGGTCTGCTACTAGAAGCAGGGGGCTGTTTACATAACACTGCATCATAAACACGCTTGGCAGAGGTGATGGAGGTCATAGGACATACGTAGAGCAGGGGCATGTAATACAGTAGGTGTATGTATGTATAGCATGCTGGAAGTCACACGGTCACCCTAATACATGTGCCATGTCATGTGCCCAAGACCCATAAATACATTGCAGTGCATTAGATTAGTTATTTATTTCACATAGGCCTATTGTGTTTTTAAATAATGCAATTTCAGCACTTCAATTACATAGGCACTTCCTATTGGGAAACAGTGGAGAATGTCCCTTCAGACACAGCATGCTTTTTGCATCACGAGGAATAAAAACTTCTAACAACCCACAGGTGACGATGCCAAAATTCAGTAATTTCCACAACTTTATGTAGGCTTCTAGGTTCCATCATGATAAACATCCCTCTTATTTGTTTTGGTTTGTCATGAATGTGTAATAGCCTGGGGGGAAAAAAACATTTCAGCAGGCCCTAGCTTGAAACCTACCGTTGAATTAATACAACCGGAAAAGAAAAGCAGAGGCTTTCAGCTTCAATTCTGATGATTGTGGGTTGTTTTGAAGGCATCCTTTTTGGCGGAGTGCCATGCCGACATGGGAGACTGTCTGGCCCCTTGTGGAAGTGAGTTGGACTGGCTTGCACGTGTAGTGTAGTGTGCTCCTGGCCCTTGCCTGCACTGG
>NC_085870.1:29511894-29541894 GCF_034702125.1 Engraulis encrasicolus
ACAGTGTAACCGGAGAGAGAGAGGCCCTTCACCCCCCAACACACACACACACACACACACAAGTACACACACACACACCGTCGCCCCTACCCCCCATCTGCATGCCAGTCGTGCGGCTGTAAGGAGGTGGGTTCGCAGAAGCGGGGACTCGGAGGCATTGGCTAAATGAAGGCACAGCTCCATGGAAACGGCATCATATATCTACACGGAAGGGCCCGGTGCGGTGTGTGTGAGGCTGTGTGGGTTGTTGGTGAGAGAGTAGCAGCAGTTGCTTTAGACTTGGATGGGGGGGGGGGGGGGTGGCACTGGGTAGTGGTACTGCTGCTTGGGTTGCTTTAGTTTCGACCCTGGAAACTAAAGGCTTTGTGGATAGGTGCCAAGCTGGACGTCTGCCCAGTGCGTTTTGGTTGGTAGCCACTGTCCTAGAGCGGGGGGGGGTGGGGGGTGGTTTTGAAACATGAAAGGCCAAAGAATGCAGTTGAAACCCGCTACCACTGGAGTCAAGACCCCCCTCACCCTCACCCTCACCCTCCTCAGTCAGAGCCCATGCTAGCACTGACTGATTTGGGGTAGACTTTAAGCACTGACTAGGCTAGCACTGACTGGTTTGATTGGACTCTCAGTCCAGGAGTTTTTCTATGAGATGAGTCTATCGAATCGACCTCATTCCCCCAGTAAGCATACACCTCCCGACTGGCTGCAATTGATTCACTCGGGTTGGTGTCAGTACTGCAACTGGAACAGCCCTGGCTCCATCTCTGAAGATAAGCACTGTTTTGCTGCAACTGCATTCTCTCTCTCTCTCTCTCTCTCTTTCTCTTTCTCTCTCTATCTCTCTCTCTCTCTCTCTCTCTCTCTCTCTCTCTCTCTCTCTCTCTCACAGACACACATATTTTCTGCCTGTCTAACCTGGAACAATGAGGGAATTATATTTTATTGATTTTTTTGTTTAGTTTAATTTAGTTATTTATTTAATAGTTCAATCAAATCAAATCATTTTCAATGACTGACCACATTGTACGAAGTACCACTGGTGTGTCAAATCCACCTTTTCAGTTTTTATTTGTTTATTTTCATTTATGTATTTATGTATGTGTGGCCAGCAAGCTGACCATCATTTGAAGTCGTCATGAGGCAGTATGTGGAGAGTTATTTCTGATGGTGCTGTGCTGGGCTGGGCTGGGCCGGGCTGGGCTGGGCTGGGCTGGGCTGGGTTGGGCTGGGCTGGGCTGGGCTGGGCTGGGCTGGGCTGGGCTGGGTTGGGCCTAATGCGGCACTAGTGTTGCCAGAAAATGCTGAACTATCGTAACAAAACCTCAAAATTGTCGTTTTGGGGAGGAAATTATCACACAAGAACAAAATGGTTGTTTCAAGGCATCTAAATGAACTGAATGAAAACTCTGAAATTACGATAATGATCTTTCATCTGGCAACACTGGCTGCGGGGAAAGGTCAGCCAGAGGAGGCTGCTGGGCCCAGCACGAGGCCGGCTGGTCTGCTGAGGCTGTTAGAAAGAGTCCTGGCACCAGCTTAGTCCAGCTCACGTTTCAGTGGCCAGTCAATATCACGAGATAGCTAGACGCTGCAGCTAGAAGGTCAGGGCCCGGCTTTATCATCTCAGCATTGCACAGTCTCTCCACATTGGCCAAATGAAGGCACCAACCCATAGCACAGCTCCAATAACAATCATTGCTACATGATAACTGTTTACTGTAAAGTGCTGTTCCAAATACATGCATTTCCAAATGGAAATGTTGAGCATTGTGCGGCATTGTGAATAATACTAACCCCCTCCCTCCCTCCCCCCCCCTCGTCTGCAGCATTGGACGGTGTTCACCGAGGTGAGCGAGGTGTTCATCCTGGTGCCGGCACTGTTGGGCCTGAAGGGGAACCTTGAGATGACCTTGGCCTCCCGCCTCTCCACCGCGGTGAGTAAGCTGAACACAAGTAAAGTCAAGTCAAGACAGCTTTTAGTGGCAGTGGCACTTTCTTCATGTGCACAGGAGGTCATACAAGGAAATCGAAATTACGTTTCTTTCTCTACACCAGGGATGGGGAACCTTTTTCATTCAAGGGGCCACTTCAAATTCCTCCAAGGGCCTTAAAAATCCTCAGGGCCGTACTATGAACATAAACTGTTTTCCCCCATCCCTTTAGGCCTATATTGAAGGCAGACGCCTTTAAAACAGACCCTAGCTTCTATGGGTACCCTGAATATAAATTAATTGTATTGCAAATGTAATTTCTAAGATTCCTTTCACAAAATATGTCACATTTCATGTAAAACTAAAATTATATTGGGCGCCGGATAAAGCGGCCCCAAGGGCCATAAACAGCCCTGGAGACATAGGTTCCCTGCACCCCTGCTCTACACCAAACTGCACTACAGCAAGCTGTTAGCTGGTCTACCAGCATAGCCTCGCCATCACCATCACCATCACCATCACCACACAGCAAGGGAAAAACAAATACTTTAGAGGGAGGAAAACAAATGTCCTCTCCACACCTTTCGCCCCGCAAGCTGTGAAGTCACTTTGCCTGAGGATGTGGTCTTAATAAATAGCTGTTATACCAACCGTAGCACACTTTCAAGCAGTCGTGCTGGTTTGGGTGGCTATGGTGACCTTGTATAAGAAGGTCTCTTCTACCCTTTCCTCACACCCCCATTGTAAACAATGCCCTAAGCATTGCACAAACAAACGTATTTTGGCATTGTTTGACGTAAGACGGCAGTTCACTAATCCTATCAGCTCTGTGACTCACTAACTTGATAGTCGCTGTCGTAAATTCAATATGTCTGCGTGAGCAAATGACCCAAACTGCCTTTTCCTGCGTGTTGTCAAATGAACTGCCCAGTTCTACTCCTCCAATCTTCCTCAGACACAGAGGACGGCATACTAAGCCATGGCCCCAGAGTTACTCATCTCATGTGGGTTCACAAAGCCACCTGGTGCACCATCTCACACTGTTTCAGGATCTATTGATTTTATTTCTTTGGACTGAAATCAGTGGTAAACAAGTGTAGCTTGGCGAGGCAGATCATAACATGAAGAGTATGGTCTGGCACGGAGCTGTATATTTCTGCCAGTCGATGGGTTTGTCTACGAGGCTAAAACAAGTGTGTGTGCTTAGCCCCGAGACTCTCCTCAGCCAGTGCCCTCCCTCCTGCCTCCTGCCATCCCTTGTAAATCAACTCTGGCTTGTGGACCACATCTTTCCCCCCAGAATGTAGGTAATTATCGGCAGATTAGGACCACAGCGGGCTACGAGAGGTCTCATTATATGGCCCAAAGCTGATGCAGCGTGCTGGGCGAACTGGCCTCACGTGACACAACTTCTTCATAACTGCTCGGACTGTTTGTTCTCTACAGAGAGGCAGTTAACTTTGAATAGCCTACTGTCTGTTTTTTTAATCCATTTCTCTATTTTTCGTCATAATGCATAGTTCACGCCTTTGGTTTGCTTTTCTTAAATTCTCAGTTGTGCCGTTACTTTTAAAAAGTGTGCCTTGTACACTGTTCTCATGAGCTCAAGCACAATAGGGTTGTCTTTAACCAGACACTTTCTTGTGATGGGAGCACTACAGTGCCACTTAAAAGACACACCAGACAAAACAATTCACTGGATTTTTTTTTTCTTCCACCAAAAACATTCCCATAATAGACATCTTGAGAGAGCTGGATTATATGTTTGGAAGCCTCAGAGTCTCCGGTCTCTCACTGCACTGCAGAAGGCCACGCAGTGCTGAGACCAAGTTCTTAGGTTGTCTTAAAATGCCATCTTTAGACCCCAATGTAAAATAAAAACAAAGCTCTCAAAACTTGCTACATGTAGCTTATAGCACAAATTATCCTTTTTTTTCCGCCTCACCATGTAATATGCATATGGTTGAAGTGGGGAAAAAGCCACTTGACCTGACTTGACAGAGCATACATCTTCCGTTTACAGTATCAGTGTCTGACTGTACAATTTAAACGCCCGGACGTGAGGACAGGAAATAGCTGAAGGGGCTCAAGCATTTGCCATTAGCATCTCTTCAGAGTCCTCCCACACTTCCCTTACTCTTTCAACCCAGCTGACTCTCTCCATGCACAAGTGCCATGTGTTATTCATGAAGGCAGATGAACGCTCTTATGAACTGGGCTCTTATGATAACGCTGCAACTACGCTCGGCTAATTGACCTCCAGTACGTCTGAGGCGTGCAGTCGGCTCTCCCCTGCTCCTCTCTGCCCTGCTCAGCCCTGCCCTGCACTACTCTGCTCTGCTCTACTCACTGAAGCCTTTTATCTGACATGCAGTTCCACACACACACACACACACACACACACACACACACACACACACACACACACACACACACACACACACACACACACACACACACACACACACACACACACAGACCTCCATGACCCAGCCCAGACTACACACAAGGAGGGAGAGAGCGAGTGAGGAGAGAGAGAGAGAGAGAGAGAGAGAGAGAGAGAGAGAGAGAGAGAGGTGTGGAGGGAGAGGGGGCCAGGCGGCAGACAGACAGCAGGAAAGTGTGCATGTTTGTGAGAAGGAGAGAGTGGGACCTGAACTGGCCTTATCAGTACAAGGCAAGCGTGTGTAATCTCCACACTACCACCATCCACCAGCACATGTGTCTGTGGATGACACGCACTCTTATCAGGGTCGGCCTGACCTCTCTCTCTGGCCCAGGGCAGGCCGCCTGCCCCCTACCCTGCCCCCTACCCTGCCCCCTGCCCTGGCCTGGCCTGCCTGCACTACTGCTCTGCTCTGCTCCAGGGCTGTCTAGCCCTCTGCTGCTGTCTCTGCCATACCTGCCAACATTTGAAATGCAAACTCCATGATTTTTTCTTTTCTAGTGGATGTGCAATATATGGCTGTGGGGCTCAGAAATTATGACATATTAGAACAGAATACCATAGTAGACTGTATTTGGAGAGTGGAATGGGTCAGAAGATGGGTCTAAAATGGCAGAGAAAACCAGGGAAAGTGAAGCTGTTGTCTGCCAGGGAAGTCGGCAATTGGGGGACGTTATCCTTGGCCCAGTGACAGTGGGGGCCCAGAATTGAGTCCTTATAGCATTGCATGTATTCAGGGGGGGCTTTTAGATGTCATTGTCCCAGGCCCATCCACAGCTTTGAGCGGCCCTCTTCTCAGCTGCAGTATGGCCTCTGCTTGCTGCGTCTTCTCTGGCTGCCGTTGCAAAGCATTTCTACTGCACCTCTCCGTAACCTGAGACAGTGTCGCCTCTGGTGGAGTACAGTGTGGTGCGGTGCGGTGCAGTGCTGCTGACTGCAGAGTCAGGCCGGCCGGTAAATTAAGCGCTGCATCTGTTGTGACGCTCGCTGCCAGCTCGGGAACAGCCGCCACGGCCTGGCCTGTCACGGCCACTCGCCACAGGGAGCCCAGCAGGCTGTTGGCAGTGGCACAGACCTGGAGTAGCAAAGCACACACATGCAAACGCACGCACATGCAGATGCATAAACACACACAAACACACACACACACACACGCACGCACACATGCACGCACACACATGTGTATACAGGCACACACACACACACATGCACACAAACATGCACACGGCACACACACAGAAACGCACGCACACGCAGATGCATAAGCACACACACAAACACACACACAAACACACACACAAACACACATGCGCACACACACACGAGCACGCACATACACGCACACATGCATACACACGCCCACACACACATGCTCGCACATACTGTATGCACACCGGCACACACACGTGCACACAGACACATGCATTGGCACGTGCATACACACACACATACACACAGTACTCATATAGCCAGATTTGTTTTCTTCCTTCGGCCGCATGCATATAAATGCACACATATCCCCCGTACACAAAAAACAACCCTACAAAGCATACTCTCACCTTGTTTTTCATGCACCTTGTGACTGTGCTCACTGCTTCACTCTATCCACAATCGCACACACTTCCCCTTTGCCGGTCCCCGCGGTGCGTTGGCAAGGATGTTTGTGCTGCGCTTGCTGCCATCCATGACCACCAAATGGTCCAAGTCCTTTATTTGCTTATTCACACTCAAGGACAAAGGTACGGCAGCCTGGCCTTTGTCGTCAGTCCCCGTCTTACCTTTAGCCTTTAAGCACTTTTGTTTCTTTGGAGGAAAAAAAAACCCGACTGCCTTGTCATATACAGAAGCACATGTTCACATGCAGCGAAAGTAGGGTTGTTTGTCAGGATATGCTTTTCGCATGAATGTAGCCACCACTGCACTTTTATTTCTTACCGAGACAACAGTCTTTGTCTTCTGAATGTCGAGAAGGAAGGAGAGGTGGGAGTGCCAGGACGGCTGGAGAGCTGTGGGCCTTGGCAGTGCACTACACGGCGGCCTCTACTATATTGCCCTACAATTTCAGAACGCAGTATCTGAATTTACTTAGCTTTAAAGTTTCCTTTCTGGCTGGAGGTGGGGGTAAAGTGGTGATGACACGTCCCTATAATAGATTTTTTTGGATGGAAATTCATGCACACAAGGAAAAAAAAAACCCTACAACATTCCCATGACTTCTTAGCTGAAAAATGAAGTTACTGTGATCTGTTGTCTACTCCCAAACCAAAGAAAAGGTCAATGGATAAGTGCAGTAAGTGCATGTGATATACTGCATTTTTGCCTTGTAAGACGTAACCTCTTAATAAAAGTGGAGTAACATCCTTTTTTTTTTCTGAAACGGGACAAAGTTGGACCAACATTTTTTGACACAAGACAGAGGAGGTATTTTAAAGCCCTTTTCCGGTCTAAACTCAATTTCGACCATTTTCGTTCTGAAATTGTGCGGCAGTACAGTGCTCTGTGCTGTGCTCCACAATTAGTGCAGCGTAGGGGTAGGACAGGGCGAGTCTCGGGGCGTCTGAAGTGTCTAGTGAGTCTATGTCTTTGTCTCTGTCGTTTTCAATCTCACTGTCTGTCTCTGTGCGGTCTGGCCAGGTGTCAGCTCTTTACATGAGCTCCTTAGATGTATTTGTGAAAAAAGACGTCTGCACAGTCCTTACAATTCTCTTTAAACTATGTATCTTTTTCAACCTTATTCCTCATTTGGTTGGTAAATGATGTTTCGACCTTGTGATTGAGTTGAATCTGTGGAAGGTCAAAACGCCAAAAGATGATTGATGAAAGATGAACTTTTTTTCACACAAAAAACGTTCCACTTTTTTGTTCAGCATTTCAGATGGGTACATGGTCTCCTTCCAAGTGCTGCATAGATGTATTCTCATGGCGTAGCACAGTGATTGTCCTGGCTCTTCCATTCACATCACCCACACCCTCACTTCATTTACCCACGTTCCACTTTACGAGGGCCCTTTCTTTGAGCATGTGTCCATATACACACATGCACACCTGTACTTACACTACCTTTCCTTCCTTCTCTCTCTCTCTCTCTCTCTCTCTCTCTCTCTCTCTCTCTCTCTCTCTCTCTCTCTCTCTCTCTCTCTCTCTCTCTCTCTCTCTCTCTCTCTCTCTCTCTCTCTCTCTCTCTCTCTCTCTCTTTCTTTTTTCTCTCTCTCTCTCTCTCTCTCTCTCTCTCTCTCTCTCTCTCTCTCTCTCTCTCTCTCTCTCTCTTTCTTTTTCTCTCTCTCCAACAGGCTCTCACACACATTCAGTATTCTGTTTTGCTCTGTCAATATTTAATTACAGAAAAGAAAGAATGATTGACGAAAGAGGCCAAGCAGATTGTATCGTTTTTTTCCCCCTTCTCTTTTTTATTGTATGTACATTGTGATGCAGACGTTTTCACAAAGACAAAAGGAAGAGGGCTTTGCAGCTGTTCAGGTGCGCTGCCCTCTCCTCTTCCCACACTTTATTCTCCACATCCTTCTACCACCCTCACCCACACCGCTAGCCCCATCCTACCACCCAACCCCAACCCCACACCCAGCACCCATCCTAAGCTCTAGCCCAGCGATGCAGCAGTACAACAGCCTCCTCTGTTCGACCTCGGAGCCTCTCCACTCGACAGCAACGTCTGTTCTAAGAGATGAGATGAGTGTTGTGGCGAGGGTGAGGGAGGGCGGAGGAGGATGAGGACGAGGGTGCAGGAGGTTAGCGATGCAGCCAGGCCTGGTGGTGGTGGAGATGGTGGTCGTGGTGGTGGTGGAGGAGCAGGGAGTGCAAGTGTGTCCTCTGGATCAAACGGCTCTTTGTTCCTCAGCACTGACCGGGGTTTTGTTCGCGGCCTGATCCTCGGGTCCGAGGGCACGGGCAGAGCACCACTGCATATATTCACATTTCACTCTGAGCGAGGAGAGCAGAGAGGGAAATAAGTGGGGAAAAGCAAATTCAGCTCATGACCCGAAGTGCATGGTTATTGACTCTCCCATGCTATAAAAACAGTGCAAAGCTATCGTATGACATGATGTACTGTACTTTATGATGATGCTGATGATAACCTACCTTGAATTTCTCCCATTGACAGAGTTTAACCCATGTAGTGACTTAACCAAAATGCTATAATAAGTCTAAGTGTATTACTGAATACTCTCCATAACGTCAACACAATTGTGCACAACATGTGTGCACGATGTGTTCATGTTAAGCGTTGTCTTGCTTTAAGACAAGTTAAAAGAGGGAATATGTTGCTAAGCTAATGAAAGTCAATGGATCCGTGTAGCATGCTACAATGCTACACGGATCCATTGACTTTCACTAGCTTGGCGACATATTCCCTCTCTTAACTTGTCTTAAAGCAAGACAACACTTAACTTGAAAAATAACACTTTACCACCTTTATAAACCCCAGCCAACGATTTTAACTGCATTAAGCCCCAAAATAGTGGTCTACTTAGCTCTGGAAATAGGCTGACTGACTTCCTATCTGTGTATGTGTGTTTGTGTGTGCATGTGCGTGTGTTTCTGCAGGCTAATATTGGCCTGATGGACACGGCGAAGGACAAGTGGAAGATGATCATGGGGAACCTAGCCCTCATTCAGGTACAGTACCTACTGCACTGCACAGCGCAGCACAGCATACTCGCAGACTCGCCGGCTACTTCCGATGCTATTTCAAAGTTCGTTCTATTTCCGTCAGTGGAGTCAGTGGGTTTACGTATCTCTTTTACCAGCCTGTGCCAAAAAAGAAGGAATAAAAAAAGGAGTCACGCATTTGGAGTTTTCCCAGAGCATGCAGCCAGTTCGGAGTAAATCGTATAATGTCATTACATAAGATCCACAATGAACTCTTGCCTCTCCTTCGAGAGGCATCCCCCCACTCGAAATTCAATAGTTCTGCCACAGAGCAAACACACAAGGCGTCCCGTCCTCAAACTAACCTGACATGCTCTCTGGCACAGACTTTGAACTCGTGGGTGGATGGTGAATAGAGAACAAGGAGGACCTTTTCAGCAGCAAAAGTATAATCAGTTCCTGTAGTGTTGTTCCATTGTATCCATGTTAACATGAGGCAGATCTGAAATGTTCACTCATTGAACACGCAGTGTACCGTGTAAGTCAATCAGTCAACAAATGCACTACCTAGACCTATCATCTGGAATGTGTCAGACAGAGTCTTTAGGTTCTGGTTTCCTTTCATGTGTTTGCGTGATAACAGTAATTCGGCTTAATGAGATGCCCATCATCCACCATTGACTGATGCATATTCCATCTGTTTTTATGTATACGTGATTTCTATTAAAGGATGGCATAAGGTCGATAAGGTCACCATGTTTTTAAAAATCCAACCATTGGACCACAGGTGTAGGTCTACCTGTAGTGTGACTGTAATTTTAATGGACAATGCCATCCATTGTGTACAGTAGTCACTCAATTAAGTCTAAAGAAGACTTTCCGATTCATGAGAACTTCTCTCAGGTCATGCCAGAGTAGGGTAGAGCAGAAAGAACGGATGGTCAGACAGTCAACCGTGAATCAGCCACTCACCAACTTAACACTTCATTACCCATAATAAGCACGGACAGGTCAATGAGTTTTTGTTTTTGTGTGGGTGTGTGCTTGTTTGTCTGTGTGTGTGTGTCTCTCTAAGTCTCTTTTTAAGTTTTGATGGTACAAAGTAGTTAAGATTTGAGATAGTAATGCATTTGCTCTCTCTCTCTCCTTCTTCGTATCTCCTATCTCCTATCTTCTTTTCTGTATTCTCTCTCTCTCTCTCTCTCTCTCTCTCTCTCTCTCTCTCTCTCTCTCTCTCTCTCTCTCTCTCTCTGTGTTGACTGTGGCAGGTCCAGGCCACGGTGGTGGGTTTTCTGGCCTCCATAGCGGCGGTGATCTTCGGCTGGATCCCCGAGGGCCAGTTCAAGATGGGCCACGCCGTGCTGCTGTGTGCCTCCAGCGTAGCCACCGCCTTCATCGCCTCTCTGCTGCTAGGTGTGGAGGCATGCCATGCAAAAACACACCACCACTGCTAATCAAGGCCCTACTGAACACACCACCACTGCTAATCTGAACACACCACCACTGCTAATCTGAACACACCACCACTGCTAATCTGAACACACCACCGCTGCTAACATTGCCTGACACCGCTGTACATCACTGTACATTCCATTAAAAACAATCACCCCACGTTGGCCTGATCATCAATCCCACCACCATCACCATCATTACATACTGTGCAGTGCATTACATTACATTACTGTCCATTACATTACATTGTAATGACCTCCCTCCTATGCCCACAGGTTTGATCAGGATTTGCATGATGATCACTCTCATCACCATTAAACTACATTACATTAAACTGCATTGCACTAAATGTAATCACCCTCCTCCTCTGCCAGCAGGCCTGATCAGGATGTGCATCATAACCTCCATCATCATTGTAGCCCATTACTCTACAGTACATAACATTGCATTACTGTATTGTACATTGCTGCACCTTAAACTACATTACACTTCATTATATTTTAACGACCTCCCTCCTGTGCCTGCAGGCCTGATCCTGCCTGATCATCACTCCCATCACCATTACATTACATTACATGATATTACATTACAATATTTACGTTTCTGCACATTACATTTCTGCAAATTAAACTACATTACATTCGATGACATTGTAACGACGCCCCTCCTCTGCCCACAGGCCTGATCATGATTGGCGTGATCATCGGCTCCCGGAAGGTGGGCATCAACCCGGACAACGTGGCCACGCCCATCGCCGCCAGCCTGGGCGACCTCATCACGCTGGCACTGTTGGCGGGCATCAGCACGGGACTCTACAAGGAGCTCGGTAAATACCCAGGGGGCATGGGAGTGTGTGTGCGTGTGCGTGTGTGTGTGTATGTGTGTGTGTGTTTAAGGGCTTGAGGGGGTGGTTATGTGTGCAAGTGTTTGCCTGTGTTTATTCAGCATGAGAGTCAGATTATTGACATTAATCACTCTTCACTGCGCTGTTGTTAATGCCACCCACTTATACACACATTGTGCTAATTCGGGAGTGCAGATAACAAGCAGTTTGTGGACATAACAGCATCGTCTTGTCATTCCGTCGACATATTGACGACAGAGCGGCATGTTTTGTCAGCTGCTTGAATACTGAGAGACAATAATGAATTTTCATCGTCTGTGGCAGCAGTAATCATGTTCGCCAGCAGTGCTGTCAGGGGGGACAGATGGAGAAGGGAGGAGACGAGGAAACGAAAATTATGTGATGTGCCTTCAGACACTAATGGGTGTAGATGTTCCCTGTTGGCCAAGACTGAGACAGCAGAGGCTTCGTTTTTTTTTAGTGCAATTCTTTAGTGCACCCAGCGGAAATGCTGATACACATTGATTCTCGCCACATGCTTCTGGGTGCCTAGTGTGCATTTCTTTCTCCGTTTTTTTTTCAATTTGTCCTTCTCCCAGATGCTTTCAGCCAGTGGCCATCTGGCCTTTTCCCACTCAGCAATCGGAAGTAACTCGTTCTGTGGGTCAAAGACGTTTTAGTAGCAGCACACGTCAGGGTGGGGCAACCACAGCTAATGCCACTATTGGATTACATTTTTGTTTTTGTTTTTAGTGGATTATCTAAGAAGCATTGTCATTATAATACAATAATTAATAAGTAATTACTACTTGATTTATTGGCATTAGCTGTGGTTGTATCACCTGACATCTGTTCCCAAAATATGCCATTGAACCCCTATACATAACAGGACTAACTAATTAAATAACAATACAAAAAAACAGCACCAGAATAAGACTAAAATAAAACAAAAGGACTGTAAAGATCCAGCAAGTAATCTCTTCAACAGGCTCTATGTACTATATATCCAGCACAAGACAAACAGGGACATAAAGAAACCAGCAGCCCTATAGCATCATCGTATCACGGCATGGCCACTGAATTGGCACCACTTCTATAGACGTAAATCCTTTCCCGTGATGAGTCCCAAGCCTCCCTTGCCAGGCCGCGTCTGGGACATGAATATAGACGTTTGGTTCGGTGCTGCACCGCAAGACGTCAGACACCCAACTGTAGGCCTAGGCCCCACTTGTGATTAAGTTGTTTACACTTGATTTGTGTCTGTTTGCCTGTGTGTGTGTGTGTGTGTGTGTGTGTGTGTGTGTGTGTGTGTGTGTGTGTGTGTGTGTGTGTGTGTGTGTGTGTGTGTGTGTGTGTGTGTGTGTGAGAGAGAGAGAGAGAGTAAGTGAGTGAGTGGGCGAGCAAGCGTGCGTTTGTGCCTGCGTGTCTGTGTGTTTGTTTGTTTCCGTGTGGCGACTGATATGTGTTTGTGTGCCTCTAAATGTGGGAGCCGGCCTCAGGCCCAGACGCTGGTGAGACTGGGGGCCTTTCAGGCTGTGGCGGTGGGCCCTGAGGCTGTGTGCTGTACGTGCCACACACACAAAGCTATTGTTAGTCCAGCAACAGCGCCCCGCTGACCACACCTTGGTCTCGGTCGGGGGATGCTTGAGTGACACTGTGGGGACACACTACAGTGACTCGCTACTACACATGGCAGCATTTATGGCGACAATAATCACCAGCTTTCCGTTTTATTCTCCCCTGTCCCACCGAGTTTGCATTCCGTCTAGTGTATGTGGCTTTTTTGTGTGTTTTTTTGCCAAAGTTTACGTGTTTATGTGAGGTAAACCCCCAAAAATCTACAGAATGCCCCCGCGTCTGTTTTTTTTAATTAGTTGGTTCCGTCGCAGCCTTGCATTGTGGCTTGAGGGGGAGAGTGTTTTTTCCGTGCTCCTGTCACTGCAGTGGTTTGAGAAGCAGATCTTGTTGTGACCTACTGACCTTGAACGTGATGCTCCCCCTTTATCTACCGAGATTTTTTCCTACTTCCTGGCCCGATTCTGACGCCCAGGCTTCCGCCTTGTGTCTCTTTTCCCTCTTCCTCCCTCCTCTGTCTCTCTGTCTCTGTCTCTGTCTCTGTGTGTCTCTCTCTCTCTCTCTCTCTCACCAGAGTTCAACGACTACGCCAACCCGCTGGTGTGTGCCTTCTTTGTGGCGCTGACGCCTATCTGGGTGTTGATTGCCCGCAAGATCCCGTCGACCAAAGAGGTGCTGTACTCAGGATGGGAGCCAGTGGTCATTGCCATGGCCATCAGCAGGTTGGCAATGCTACAATCCTTTTATTTTTTGTTTTTTATTATTATCATTCTTTTTCACCTGCCATGCCTTGTGCTTTTATTTTCATTTTATGGTTTTTTTCCTCACTTTTTTTGTAAAGCACATTGAATTGCATCTGTGTATGAATTGCGCTATACGGTACAAATAAAATTGCCTTGCCTTGCCTTGCCTTACAACTCTATAATGTATCACAGTCTCAGTTACACTGACATTGCTAGTATGTCTGTTACATATTATTGCATATCATCACCTATCCTTAAATGCTAATCAGCAGGTTGGCACTACTACAAGTGTATTGCATATAATAGACTTCCACGTATCGTACATGGCTTTTAGCCAGTTGGCTTCACTACAAGCAAGGCCTCTGGCCGCTTTTGCTCTGGCCATCCTGGGCCCCTCTCCTTGGGAGATGGGGAAAACACCTGTCTGAGAGACCTAATTGTAAGATGTTTTCTAAAAAATCCCAGTTTGCCTTTAGTTTTATATGACTGTGACAATGACAAAGCATATTCTGTTTGCTATCCACTTGATGTAATGGGACCAGTGTTCTTGCTCTATGTACGGTAATGTGATTGTTAGGCATGCTCCACTCCAAAGGCAGGGGCCACATGAAAAAATGTTGTTTAAGACAGAGTGTTCTTTCAGATTCAGCAGACAGCACTGCTCTGTGGTTTCTTCTGAGCAGGGGGTGCGTTTCTCAAAAGCATACCTGTAGTTGTTAGCCAGCTAGCAACTTGTGTAGTTGCCAATGGGAAATGACATTGCAAACAACAAAGTAGCGTAACGTAGTTAGCAACTATGGCTCCGAGAAACGGACCTCAGGTTAGTCAGACTGTGAGCTTGTGATGGGTGACACTGGTATCGTGACGTGGGGATGCACTTCCTGTTGGCAAAACAGGAAAGCCAATGCGGTTTCTGCACATACCTGCCGTTTTGGGCTTAAGCTTAAAGGGGTATGCCACTATTTTGGGGCTTAATACAGTTAAAATCATTGGCCAGGGTTTATAAAGGTGGTAAAGTGTCTTATTTTTCATGTAAGCCGTTGTCTTGCTTTAAGACAAGTTAAAAGACGGAGCATGTCGCTAAGCTAGTGAAAGTCAATGGATCCGTGTAGCATGCTACATGCTACAGTGATCCATTGACTTTCATTAGCTTAGCTACATACTCCCTCTTTTTTGGGAGTTTGCGCTTAACATCAAATATAAGACACTTTACCACCTTTATAAACCCCAGCCAACAATTTTAACTGTATCAAGCCCCAAAATAGTGGCATACCCCTTTAAATGGATATTAGCAGGTTGGCATCACTACAAGTCAAGAACTGGTTTCCCAAACACTATATATTGATATCAAATAGCATGTTTGTATAGTGCTGTTCTGTTACTGAAATATTGGTAAATTGCTGTTTCGTTAGCAAGAAAAAATCAGATAGCATTAACCAAGATTCATGAGAAGTGCATTTAAATGGCTTTTATAGTGGTTTATTAACATACTCTTGAAGCCTATTGATATTATTATTATCATTATTATTGTCAGTAGCCTCGCTTGACCTTAAATAAACATGGCAACTAAAAGTATGCTCAGACGGGACACAATGCCCTCATTGATGGTCAATTGTGTCTCTCTCGCTCTGTTTTGACGATTTTGGTCATGTGCAGGAAACTCAGTATACAATGTGCGTACAGTATTCCACCATGTCAGCTGTGCAATAGGTCTCTTGGCCCTTGTTTTAAAGGATGTACAGTTGCTTTTAACACTTCCTCCCAACGTTTATATGTTTCCTTTGTGTTACTTTACAAGTGTAGAACATGACTCAGTGTTGACGGTTCCTGTCTGTGCTCTCCCTCTACAGTGTTGGAGGCCTCATCCTGGATAAGACAGTCAGCAACCCCAACTTTGCTGGCATGGCCGTATTCACCCCCGTCATCAACGGTGAGAGAGGAAACCTTCTTACTCACTTCCTTTCTTCTTTCGAACCCAGAGTTACAGTACATACAATGCTATAGAGTGACACGACTCTTCCATGTGATAGAGATATGTTACCTACAAAGGTAACATATCAGATTGGCAGATTGCATTTAAGATTTTGATGGTACAAAGTAGTGAGGATTTGAGATAGTAATGCATTTGTGCTCTCTCTCGCTCTCTCTCTCTCCTTCTTTGTATCTCCTATCTTCTCCTATCTCCTCTCTCTCTCTCTCTCTCTCTCTCTCTCTCTCTCTCTCTCTCTCTCTCTCTCTCTCTCTCTCTCTCACTGACAGGTGTTGGTGGTAACTTGGTGGCGGTTCAGGCTAGCCGCATCTCCACCTACCTGCACATGAATGGCCTGCCTATGGGTGAGCCCAACCCCACTACAAGCAAGTGTCCCACGCCCTGCACTACATTCTTCGGTTCAGGTGAGTCATATCAACACAAAGGCTGTTTCTTTGTTGTGTCTATAGGAAGTCTCTGGTCGTTTCGGCATTTTTGTCATGTGAAGCATGAGAAGCATGGCTGCTAGCCTTGAGGCATTTGTCAAAACCTGAAGTACCAGAATGTACAGTAGCCCAAGCTAGCAGAACAATATTACATCTACTGCCACTGTAGTCTTAGATTTGTTTGACATTGCCTGTAATATACTTTATGGAATCAACAATACATCGGAAAATAAGGTGTTTCTACCCTAGTTTACTTAGCATTGTAAGAGAAAATGCTGTTGAAACAAAGACTGTCATCCCTGCTTATGAAACAGAGTTGGCCTCAAGAACATAGGTTTGTTATTAAAGGTAGTTGAAGATGGGAGCAGAGACTTTTGTTAGGATGATGACACCTTGACGTTCTCACACTCGTGTGTCCCATTATTGTGCGATAACATTAAAAAGTGAACCCGTTCTTATCCTTTTCTGTTCCTGCAGGTGTGAACTCTCGTTCGGCGCGGGTGCTCTTCCTGCTGGTGGCGCCAGGGCATCTAGTCTTCCTGTACACCATCAACACCATGCAGGGGGGCCACACCACGCTCACCCCCGTCTTCATCGGCTTCTACCTGGCCGCAGCCCTCATCCAGGTCAGCCTCTTGGCTCACTGAGCTCCCTCTGACACAGAAAGAAACATAAGTTGTATATTTTTTTAGGGGCATTTTTTCATTTATTTCAAATGGACAGTATGAGAGGCGAGAGAAGGATCGGCAAATGACCCGGGGCGAAATCAAACCCGCTGGCTTAGCAACCCAGTGCTCTTCCGTTTTGCCACGGCAGGGCTGAAACACTAGTTTTTAAACATCGAGTGAAGAGAAAATCCGGAGTGCTCAGGGAATTGTTCAGAAAAAAAATCTTGAAGGTGCTCTTTGGTGTTGGGGAAAAAACAATATCTTGTCAAAAAAGGGAGTCCAAGGCACTCTTCTTGTGGAAAAATATTAAAAATTAATATTAAAAATATTATTTTTAATAATTTTCCACAAGAACAGTGCCTTGGACTCCCTTTTTGACTAGTTTTTAAACCTTCAACCATGTTCACGTTCTGTAAAAAAAAGTGTGGTAGTCCTAAGTGAACATACATAGAGGCCTCACGGCACATTCTTTCGGTGTTAAATTAAACCCTTGAGTTGGACCCAATGTAGTCTGGAGAAGAGTGTCACTAGAAAATAGAAAATGTTAGCACACTTAACAATTTAAATAGAAAATGTTATCGTAGTTAGCAATGGAAAATAACACGTTAGCTGAGTTACCAATAGAAAATAAAATGTTAGTGGAGATTACAATAGCAATAGCAGTAGCAGCAATAGCAATAGCAGTTTTTTTTGCACCTTCTCACCATCCTCTCTCCCTGGACAGGTGTCGATCCTACTCTACCTGGCCAACTGGATGGTACAGTGGATGTGGGGGCGGGGCATGGACCCCGATAACTTTTCCATTCCGTACCTGACGGCACTCGGGGACCTGCTGGGGACCGGGCTGCTGGCCCTCTGCTTCCACGTCCTGTGGCTGATTGGGGACCGCGACACAGACGTGGGGGACTGAGAAACCTCACACCTCTACTCTACCCCTACCCGCACCGCCACCGCAACCCCCAAGGCCAGCCACCCACCCACCAACGTCCTCTCTGTCAGGGAGGGCTCCTGCCTTCTCGCACGCCCCACCTCTCCTCATCCCCACCTGCTGAACTGTGCCAATCAGTGCACTTTTGCCGCAAAGAAATCCCACTTTATCATGAAAAAGGAGAAAGATAAATTGTTGCTTACGTAAGGGTCTCCTCGTTATTTTACAATGGGGCAGCCCCTCCTCACTGGCCAAGCGCTGCAGACCACTAATGTAAAAATAAATGATCAAGTCTCACTTGAAGTTTTAGCAAATATATGAAGAAGAAAAAAACGCAAAAAAAGCCTATGTAGAATGCAAATCACCAAGTGCTATGTGTGCTGCGAATGAGTATTTAATACACTAAAAGAATGTTTTTATGTTTTTACTGAAGGAAGCACAAGCTCCAGTTTTCAATTGGAACGCTTGTCAATCCTTCGAACGAATGCAAAAAACAACATATAACGTTAAAAAAAATGTTTCTGGACCAGAATGAAGTGACCTGAACAAAATTAGATATCCTCTCTTTTGTCAGAGGAGTGTGATTGTGTGTATTTGTGCTCCTATTTTAAAAATGTTCCTTATTTGAACCCTCCCCTTTTTAGCTTTTAGCCCCGCGCTATGCCTGGAGGCTCTGGCCGGAGCTGGGAGAGTATTGCACAGAGGCTGTGGTCTTCCTGTTGCTCTAGATCAGCACAGGGGTCACGTAGGTCACAATGACCTTTTCATGACCTTGCCATCCTTACAGAAGGGTGCACGGGGTCTACTGGATGCAGATTACTCATGTCCGTAGACAACATGAGCATCGCGGACCGTGGAGGGACAGTGCAGGGGGCGATCGTGCGACGATGCATAACATACAAGCAGATTACATGGCACCTTCAAACATTATAGATTGGATGCAGATGCCTGTTTCAAACTACAACAGAGTTTCAAACTCCTCCCATCTAATCGTTCCTCAATTTGGCCGTTCCAGACCCCCCTGTACAAATGAAATGATTAAGGTACGGTGGTATGGCAAGAGCAGGCTAACAGTGCCCACTCCTCATGCCTAATACCCTTTTAGTATACTGTTTGACATGGGACAGCCACCTCAGCAACTCCCTCCGTCTCAGTCTTAACCACCCCATTTGCGCCTTTCTTTTTTAAAAAAGAAAGAAAAAGGAAAAAAAGAAGACAGTGAACCTGTTGGACCGGAGCTCGTGATTTGAATATGTCTTTTTTTTTTGTTATCATGTCCTTGCTTGCCACAATTAAATTCAATAATTGCCTTTAATTGCACCGAGTGGCTGTTCCGTAGCTGTCCATGCACAAACACTGTCCTTTCATCGGTTAGGTGGTGCCAGTCGTTGACTGTTGATCATGGCCCTGTGTGTACAGCACTGTTGGCTTTTGCCGCTTTTTTGTTTTTACACATGTTGATAAGTGCAAATAGAACTAGAACAAGGAATCAGAAGTACAATTGTTCAAACTGGATGACAAAAATGTAGAAACAGAAGTATTGATGAAGAATCTCTCCTAATTCCACTTTGCCATGAATGGGTTGTGGAGGATTCTCTGGCGTGATACTGAGAGCAGATTATGAATAAAGGTATCTTTAGTCCAACAACTGTCAAAACCCAGTCTTAAAGCAAAAAATAATACCAACAGACTACCAGCAACACTAATGTTTTAGCTTTTCTCAAATATGTAGTAAACTACTTTTCTAAAGATGATTTTTATTAAATAGCTAGCTGACATCATATGCAAGTGACATGCTGCAAGGGCTATGTACATGTTTTTTGTTTTGTTTAGCAATCTGCTCAGACACTCGAGGGCACTGGCATTATGTTCATGGATCAGATCTGTATGACTTTAAAGTCATAGAACAATAAAATAAATTCACAATTTAGGTAAAAGAAGGTCCAATCTCGGAAGATTGATCCCAACGCTATGGCATTTAGAAGCTGTTTTATTGCATGGCTACATGAAAGTTTGGGATAGAAACAAAACCACTGAAGGGAATGGAAAGTTTCCTGCCACGCACGGCTCGAATGGAAGTGGATATCTTTACCTCCACACCAGACCCCCCAGGGGGAACATAGAGTATCAGTAATCAAACAACAAAAACAAACAGAACTCCATTTACACTCGAATAACCTGTAGAGCTGGCAATGATAACACTGCTGTTTGAATGCAACTCTTTACCATCTAGTTGCTACTCACTGGAACTGACCTAACTTGATAGTGTGTAGTAATGTGCGCTCTTTGAGTATAATCTATGCAGCAAGTGAAAGCAGCTTTTCTTGCTTCGTTAGCGTAAAAATATGAAATGTTCAAAAGAGGCTAATTTCTGTTGTGTCAATCTGTGGGGTCCACCTAATGATGTTGTACAGGGCACATGCATTGCATTTGCTTGATTCTTATTTTTCCTTTGTCCTTCCTTATTTTTCCTTTTTCCTTCCTTTGTCCAAATACTTTCCCTTATACGTTTAATAGTGGATGACACAATACAACATACAGAATTGCATTTCACATACATTGATTCTTCTTGTCTTTGCCCTTTTGTCTTTTCCTTAATTACCACTTTTTTTCTTTTTTTTAATGTTTGGTTCTATACTGGTCAGACTCTAGTGAGCATCTTGGACTGTGGCAACTTTGAGGTGAAATCACTGCTGTGCTAAATGTACTGTAACCCTACGGCCACAGGGGGGCACTATTGGAATCTTGAAGCGCAGCTCGGAGGATAACTGTCACGACACGCACACTCAAAAACACACACGCACAGGCACACCCGCAGATGCATACACACACACACACACACACACACACACACACACACACACACACACACACACACACACACACACACACACACACACACACACGCTCGCACACACGCTCACATACACATACACATACACATACACATACATGCACATTATGTCGACATGTGAGTCTGTGCTTCCACACATTCTGAGTGGGTGTTTGTCTTTGTTCCTTGGTGCCACTCACCTGTTCCCATGCCACCGCTGCTTGGCGGACAACACTCACCTGTTGCCATGGTTGCGGCTGTCTGGCTGTGAATAATTCTTCAGGTTGTGGGTGCCGCTTTGTTTTATTTATTTTTTAGATGTATACAAAGCGAAGTTGTATATAATATATATATTTATTCTATAAATAAGTTGTCTATTTTTCATTTTTATTTTGTCTGTCTCTCAGCTCATGTTTGTTTCATATTGGGCCAGTAGACATACCTTGTTTGCCCCCTTTAAAAAAACATGGCAAACCTAACAAACATATCAGTTATGTGGTGCCTAATATCTGACAGAAACCTCACATTTGCGCTCTCCACTGCGCTGACTGTAGAACAATGCCTTAACAAAATCACCGGCAAAGTTTTAAACAAAAGATAAGTAGTTTTAAGAGCTTTTATCGATTTGTTTTATTGATTTTTGTTTTGTTTTTGTTTTCTTTTGTCTTTTTTAATTCTGTGAATTGATTTTTATGTTGTAATGATTACATTTTACTCTTGGTAAGACACAGTTGTGCAAAGAAACAGACTGCTGTGTTAGTGTTTCAATGGGATGGTGGTGAGCAAGAAGGGTACATAGCCCCCAGAGACACCAGACAGGTGGCCAGCTACTAGAAAGAGGAGACGAACCAAACGTGTCAGACTGCCCTTCCAGCTGCAATACATCCTTAAAGGACAGAAACCCTAGTTGAGCTGGAAAAGGCAAGTCCCTCTGAGTGGTTTCACAAAGCAGAGACAGAGAAACTATCATGTCCCTCCTTCCCATGCTAGCAGAGGTCTTGAGACAAAAAAACAACAACACAAAAACAACAACGGTTGCCTTTTAACTGTGTTCAAACAAATTATACCACTTCAAGACTGTCTGGGGAGAAGTGCTTGTCTCTGTCAGTTGAATGTGTTACTGGGCCTGTGTTCTGGTTGTAGTAAGTACAGAATGGATAGAGGGCTTAAAGACACAGCACCACCACCTTGCTGTCTATACCATCAGCATCACTACCACCATCCAGTCCCTCCTCCGCTGTAATGGGGATGAAACAGTGGTACTTGTACATTTGCTGGAATAAAAAAATAAAGAAAATCTATTATTTCGTATCAACCTGGAGTGGAAGTAATTTATTGGCTAATGCTAGAGGCCAAAATGACAATTTGCTCATGTGTGGACATGTGTTTGTGTGTGCCTTTTGGAGAAACTTCTCTGTAATATATACAGTACATGTATGCATGTGACTAATATGACTTGCAGGTAGGGACAGGCTACACCACCCCTGTCTATCTCGACCGCTGGGTAAATGTCAAGACAATTGAGAGATGTGAAAGGATGCATTCACTGCTTGGCCAGGGTAGAATACATCCTCAGAATAGAGAGCAAAGAGGTCAGACCCAGACAGAACATGTAGGGAGATAACCATTCAGCAGAAGCTTACATAGGGCTACAGTCAGGGCTGGACTCAGAATCTGGCATGTAGGGGTATTTTCAGTCTTCAGGGGCCGGTTTTTTTGGGGGGGAACCGTTAAGAACAGTCGGCCCTATCTTGGCGGAATGTCGGCACTGTCGGCTGAGTGTCAGCTCGGCTGGAACACTGGTTACCGTGACTCAGCCAACACTTCATAGAACACTGAAAATAACTGTCACTTCATGCAGTAACCGAGCCAACACTCAGCCGACACAGAAAATAACGGTCAGTCTCATGCAGTAACTGAGCCAACACTGAGCCGACACTGTCGGCATACGGTAATAGGACCATTATTGGGCCGCGGACAAAGCCAGAATCGGGCCGACTGTTTTCACTCCCGAAAAAAGGATCGGGCCAACAATGGGCCAGATAAACTTTGCTACCTGGGTCATTCTTTAGCATTTGGGTAGATTGAGCTCATTACATTCATAGAGAGGGGGCAGGTTGGGCATGCGAGGGGCCGGCCTATGCCAAAGATGCCCGGGTCGTTTTTTGGGTCCCAACCGGTCCTGGCTAAGACCAGGGCTGCGTTTCCCAAAAACTCTTAAGTAGTACTTAAGCCTAAGTAGTACTTAAGTATGAGGGGCCACCAAGGCAATATATCACACCACTGAAAGTTCATGCATACAATCATTTTATATGCTCACATACAATCTTTTTTTTCCTCGTACATGCAATTAAAATGATTGTGCAAAGTGCATGTGCTAGGTAAAATAGTGTATGTATAAACTTAAATAATGATGTGACACCTATTCTGATATACAGTGCCCTCCATAATTATTGGCACCCCTGGTTGAGATGTGTTAAAAGCCTTAAAATAAATTCAGTGTTTATTGCAGAAGAATACTGTCACACTGAAAATTTTAGGAAAATGTAGCCTTCAACTCAAATGAATTGTAGGAAAATAAAAAAAATCCCTGACTAAAAAAGAATTATTTTTCATTAAATCACCTGTTCCACAATTATTGGCACCCTTAACAATTCCCAGGAAATAAATATAATTGAAGCATTTCTGTCATTTCTACAGTAGTTTACAAAGTTTACCAGAGTATGTAGGAACATTTAATTAGTAATTCATCACTTCCTGTTTCCCTGGGGTATAAATATGATGTGACACCGAGGCCATTTCTCTTATCCACTCTTAAACACGGGAAAGACAAAGGAACACAGCATACAAGTGAGGCAGATGTGCGTCGACCTTCACAGGTCAGGCAGAGGCTACAAGAAGATTGCCACTCAACTGCAGCTGCCCATATCTACTGTGAGAGGAATAATTAAGAAGTTCAAAACAACTGGAACAGTGGTAAACAAGCCTGGACGAGGACCCAAGTTTATTTTGCCACCACGCACAGTGAGGAGGATGGTAAGAGAAATCAAAATATCTCCAAAGCTCACTGTTACAGAATTACAACAAATGGTAGCATCCTGGGGTCACAAAGTCTCCAAATCAACCATCAGGCGCTGTCTACACGCCAACAGGCTGTTTGGGAGGCATGCACGGAGAAAACCTTTCCTCACCCACAATCATAAACGCAAACGTCTGGAGTTCGCCAAGCGGTATTGGGGCTTCAACTGGGACCGTGTGCTTTGGTCAGATGAGACCAAGATTGAGCTTTTTGGCAACAAACACTCTAAGTGGGTCTGGCGTGCCACGAAAGATGCGCATGCTGAAAGCACCTCATACCCACTGTGAAGTATGGGGGTGGGTCAGTGATGCTGTGGGGCTGTTTCGCTTCCAAAGGCCCTGGGAAGCTTGTTAGGGTGCATGGCATCATGAATGCTTTGAAATACCAGGACATTTTAAATCAAAATCTGTTGCCCTCTGCCCGAAAGCTGAAGATGGGTCGTCATTGGGTCTTTCAGCAAGACAATGACCCTAAACATATGGCCAAATCTACACAGAAATGGTTAACCAGACACAAAATCAAGCTCCTCCCATGGCCATCTCAGTCCCCAGACCTCAACCCCATTGAGAACCTGTGGGGTGAGCTGAAGAGGAGAGTACAGAGGAGAGGACCCAGGTCTCTGGACGATTTAGAGAGATTCTGCAAAGAGGAATGGCTGAAGATCCCTCTTTCTGTCTTTCCCATCTTGTGAAACATTATAGGAGAAGATTAGGTGCTGTTTTGTTGGCAAAAGGGGGTTGTACAAAATATTAACAACAGGGGTGCTAATAATTGTGACACACATTATTTGATGTCAATTTATTTATTTCTTTATGTGGGAATTTTTCCCCACTGAATAAATGCACTTGTATTGAAGGTTGGGTTTTTCTCTTTTTTTCCATTAAGGTCCCATATTATTTAGAGAAAAATAATAATAATTGGAAGCTAAAAAACACATCTCAACCAGGGGTGCCAATAATAATGGAGGGCACTGTATTGCCTAGGTGGCCCCTCATACTGAAGTACTACTTACGCTTTGGGAAACACAGCCCAGGTTGATAATGCTCTGCTGAAGTGGGCTGAGCCTGAGCCCAGTGCAGGTATAGTGAGCAGCGCTACACTGGCACTACACAAAAAGACTAGAGCATGCCACTCTAAAAAGAGGTCAAGAAAGTAAGAAAATAAGGCCCCATAAGGACTGTTGGTCCACCAGGAAATGCCCTGTATACCAGATTACCAGTCCAGGTACAGTAGAGCTCACTGCTGTCCTGATGGCATTCTCGTGTCATTGTGAGTAATGCACACAAACTCCATTGAACTCCATAACACACATTAGCAATGTGCTGCAGCATGTACAAACAATGACTATGAGGACCTTGATGAAGGAGAACCTCCACATACATCCAGCAGATCCATCACTTGGTGGATTAGAACTGTGCAACCGGATCATAATTATATACAATAGGTCTGTTACTAGAGCTGCTTAATAAAAAGGAGACCGGTCATAAGGAGTTTCTCCCAGAATCAATGATTGTGACATTGTGATCTAAGGTGCATGTGTATGAGCTGCCATGCCCCTTTAGGAGACCAGGGGGAGTTTAAAATGAAAAGGAGTTGAACAAAATCAAAGGAGTTGAATATAGAAGATTTTGAAAGTCACAACCCTTTAGGCAATCGGAATTGATCCCACTTGGTTACACCAATGACGTCTAGAATGATTAATTTTGGTTACCATTTTAAAAATCTTTGTTGTTGCTTTTAAGCACACACCAGGGATGCACTGCTCAGCTCCAATGACCCTGTGGAGGGGATGAGCCACTGATGAGGACCCATGTGACAGTGGAGGGAGGATGGAACAATGATCATGTGAGCACACTCACACTCACACTCTCTCTCTCTCTCTCTCTCTCTCTCTCTCTCTCTCTCTCTCTCTCTCTCTCTCTCTCTCTCTCTCTCTCTCTCTCTCTCTCTCTCTCTCTCTCTCTCTCTCACACACACACACACACACACACACACACACACACACACGCACACACACACATACACTCTCTCTCTCTCTCTCTCACACACACACACACACACACACACTCTCTCTCTCTCTCTCTCTCTCTCTCTCTCTCTCTCTCTCTCGCACACACACACACACACAGACACACACACACACACACACACACACACACACACACACACACACACACACACACACACACACACACACACACACACACACACACACACAGACAAACATATACATCAGTGCCCCTATGTAGTGTAGTCCTCTCCCTGAGGAAGTGATAACCTACAGACGAGAGCCCCATGTGACAATGTTGGAGGATGAGACAATGTTGACAAGAGAACGAGACCTCTGAGGTCATTGTCATTGGAAAAGAGGATAGAGAGAATGAGATGAGTGAAGGGAGGTGGAAGGAGGGGACCTGTGACTGACGTCCTGGTTGGCTTGGCATTGCTTGCAATCTCAGAGAGAGAGAAACAGAGACGGAACATAGATTGCGTTATGCGTGGGGGGTGCAGAGTGGTGACAAAGGTGGCCATTGTGGCTCGGCAGATGTGCGCGTACCATGCCCTGGCTCCAGCTGACCCACCGTCAGATAACAAAAGGCTGATGCAAGGCCAGTCGGATGCGGCTGAGAGCGTCTACCCGCTATCATGGCTGGATTGGCCATACGGGCATGCAGGTCATTTGCCCAGTGGACTGTTGATGCTTTTGGCATGACCGTATCCTCAAATGTAGCCTATCGGTCCTCATGCTGCTACAGCAGGCCTATCCGAAACGGTTAGACATAAATAAATCGTGTTGGTTGTTGCAGTCAAAATACCTTCTGCTAGATGGCTAAACATGTTGACACAGGCTTCATTCCCTCTCTCAAGGCCTGGTAAAGCAATCTTAGCTGAAATGCCCAACATGTTTTTTTTTTTTCCCCAGATCAGCCCTACTTGCTATCGCATGTATCATTTGATTAGGTGCTGTGTGTTCTCCACTCCAGCGATGAGGAATCTTGAGTTCCCACAGCCAGGCCTGTCACAACCAGGCAAGCAAAACAGGCTATTGCCTTGGGCCCCAACTGAAAGGGGTCCCCTGGTAATGACTGGTTAAAAAAGGGGGAGGAAAAAAGGTGGTTCCAACTTACTCTTTGCCTAGGGCCGCCAAATACCTTGAAACGTCCCTGCTTACACCCTTGCCCCTGCACGCGCACACACACACACACACACACACACACACACACACACACACACACACACACACACACACACACACACACACAAACAGTGATTATCAGAGACAACAACTGCTCGGCAGACGTACAACTAAAGAAAAACATTATTTCAAGGACTTAGATTCACTACATTTCCATGTGTGACACCAACATTTTTTTTTTCGGTTTATATCAAACAAAGATGGAAAACAGCATCAGGGCTTTTTAAATGTAAGAGTCCAGAGTTCAGAGCCTGAGTGCTGCCCATACGGCCATGCTGTTTTGATTCAAAATGATTCAATTTATAATGAGATAGGGGACCAGGGCCGCTGACAGCTTTGGTTGGGCCCAGGATGAAGTAATCTGAAAGGGCCCCCCACTCAATATATTCAATGTAATGAAGACCCAATTATGGGCTCCCTATGTCACAGGGCCCGGGACAGCTGACCCCTTTGTCCCCCCTTGTCGGCGTCCCTACAGGGGACCAAACAATTTTGGGCATTTCCAATGTCTCGATGGTGTGTGTTTAAGGCAATTACGCATCAGGTATGTCATTGCATCAGGCGAGTGAAGGAATTGATGCTCTTATCGACTGTAGCTGCAACCAGAAGCACACAGAGGCAATTTTGTGAAAGCAAGCGAAACACACCTTTGCACCTTCCTCGTACAAAGTAAGCCAGACCAAATGCTTGCAATGCTTTCAAGTCACAATAGCCAGGCTAAGAGGTCCTGACCTTAAGTAACATTCCGTAAAAAAGCATTTAGCATAAAAAAAGTAATGAACACAAATTAAATAGATAATATTTTATTAATATCAAATAGAATTGAAACAGTATTATTAAGTTACATTTGAAGATAATCTATATTTTGAAATAACTCTTAATACAAATCATGGCAAAGTTGTACCTGCTGAAGATAAACACACACACACACACACACACACACACACACACACACACACACACACACACACACACACACACACACACACACACACACACACACACACACACACACACGCACACGCACACAATTTAGTGCTGCGGTTTTGAAAGATGCATGCAGTTACCATGCTTCTGTAAGTGCCATTTAAAACTGTGTGCCATGAGGAATTCTTGAATTTAAGTGTATCATACAACATCAGAGAGCATAGAAAGACAAAAAAGTAAGAAACACATGAACCAATCAAAACACCTATCGACAAGATCCGTTTATATACTTCTCTATCTGAAGCACACCCTGATAACTGACATGACTTTCAAAGCTGGTAAACTATGAACAGTTTAGCGGTAACGCCCTCTGGAGTTTTGAAGGAGAAGTGAGATGAACAGAGACAATAAATTATCTCATTTCAGGAAATCTGTCAATCTCTCCAGCATCTTGTAAATAATTACTAAACCTACGAAAATTGAGACCTTTCTGTTTCCATTTGTATCCCAAAATGATAGGAGAGGTAGCAGACCAGAGGTAGAAAATGAGAAAATGCTCTTGAGAAAATGCTTCATTAGAAAAGTGGGAGTACAACGATGGGAAACAGCTTACCGTAGCTTATATCATAGTCCATGGGACCGCAGATTAGTATTAGTATTTAGTAGTAGTACATATGGTATTTTAACTTCGTTTTCAAAGTTAAACCTAACTAAGAGCAAAGTCCACCATTCTACATTGATATGAAAAAAGGAGGCAGGCCATATTGTCCACAGAGAAATGCCAGAGAGCCACCTCTCCTAACATGCCCAGAGATCATGGGGAGATGTCATAGGGGGAGTGTAATTGTCAACACTAAATACCCACAGATGCCTTTCCTGGTCTTACTGGGTTGAGCTAATGGAGCGGTCTGTGCCTGAGAAGATCAAAGACTCTCAGGATGGCAAGAGGAAAAAGACCGGAGAGAAGATCAGGTTCTTGTGCCATGACATCATCAAAATCTTATCAAACGAACCTTAGCAACGAACAGTATGTAGTATGTTTTTTCCCCTCCCAAACTTTCTCTTAGGGGAGCAAAGGTGTCTGTGTCCCCCAATACATAATGCCTCCAGTAGGCTCAGCAGGAGATGAGCGGGGAGTTGGTGGAGCCAGGGCAGGTGGAGGTGACTTTATTCCAGGGTGCTTGTCCTCCATCGACCCACTCAAGGTCAGGCCAGATGGAGGAATGCGCCCTGTGAAGGTCCACCTCTACGCTCCCCCGTCCTGGTTCTGTCAACATGTTATCATGGTTTGAAATGTCTGCGATGGTACAAGGACAGAGGACAAAGCAAGCAAATGGAGGATGGGTATTCATATGCACCCCTCAAGCCACTGCATTGGTATGGTTGCCTGATTATCATTGACTTGCAAATCTCATGATCAATCATCAAGATGTTGGTCTGACCAAGAAGACAATGAATAGTGTTTCCCAAATGGCCTGGTTAACCCACCACCCTCGTTGGAGCTGCTTTAAGTTGATCGCTTCCCGACAAAGTGGGTGGAGTTCCCGATTTCTGCGGAGCTCAGAAGCGATACTTGTATTGCTCGTGGCCTGACTAGAAGCAACTCCAAAGGTGTGGCGTCACTAGGAGGGCGTGGCCTGGCTACTGGGATGGGGTAGGAGAGGTTGGCAGCTACAGCTACGGCATCCTCCACTCAGCAGGAGATGAGCAGGGAGTTGGTGGAGCCGGGGCTGGAGGAGGTGACCTTATTGTAGGGTACTTGTCCTCCGCCCTCCCCTCCTGAGGATCCCTCTCCAGCCGAGAGCAGGAGGTCACTGGATAAGAGCAGGTGGCAAAGGGTGTCCACCACCTGCACCACAGCATAAGGACCTGCATACATACGCACAACACATACAATACAAATTGTGAAACTTTTTCTTTCACATGAACATTGTAGAGAGAAGCGGTATACAGTGGTTAAGTCAAGTTAAAGTTATAGTGCACTTTATTGCCAAATTCTTCTACACATTGAAAGTGTGTCATTTCATTAGACTATCTTGTGGAGGTGCATTATGATACATTGTCCTGAGTAATTTAATTCTCCACACACACAAACACTAGCAACTTCTACTATGGTGACCTTTCCATGCATTGTTACACACAAGCACAATTTGATAGAAAAACAGTCAATCAATCAATCAATCAATCAATCAATCAATCAATCAATCAATCAATCAATCAATCAATCAATCAATCAATCAAAACTAATTTGGGGAGCACATTCATCCCAACTGCAAAAGGTAGACAACTTCATGGGGTTATGTATGGCATGGACCATAGTTCTGATAGACAGGGTAAACATGGATGTGAAAGTAAATATGA